>NW_006790426.1:1319696-1320747 GCF_000442215.2 Lipotes vexillifer | reverse complement strand
GAATGCCGTGTTTTCATTTCATGTGTGCCTTGGAACCAAGGAAACAAGATAGTTAAGCTCTGCACATTCACAGAGGACAGCACTTTACATTCACAACTCTGTGTGTGTGTGTGTGTGTGTGTGTGTGTGTGTGTGTAGAGCAGGATGCTGAAATGTCTCTCTCCGCGGGTAGGCTGGTCATATTTGGGCATTTGCCAGAAGGTCTCAGAGATGAGAAATAAGGAAAGGAATTTTGCTGATGAACTGAAAATAAAAATACAAAATTAAAAACCACAGCAGAGAAAGCAAACCACTGTTTCTAAGGGTGAAGGAGATTCCAATTAAGCCATCTTCCAGGGTCCGCTGTTGGGTAACGGAATCCACAGCGATGAGGAAAGCCAGTACTTACTGAGCACTTACTGTGTGCCAGGGGCTGTTCTAGGTTTAACATGCGTATGCCCACTTAATCCTCAGAACAGCCCTGTAAAGGAAATGATATCACTATCCCCATCTTATAAAGGAGAAACTTGGGAGCAAAGCGAAATGACTTATCTAAGTGACACAATGGAGTTGGGTTTAGACTTGAGGTACCTAGCTCCCAAGCCTGTGCCGTCAGTGGCTGTGCTTGCACTACCAGACGTGTAGGATCTATTTGGTGAGCAAGGGAGAAAGACCAGGCCCCCTACTGACCTATTTGCGAGGAGGCTGGGGAGACGGTGGGAAGAAACAGAAGCTGGGATTCTGCTGGGCTGCAGGCGTGTCTGAGTAGATGATGGTCTGTTACTGGCTGCTGTCCTCTGATAGATGTTGATGCCATTAGTGCAGAAACCATGTCTCCTTTGTTCACTATTGTATTTCCCAGGCCTAGCACAGTGCCTGGGGCATAGGAGGCCCTGGGTAAAAGCATGGTGCATGAGTGAATCAAAGAATGCACCAGTGAATGAGTTGCCTGTTGTTCGGAAGACAAACGTGGAGTCTGACATAAGTACAGTCTGGCCAAGGGCCACATCAGGTACACAGTTGGTTGAGACTCTGAACATCTGGAGGAATCAGGAAGGGCTTCCTGGAAGAG
>NW_006790426.1:1315268-1319686 GCF_000442215.2 Lipotes vexillifer | reverse complement strand
CTGAGCCTTGAAGTGGAGGCGGCTGAAGGGTGGCTTTTTGGGTGGGAACAAGCGCTGAAAGCTCAGTGTTCACAAGCTCTGGCCTAAGATGTCACAGACACCTCCCCTGCAGAGGGGACCACACAGGCCACATATTGAACAAACACCTTCCTCCTTGGCCTGGGGCTCTGGCTGGAGCATACTCTTCTGTCCAGCTTTGGCACAGATGGTCTCTTTGCATGGGCCAAAGATGCCCGCCCACCCGCTGGCTCCTGCTTCCTCTCCCCTTATCAGCTGAAGATGAACTCCACAGAGCTCTCCTGTCAGACGATGCACAAACCATTCCCTTGTAGGGCAAAGGCTTGCAATTCCTTGCAACAATCTTGCATAATTTATATATTTGATTAAAACCCAGAACCTGTGCCAGCAGCCTGCATAATCTAGCATATTGGGATCATTAGCTGCTTGTGTCACTCTTCTATTTTAAAACTTTCCATATTTGAACTCATGGAAGTACATCCTTCACATTTATTAAACTTTTCCCATAAAGACCGTTTAGTAAGTCTCCATCATCTTTCATGTCATTAGAAAGAAAGGTCCCAATAACATCCTTTAGGGAATACCATTTTATGCAGACCTTTAAAAACATGTCTTCTCTTGCCAGTAATTAAAAAAAAAATCAAGACAAATGAGAGTTTTAGTAGCGTGATAATTAGTTCAAGATGGGTGTTGTGACTTGGCTTCTACCCTTGCTGATTGCTCTGCTCCCCCCGGGAGCCTGCATTCCCCAATCCCGGGATGGTCTTATCCTTAGATTCCTTGGCTTGGCTCTCTTCCAACTTCTCGAACTGCTCCTTCTCTGTGCTTTGCTCCTGTAGTTTTATCCATCCTGCCTCTCTTTGCCCAGAAGGATTTCCTTTGCCACCTGCAGTTCTAACAGGGACTCTCTTTTCTACAAGGCGCCTGATTTACGTGATTTGGGGGTGGCTGTCTTTTCTTTTCTTTTTTAAATTAATTTAATTAATTTTTGGCTGCACTGGGTCTTCATTGCTGTGCGCGGGCTTTTCTCTAGTTGCGGTGCGCGGGCTTTTCCTTGCGGTGGCTTCTCTTGTTGAGGAGCACGGGCTCTAGGTGCTTCAATAGTTGTGGCACATGGGCTCAGTAGTTGTGGCTCGCGGGCTCTAGAGTGCAGGCTCAGTAGTTGTGGTGCACGGGCTTAGCTGCTCCATGGCATGTGGGATCTTCCCGGACCAGGGCTCGAACCTGTGTCTCCTGCGATGGCAGGTGGATTCTTTACCACTGCACCACCAGGGAAGCCCCAAGGGGTGGCTGTCTTTTCAAATCCCTCCTCCTCCCCTCAGGGGTTGGCTGGTTGGCACGTGATCAAGGCACTGCCAATCAGGGTACCCCAGCTGTCTGGGCACAATCATTGGTCGAGGGATAGGCACATGACCCATGTTGGGCCAATCAAAGTCATTCCCAGAAAGCCCCAGCAAGAGACACTCCCCTTTCATTGGGCTCACTGGCTCCGAGGGTGAATGTGACCTTTACTGGGTTCTGGGGGCCGCCATCTGCTGCCATCTGGGCCGGTCTGCCTGAGGACGAAGCTGACATGGAGGAAAACGGAGGCGAGAGATGGAGAAAGGAAGCAGATTCCCAACGAGAACGTAGGTTCTAGAATGTGGATTCCCTCCAGGTTTTTCTTGTCATTGTTGTTGTTTAAACTGGTTTGCATTGGACTTCCTTCCCTTGCAGCAAGAGAGGCCTGGATAATATTTCTTCTGTCTGCAAGTCCAAATCCTTTCTGCTGTTTAAGATCCAAAGTTGTGGGACTTCCCTGGTGGTCCAGTGGTTGAGACTTCACCTTCCAGTGCAGAGGGTGTGGGTTCGGGGAGCTAAGAACCCACATGCCTCGTGGCCAAAACACCAAAACATAAAACAGAAGCAACATTGTAACAAATTCAATAACGACTTTAAAAATGGTTCACACACAAAAAAATCTTTAAAAAAAAAAAAAAAAGCGCCAAAGTTGTCCCAAACTCAGACCAAAGAAACACGATATGCTGATGCGTGCGGATTCTATTAGCATAGAACCGAGGGAATCAGTCCAGGAGATCATTTTGCTTCAAACTAGTAGCACCTGAATGAACACAGATCATGGCGGAGAAGGAGCAAACACACGTCCTCCTTCAACAGCATCATCTCCAGGCTCAGCTCGTCAAAGGCATGGGTGGTCTGCACACATGCCATGGCACCCTCTCCGCTTCCATGGAACTGTCTCATATTTGAAGCCAAACTTTTGGAGCCAAAGTCTGATAACCCAGTGAGTCAAGCACTCATGTCACTATCGCCTGTGTCCTCCCCAGACAGATTTGTTTAAACATCCAGATGAACCAGGGGGTGTAATGGCTTCAGAAATGTTTAATTCACTCAAGCTAAAATGTGAAACACCTTGGGTATTAGTCCCATTGTTTCTGGCTACAATGAATAAAACCTCCCTAAAGAAAAACTATATGGTGAAGAAACGTATTACCCAAGTAAGAAATAAATGTATAACGCAGCATAAAGAAGGAAGTTGTCTCATGTGACAAGAAAGCCAGAACTTAGTTCACTGGCTTGATGATATATCCAAGGATCTAGACACTGTTTGAGTCTCAGCTCCATCACTCTCAACTTATTAGCTTGGTTCACTTGTGTCTTCAAGGTTCTAAGATGTTCCAGCCTGCCAGCACCCAGCTTAAGAAGACGAGACTCCTTGAGAAATGGCTGAATCCAAAACTGGGGCAAGGAGAAGTGTAAGATGAGCTGAGAGTTCCTTGTGGTGCCAGAATGTAAAATTATGTTCAAAGGATGATGGGGACCTGTTAAAAGGACATAGCAGCCAGCTTGTAAAAGCCTTTCATTGGCCAAATTGGGGACAGTTTGAACATCAAAATAAATAATGATAATAATAGATTATAAACAATTTAATAAAATAGAAATCCATCACTCCAAACTGATATAAAATATGAATAAATACATAAATAGGGAGAAAACAGAGCTTTTCCTTATAGTAGAATGCTAACTAATAAACATGGAAGGAATGATTGAATTAGAAAAAACATCAATATTTGGCAACTGTCATAGTAATAATTCAGTCAAGAAACCTCAGTGGATTCTGACAACCTATGGGTGGAATTTTGATGAGGAACCAGGATGTTAACATAGTCTCAAAGCACCTTCCCACAAAATGCTCATTAAACACAAAGGGAAAAGGAGTAACTTGACAGTGGAAAAATTTAGTGTCATCAAGTGTTGAAAGTTAATAGCAACACTAATGGAACAAATAAAAATCTTGTATTATCTGATAGGATGCAATGAAAAGAAAGCAGCATCACGTCCATGGCCTTCCTGCCAAAAAAGCATAACCTGAATCTAATTATGAGGGTATGAAACAAAGCCAATTTGATGGACATTCTACTCATTATGTGGCTTTTAATCTTTTAAGATGTTGAGATCATAACTGTCAAGGAAAGAACTAGAAACACTTCCCAACTGAAGAAAACTAAAGAGACAGGTAAACGCAGTGCATAATCCTGGAGTGGATCTTTTTTTCTAATAAAAGACATTTTTGGGACAACTGGTGAAATTATTATAAAAGACCTTACTGGGACAACTGGTGACGGGGATCTGAGGATTAGACTGGTAGAATGTTAATCCCTAATTTTGATGGTGGTTTCATGGTCAGGTAGGAGAATGTCCTTGTTTGTAGGAATTACACACTGAAATATTGATGGGGTGATGGGACATAGTGTCAGCAACACCCTCAAATGGTTCAGGAAGACAAGTTCTTTGTTCTCTTCTTGTGGCTTTTTTTCTAAGTTTGAAATAATATCAAAAGAAAAAGAAAGTAGGGCTGGTCCCTCCACAGCAGCTCTTTTCATCAAGGAAGAGAATATTTCTAAGCAGCTCCCCAAAGGTGAAGCCCCGTTGGCCAGCCTTGAGTCACATGCTGTTCCTCCAGCTGCAGGAGAAGCTGCGAAAGTGAGTTTGTGTCGCGAGAAGTGGGCTCTCCCCGCAAAGAAGGAAATGGGGCGGAGAATGGCCGCACGTCGGCAGCCAACGGTGTCTGCCTCATTCTGAAGTTTTCATAGTTGATTTAGGCCCTTTTGGAATCCAGTGCCCTTAGCAACAGTGAATCATCGAAGGGCCCTCGGCTGTTTATTCTTTGATTTTGTTGCTAGGCATTATTCTAAGGACTGGAGCCTAAAGATGAGAGTATTTTCTCAAGCAGTGCGTGGGGGAGCCTTCCTCAAACTAATGCTGATTGCACAGTGGAATCAGTGCACTTATCGCCGTAAGCCTGGGGTATTTTGAGGGCACAGATGAAGGGCAAGGGCACCTGTAATACCCTTGTAGGGAGGGTGAGGCTGGAGAATGGGAGTGATGAGAATGGCAGC
>NW_006790426.1:1301402-1315258 GCF_000442215.2 Lipotes vexillifer | reverse complement strand
TGCTGACCGTGGGGGATAAACCATGCAAGAATTAACGCTGTTACATTGTACAGCATATGTCTTTCCAATTTTGGTGCAGCATCCCGCTTAGTCATGGCAGCCCCATGGAAGAGGCAGTAATAGGGCACCGTGTGGGGGAACTCCAGGCAAAGGAAACAGCCGGAGCAGCGGGCAGAGGTGGGGAAGGCTGGGTCACGTAGAGGAGCCTGCGTGCTATGCGTTTGGCTTCTGAAAAGGGAAGCAGTAAGCAAGGTGGGCTGGGGCCAGGAAAATTAAGAAACTTGATTGCAGAGCTAAGAAGCTTTGACTTTCTCCCATGTGCGAACAGGGAGCCCCTGTTCTGCACAGGAGAGCGCGCGGCGAGCATGGGTTTCTGAAGGGTCCGGCCGAGTCGTGTGTGGACAGGGTGAGTTCGTGGCAGGGAGACTCACCAGGAGCTCGGTGTCAGTCTGGGCAGGAAATGTTCAAGGTGAAATACAACGTTGGGGATGGAAGGAAGAGGTGATGGGAGAGAGGACTGCACTGAGTGACCATCAGAGGGGAAGGGGGGGGGGGGTGTCAGAGGATTCGGTGTTCCAAGTGCAAGGTTGGTGTCATTAGTAGACACCAGGAAGGCAGAAGCACGTTCTGGGTGGCATCCACTGGGGTCTGTGGGGGACATTACTCCTGTCCACAGTGGTGTGGACAGAGGCACCAGGACAAAATCGATCAGGCATCACGCTGCGGTTTCAACAGAGGAGAGATCATGTATCCCGTAATCTCTCTGTCCTGCCATTACCAGCCCCTGCTGAAAACTCTCGGAAGGCTCCCCGTTGCTCGTAGGACAGAAAGAGGTCTTTTCTTTTGCCCACAAAGCTGGTGACCCTCTTGTGCCTCAGCATCCATCCTCCCTCTGTGGACCTGCCACACCCATCTTCTTTCAGTCCCATTCATGGTCACCACTGTATCTCCAACAGCAATAAGTAGATATTGAATAAACTGGTGCTGCTTCAGCCACAGGGTCTTTGCACATGCCACCCATGCATCCATCTTGAACCAACTTCCTTTCCCTCTTTGGCTACTCGGCGTCTACTGCCCTTGAGATCTCAGTTCAAGTATCACTTTCCCAGGAGCACCTTTCCTGACATCCCTGATTAGGTCCAATCTCTTTCATTTGCTTTATAGAGACCCGATTCCCCACCCCCACCCCCCCTTTATACCATCCATAGAAGCAGTAATTTTACATCAACTTGTGGGAATATTTGCCCGAGACACATCTCCTGCACAGACCGTAAAGTCCGGGGGCACTGTACTTTCTGTGAGCACTGTACCCGCTGTAGTCAGCATACGAATTGGAATTCTGTAGTGCTCAGTGAATACTTGTGGAATGAATGAATGAGGGAATGAACCAAGTGCATATTCCATTGGCGCTTCTGGGAGGGCTGCTGAGAAGCAGGTTATGTTTCAGAAGCTCCTTCTAGGACAGATAGAATTTCTGTAGAAGGAACTGGTCTTCAAGGACCCAGCGCAGACCAGGGCGGTGGTGGCAGGGGAGAGGGTCTTGATCAAAAGGAGTTTCTGAATGTTTAGGTGAAATAGGGAAGTCGAAATCTAGAGAAAGAAAGGGTTTTAAGACCAGAAGGACAGTTAAGCCAGGTGTTGGAAGGACTCACACGTCAGGGTGAGGACTTGGTTGTTAAGTTGAGGGGCACCAGGGATCCTGGAAGGATGGGTCCGAAAGCTCCTCTTTGAGAAGGTGGACGTGGCAGAGAAACACGGGGGCTGGAGAGATGAGCTGGAAGCAGAAAGCCACCTGCGAAGGATAGGGCAATAGCTCTCGTCCAGCTTGCAAAGCACATGAATGGAGGTATTGTAGACGAGGCAATGCGAGCAAAATCTGGCTGGTGAAATGAAAGAAACTGGGCAATAGATGGGCAGTTTAAGAAAGAGAGGCCAGGACTTCCCTGGCGGTCCAGCGGTTAAGACTCCAGGAAACGAATTTGGAGACTGTACATGCACAGAGAGGCCATAAAAGAGAGACAGCCTCACCCAAAGAGCTGTTCTGTTCGGCTCATTCAGTGTTCCGTTGGCAACGTTTAAAAAAGGGAGAGATTTCTCTTAAAACCCATGTGTCTTCAGGTTGGCCTGCACTGGTCACCGTGTCCCTTGTGGCACCCATTGGTTGAGCTTAGGTGGCCCTGTTTGGCTGCTTTGAGTCCCCTGCCTGGTCTTACACCCAGAGGGGCTCACTCGTCACCTGCCGGGACTTGGAGAACACCTGAGTTGCTGCTCCCCGGTTTTCAAGAGGCTGCTTTTAGGTGTCCCATGAAACACGACACGCTCGTTTCCATCAGTGCTCTGGGGGTACCCAGAACTGAGGGGATGGGAGTTCTGCCCCGAGGACCTTCAGTCCCCAAAGGAGTCTGATGAGACACAATTGATGAAGAGGCACACCTGCATTTCCAGTGCCTTCCGCTAGCACCGGCACTCAGGATCTTGGGGCAAAACAGATGCCGTGAAATGACTGCCAGGTGTAAAGAATGAGATCAGGGCACGTGCGAACTTCGTAAAACTTTTATTGATATATTTATCATGCCAACATTTTTTTATTTAAGATTCAAATTCCATTTGAAAGGGAGGCCACAAACGAGCATTGGGATCCCAGGCTGCTCCTGGAGGAGCCCCCACGTTCACGAGAAAGCACGCACATCCTCCATCTGTGTGATTTGATCACTCAGAGTTGCATTCTGGGAAACTCCTCCTAGAGAGCCCGGGCAGGATGTGTTTCGTTGGTAGCTGGGAAACAACAGCAGCAGCAGCAAAAACAAAATAACTGCATCCTAAGACTTCTCAGAACATCTCTGGCTTTGATACTATTGACCCTCAAGGATTCTCTCCCCACCCGATCTAGAGTATGTGTGTGTGTGTGTATATATATATATATATATCCACTGAAGAAAGATGACTGTTTGTTGCTTGTTGGCTGTCTCGCCAGACCCTTAGGATGGCCTTGGCACACTTGGCTGTGCTTCTCGGTGGGATCCTGTGGATTCCAGCCGTGGGTGCACAGCCCTTCAGGAGTGTTTGGACTTGCTGCACGCTGGGCACAGAAGCTGAGCCCTGGAGATGATGTACGCCCGGCCGCCCAGCTGCTGCTCGCAGCCCTCGCAGACAAAGTGCTCTCGGTGCCAGGCCAGGTCTTCCACGCACTGGTAGTCCTCCGAGAATATTATCTGGGGAGGGGAGCAGAAGAATCGTTCAGCTCAGGTTTTGTCCCTAGTAGACAGGGCGTGGGAGACAAGCCGTAAGATGGTGGTCCCTCGTCCCCCATGCTTGTTTTGACCTTTCAGTGCCTCAGTGGAGAAATCTGACATCAATCTAAGACAGTAAGTACAGTATTTGGCGAAGGTCATGGTTGCATCTTAGCTTCTGGGATCAAAAATAAATAAATAAATAAATCCTCCACTATTGACAGGTTTTACGTATCTGGCATCTATGATGCTGTCTGGGCCAAATCTAAAGCCCATTTGCTTGGGCCTGGAATAAAGTAACACTTTGGAACATCTATACAATCTGGTGAGGAACCAGAGAGCAGAACAGCATACTGGTTAAATGTGCTTTCTGATTTTGGGGTCAAACACGGACCAGGTATGTGTTTTCACTTAAATACCAGCTGCATGACTTGGGGCAAATTACTCAACCTCCCTGTGCCTCAGTTTCCACATCTGTAGGATGGGGATATAAATACTACCCATCCCATGGGGTTTTATGAGTGCTGCGTGTGTTGCTACAGATGGAGTACTCGGAGTGGTAACAGAGACAAAGTCAGTGCTTTGTGATTATCACTGACCTCTCTGAGCTGCACTTTTCTCAAATGCCAAATGGAGATAATGATTCCCTCTCCCTGAAAGACTGTTGTGAGATGTAACAGCACATCACATACAACGTCTGTAGCACATTAGGATGAGGTGTTGTTACCGCGAGCATACTGTTGATCTCACAGAAATGAGGTGGGTGGGACCAGGCCTGCTGACAGCCCTTTTCCTTCTGTAACATCCTTGCCCACACAGTTATGAGGTAGGAGGATTACAGGGTCTTAACTTCACACGGAGACCAACACGTGAAAGGTGGGAGGAGGCAGATATTTGCTTAAAGTGAGGAAGACATTTCTAACCCTCGTATGTGCCGAAGATGAAGGTAGTGAGTTTCCCGTCACCAAAGGCATGCAGGCAGTAGTTATTATTGTCATAGCCATTATTGTCACTCTTCATACACCTTAGTGTTTCTCTAGTCTAAACCCATGTTGGAGAGCTGAACCCCTTTCACAGCATCTCCTAACTGTCGGATTGTGTTATGTTAATGCTACGTGATTTTATGGTATCATCTTGTATTACATTACCCTAAGACTCACAACAGCTTCCACTTCTTAGTTACTCGGGCCCTGTGCCAAGCATTTTCAGGCATGATCTCATTTATCCTCACAGCAATTCCATGGGATGGGCACTGTTACCCTCCCATTTGGTAAGTTACAAAATGGAAGCACAGGAGTTAGGGACCCACATGCCTCACAGATGCAGAGCCAGGTTTGAATGTGGGTCATCTACCTCCTGGCGGCAGCCCATAATGTTCTTCTGAGCCCTTACTTAGTGCCGAGCCTTGTGCCAAGGATGAGACTTGACAGGTCCTCTGTGTCTGACCCATCCCAACAGGCCCGGGGGTGGGAACTAATTTCTGCCCCACTTTGCAGATGGGAAAACAGAGGCTGAGAGTGTGAAGGGGGATCTGAGCCTCAGTTTTCCTGTCTGTGGATCACATCATCACGAAGCCACACTCCCCTGGGCCTCTGGGTCCCCTCCTGCAGTCTGGGGGTGCCCACCCCACTGGTCCTCACCTCGTCGCAGCCGGAGCACCGGGGCCGCAGGCTCTCGCAGTAATGACGGCCACACCAGGGCGCCCCGTCCTTCCAGAAGTAGATGAGGTCCACCAGCGGCTCGGAGCACTTGGTGCACACGAAGCAGGCAGGATGCCACTGCTTGCTGTAGCCTGCCCTGTCCGAGTAGACCACAGGGCTGTCGGCGGGGGCCACCTCCTTGCAGAGCTCACAGACCTGGAAGGGTGGGGGAGGAACCCCAGGACACAGGGTAGTCAGGAGTGCATCGTGACCTGGGTTCGAGTTTCAACTCCAGTCTCTTTACTTCCTGGGTGACCTTGAGCAAGTTACTGTACCTCTCTGTTCCTCAGTTTTCTCATCTGCAAAGTGGGATAATAATAATACTGCCTACCTAGTAGGTAGTTGTGAGGACTCAATAAAGTATCGGTTTGGCCATAAAGTTCATTTGGCTTTTTCTGTAAGATCTTATGGAAAAACCTGAATGAACTTTTTGGCTAACCCAGTATTTGTTTAGCACAGTCATTCTCACACTTTTTGTTCTCAAGACCCTTTAGACTCTTAAAAATTTTTGAGAAGCCCAAAGAGTTTTTGTTCATGTGGGTAATAGCTATTGATATTTACCACACAAGAAATTAGAACTGAGGAAAAAAATTAAATAACTATTAATTCATTACAAAATAGTAAACCAACAGCATGTTAACATAAATATTTGTAGTTAAAAATAACTATATTTTCCAAAACAGAAAAATTGAGTCGGAGTGTGGCATTGTTTACATTTTTGCAAATCTCTAATGACTGGCTCAGTAGAGGGTTTCTCGATTCTTGTAACTGTTTTAGCTTTTCATCTTTTGCATTATGTGGTTTTCTTTGAAATATATGAAAAAAATCTGACCTTACACTGATTAGAAATTGAAAAAGGGAGGCAAGCATTTTAAATAGCCTTTCTAGATAACTGTGGAATATTTTTCTTTGCTATTACATCAAAATTAGACAAGTGTTAGTTTCTCAAAAGTTAGTTAATGTAGAGTCTGAAACCATATCAACCAACCTTTCATCCCGGTTACATTAAAACCCACTGGTCCACCTTGTACTTTGAATGGATCTTTTACCTATGTAGGATTAATTTTTAATAAACTTAAAATTTTAGAACAGTTTTCGACTTACAGAAAAATTGTCGTTACAGTACGGAGAATTCTCGTATACCCCGCACCTGCTTTCCTCTGTTCTTAGCACCTTACATTAATATGGTGTACTTGTCACAATCAATTAACCAGTATTGATATGTTGTTATTAACTGAAGTCCAAACTTCATCCAGATGTGCTTAGATTCTACCTACTGTCTTTCTCCTCTTGTAGGATTGGATCCAGGATCCCACATTACAGGTAGCGATCATGTCTCCTTAGGCTCCTCTGGGCTGTGACAGTTTCTCAGACTTTCCTTGTTTTTCATAACCTTGGAGGAGTATCAGTCAGATATTTGGTAGACTGTCCCTCGGTTGGGATTTGCCTGATGTTATTATCATGACTGCACTGGGAGGAAGACCACGGAGCTAAACGGCCGTTCTCATCACGTCCTATCCAGACGACATCCTCGATCTGTAAAATCCAGTCATTTTGGAGTTCTCACCTCCTCAGAACTCTGATGACGAGGATGATGCTGGCTGTCATCTCCCTGGGGCAGTTGTGTGTCCAACTCAGGTGTTTTCCCTCCCGACTGACATCCTTATGAAAACCCGAGAGAGTTCCTTTCCCTTCTAGACTTATCTCCCTTTTAAGGAGACCTATATTTTCCCCCGGACGTGGCCCAACCCAGGTTCACAGAGATTCAGTGATTGCTGAGTAGCAGTAGCTGACAAAAGGCAAAGCTGGGGTTTGAACACAGGCCAAGCCTGACCCCAAAGCCAAGGTTCCTTCTGCTCCACCGTGCGGCCTTTCCATCAGAGTCAGCGAACTACGGCCAAACCCAGCCTCTGCCTGTTCTTGTAGGAACCATCAGCGTCGAATGGGTTTTACATTTGAACTCTAATTTAGTGGAATGTTTTCTCCCAAAAAAAGAATTCCATTTTTCTCATAGTAGATCGGGGTTTTGGACTGAATGGTGCCCCTCCCCCAGTTAACATGTTGAAGCCCTGACCCCCAATGTGACTGTATTTGGAGATGGGGCCTTTAAGGAGTTCACTGAGGTTAAATGAGGTCATTAGGGTGGGGCCCTAATCAAATAGGACTGGTGTCCTTATAAGAAGAGAGACCAGAGATGGATGGCTGTCTCTTTCTCTTTCTGGGTGTACACAGAGGGGAGGCCATGTGAGGACACAGTGAGAAGGTGGCCCTCTGCAAGCTAGAAAGAGGGGTCTCACCAGAACCCAACCCTGCCAGCACCTTGACCTTGGACTTCTAGTCTCCAGAACTGGGGAAAAAAATACATTTCTGTTGTTTAAGCCACCTGGCCTGCGATATTCTGTTATGGCAGCCTGAGCTAGCTAATACGGCCTGTATTACAAAAACCTGTCTTAATTATACTACTGTAGTTTGAATTTCAAAAAAAATTTGTGGATATTTATTTTCTCTCTTGTTACATAAAGTACCTACGTGATATCATCAACTCCAGCTCTTGGTCCACGACACCTGAGAGATAGATCACCTGGCCCTCTACAGAAAATGTTTGCTGATCCCTGGCTTGAGATGAACACTCTGTCTTACTAAGCACAAATTATGTGTCAGCCCAAATAGAGATATTTATTGTTTTGCTGTGTAAAGATGAATAGGCATATATTCAGAGCCTAAACACTGAGAATTCTTTACATTAACTGCATAGTTAATATACTCTTGTGTATGAAGAGGAAATAAAAATTAAAATGGTGGAAATTGGGGAAAGAAAACCAAATGACAGAATATGTCCACGTATGAGTGTGGTCCCTAAGCACGGTCGTGGCTGAGCTCGTGTTCAGGTGAGGAGTGTGTCTGGTTAACTGCTCCTGGCTGCCTGATGATGATGTTCCTTAGAACGTGCTGGATTTTTGGTTTCAGTTATGCCCACAAGAATGACGGGTGTGAGTCCTTCACCAAAGTGAAACCCTGTCCTTCTGCATGCGACTGAGCCCCAGCTCACCTGGAACTCATCAGAGGGTCTGAACCAAAAATAGGTGATGGGGAATTCCCTGGTGGTCCAGTGGTTAGGACTCCATGCTTCCACACCAGGGGGCACGGGTTCGATCCCTGGTGGGGGAACCAAGATACCGCAGGCCTCACAGTGTGGCAAAAAATTAAAAACAAACAAACAAAACAAAACAAAAATAGGCGATGGATCCGCGTTCATTGACTGTCACATCTCCAGAAGTGTAAACTGTCTGGTGAGGGCTGTTTGAGAAGCAAGTGAATTTTCTGTCCGTTGGTCTTTCTAAATTTCACAGAATGAAACTTCCGGCCCCTTTCCTCCCACACAGAAGGGGCTTACTGTCCATCCACCACACCTGGTCGAGTGTCACCAGGATACATCAGTGGGGCGCCTGACTCCAGGTTTCCAGATGTGCCTAACACAGAAGTGGGGAAAGGGAGGGATATAAATGCACCTGGATGTGTCTGGTGGGTACCAGCAGGCGCCCGCGGCCCACAGAAGGAGATAGAGGGATGTGAGGTCAGGAAGCAGTTAGGGGGTGATCACGGGTGACTCTGAACTCTGGGCTGGGACTTCGCTTTGGAGGTAATGGGAAGCCATCGCTGGTTCTGGAGTGCTGGGGGGTGGTTTGCACTGTGAGGGGATAACACTGGGAGCACTGACTGAATGGGCTTTGTCAGGAGCCTCTCTGGGGAGTGTCTCTTCCCTCCTTGTCCCCCAGCATCCCTGGCTGTGCACCCTGTTACCACCAGTAGCCAGTCCTTTTTTAAGCAGACAGTGTCATTGACATTTTATGAAAACACGCTGCCAGAGTAATGAGTGCTGTCAACATGCATCAGGAAGCAATTTCTCCTTCTGGCCTCTGAGCTATTTTCCATGCCCCCTTCCCTGTGGTCTCAAAGGACAAGAGATCTGACAGTGTCTCGGCTCTGTCAGCTGGTGGCCCCTCAGCCACTAGGGGCAGCCTGACAACCAAGAGTCCGACTGCCCAGCCTGCCGGGGGTCCTGTGATCCTGGTCCTTCCCTTCTCTGCACAAACTTATTCTCCTATCATCCTTGGAAGGGAGGTTTACAGTTTCTAAATTGCAGTGGGTGGCTGAGAGGGGCGCTAGCTGTGTGACCTTGGGCAAGTTACCCAACCTCTCTGCACCTTAGTTTTTTCACCTGTCAGATAATACTTGGAACATCACAGGTCTGTTGCATGGATTAAATGAGATAATAGAATCAATGCACTTGACAAGGGTTCAGTAATAATTAGCGAAAATCTCCTGTTATCCCTACGAAGCCCTCCTTATAGAAAGGTGAGGAGCTAAATCCATTTCCTAAGATGACGAAGAGGTCGAAGGCAGCATCTGCTTCTGGTTCGGAGGCCTGGGTTCCTTTCAGTAGCACCATGAGCACGTAGATTGGCAAGAGGTCATTCCTCCCACCCATGAGCTCTGTGTTTTTCCATCTCTGTTCTTTCCCTCTGGGCAAGGCCAGAGAATCAAGTCATGTGAGTTTCATCTTCTGTCACTACCCCAGACTCAGCTAGAGTCAGTGCCCGCCTTGGTGGGCCTGCTTTTCTCCCTCTCCCATCCCACCCCCTCCAAGACAGCGTTCTCAGCCTCGAGTCTGCCCCAGCATCCCTAGAGGGCCGCTCAAACGGAGTGCTGCATCTCCCCACCCCGAGTGTCTGATTAGTAGGTCTGGGAGGGGGCAGGGGAATTTTCAGACTCCCAGGGGATGCTGGTATGGTCAGGGGACCGCACTTCGAGACCCACCGTCATAGAGCGTTTGAACATGACCTTATATAAAAACTCAGCAAAAATGACATGAGCAGTTAGGTTCCATGACAGCAAAAGCCAATTTGAATTCCTGGGATGCTTAAATTCTAGACCATTTTGAAGAAAGCCCAGTGTGGTCATTCCCAGGTGACTTCCCCTCTGGAGGAGCCACTTTTGGTCGAGTAGAAGTCCTTTGGAACTAGGCTAAAAGGCACAGAGAAGACCATTGGTCATTAGCATGTCAATGGGTTCTCATTCAGACTCCCAACTGTCTAAAACTAGAGCCTTCTCCTGGGAATCTGTCCAGCCTTTGCCACGTAACCTAGTTTGCAGACTGTGGTCCCTCCGGGGGAAGGAGCTGTAGCACAGACCTTTCGTAGGTGGAACACATGTGACGTTTCTCCTGGTGCCACTGAACTTTTGTCTTGCCCTGTTCAAATGGTGAGAGACTCTTCATCACAAGCGTCTAAATGAAAGAGTTTGTATATTCTGTACTTTGGGCTTTTGTAAACACTTGCACTGAGAAAGCTGAGGAGCATTCTAGATTCAGCTGCCTGCAAAGCTCAGACCCTGCAGGGCTGGAGTTTCCTCCGCCGTGAGGTGTGGAAATGATGCCGGCAACTTCTTGGACCCTCCTCCAACCAATACCCGAATTCCCTTTCTTTGCATACGGTCCCGCCTTACTAACTCGCTTCTGTAGAACAGAATGTGGTGGAAGGGATGCTGTAAATCCCTGAGGTAGGTCATAAAGGCAACACAGCTTCCACTGGCTCTTTCTTGGGAGTCCTGAGACCCGCATCCTAGGGCAGCCACACTGAGAAAACACAAGAGATAGAGGGAGAGGCCGGGGCCCCTGCTGGTCCAGCCCTAGCCATATCTGTCTTCCAAGCACCAAGGCCAGATGTCAAGGACAGAGACAAGCTCTCCCGCTGAGCCCTGCCCAGATTGCTGATCTGCGAGAAAACAGACGTCTCGGAACAGGTGTTCTAAGCCGCTGCATCTCAGGGTGGTTTGCTGTGCGGCCCCAGGTAACAGGGGCAGCACACGTGGCCACGCGGAGTTATTCAGGCTTCTGAAATGGAAGTAACCAAGACACAAAGTGTTTCAGGAAGCAGCAGATTCAGGACAGTGGCCCGGGGTTCCACGGCCAAAGAGCTGTCTCCAGCGATGAGCCGCGCTGGCCTTCAGGGACAGATCTGCAGATATCGAGAGCCCTGTAAACCAGCCGTAATCCGTCTGCCGCGGTTGCCAGCACTTCTGTTCCAATCATGCGGTTCTTTTCTGGAAGGCCCTTATCCAAAGGCCTCCCCAGTCTAAACCCAGATTGCCTTGTGAAAAGCTCACCATTACAATACAGTAAATATTGACTCAAGGGCCTTGAATTCAGGCACTGGGTTCTTTCCAACACAAATACTCAACAATTTATTTATAAACAGCATCTCTCCATTTCCTCTTATGGCGATTATTCACCATCTTTGCTTTGCAGCCTTGTCTATCGGCAGTTTTTTGGGGTTTTTTTCCTCTTTCCTGGCTGGCATCTTTAGCCTCTTGCGTTCTCTTGCCCCACACGGGCACCTTCCCGAGGTTCCTTACGGTGCAGAATAGGTGGGTGGCCGCAGGCGCTGCGGTTAGGGTCCCGGCCTTTGCACGAGGTCCCGCCGTAGCCTCATCTGGGGGGATCTCCGAGCCTCAGTTTCCGCATCTGTGACACAAGGTGGGCCCTGATCTTGGGAAGTGCTTTGCACGTGGGGTCAGTGCCGTGGGCCCACCAGTGCTTTGTCTCCCGCATCTTCTAGGGGCAGGTCCTCAAGGAGGGGGCTCTCTCCCAAGAGAGGCAGAATGCAGGCATTTCTAACCGCATCTCCCTCACTGGGTATCTGGTGACGGGGGAGGATGGGGCCCGGAAGGCTTCCCAAATGCGACACTTGGAAGAGAGAACGTCAGCCTGGGGTGCTCCCGAATCCGGCTTTGACAAGTGTATCCCTACAGTGGGATGCTGCTGAGTAGGGACAAGGCTTATGTGTGGTCATGTCTGTTGCAGAGGCCTCGCAAGGTGTCTGGGTCACACGGGGGCTCTGGAAGCGGGAGCTGCCGTCCTTTGGAGTCTGTGCGGGGTTTGAGGTGAGGCAGGCCTGAGTTCCAGTTCTGGCTTCATGGCTCACCAGCTAGACGACTAGAGAGGGGGATGATATGTCTTGCCGGGTAGTTTTTGGGATCGAATGAAACCACCGTGTGAAGCCTCTGGCGTGCTGCCTGGCGCAACGTAGGTCGTCAACGAATGGCAGATGACACTACCATCAGAATTATCAGCGTCACCAAGTAACCTCCAGTAGCAAAATAAAATGGAACAAAGCCCAGGTCATTCATAAACAGTGAAAACCATTTTTTATGGTTCTCCTAGTTCCCGGGTCAGCAAAGTACATCCCTGGGGCCAGATGCAGCCTGCTGCCTGGTTTTGCAAATAAAGTTTTATTGGGACACAGCCCTGGTCATCTGTTGAGATATTGTCTTTGGATGCGTCAGTGCCACAAGGACAGAGGCCATTGGTTATGACTGAGACCTCGTGGCTCGTAAAGCCTGAAATATTCACAATCTGCCCTGTATAGGAAAAGTTTGCCAAGCCCTGGTTTAGTCAGTGGACTATTACGCAGCCCACTTTGGGGGGGAGGGAAGAAAAAAGATAGTTGTGAAGGCTTATGAGGCAACACGGCAAAGTATTTATAGTATGAAAAGCAGGATAAAAGGAATTTTCTGTGGCAAATAAAATCTCCTTTAATGTCATTAAAATATCTCCCCTGTGAACAAGGTGGCAGGCAGATGCTGAGAAGCCTGGTAACCGTGGCAATTTGTGGGGGGGGCTTCCTTTGATCCTCTGTCCTCCAGCTCAGGCATGGCTTGCAGGCCTGGGGGCGCACGGTGGTTTCAAATTCGCAGAGAGGGGCTGGCAGGAAAGCCAGCCTGCCAGCCCACAAGCCAAACATCTGCTCGGACCAAGCTCTGGAAGTCCCTTGCCCACAAGTATGTCCCTCGTCGGGGCTGGAGTCGGGCTGAGCCGCCAGCGGCTGTTAAGTTTCCATCTGAGAGGCCCACCTCGTGGGAGGGAGGGGACCCACACCTCCGGTCCCTCCTTTGTGCATTCTTGTGGGGAAAGGGGGCAGGGGCGTTACGCTGTGATTTGGGACCAAATTAACACATCTTTACGACTTCCAGCAATGTCTTCACTTCTTTCAATCTGTTCTCCTTTTAAATCAGTTTCTCTGGCGCCACGGCTTGGCCCATGAGGCAGGAGCTGGGGTCTCCAGGCAGGGATGAAAACTACGAAAGGGCGGAGATGACATTAAATGCTATGTCCTGGCTTTCTTTCGTCTTTCTTCGGTTACAAGTTTGGGGTGTACGGAAGGGCGGAAATTCCTGGGCAGGATGACCATGCCCAGGAAATTGGTATATTTAATTTCGGAGAAAATATCCAGTAAACTTTCTAAACGCAGGGAAATGGTCTGGTAGAGCTGTTCACCGTCCGAGCATTGAGGTCCAGTGTCCACAGGATCCATCGAGGTGGGAGAGGTCGGGAGTGGGGGCCTGGAAAGCAGATACGGGGCCCCGCCGTGCTGCTGTGGAATGGTCTGGGCTGCTGGGGTGGGCAGCTCCACGGCCACGGAACGCTTCGAAGCCCCCAAGACCCCCGAGAACCCATGGTGGGTGGGACTGGGGCGGGCCGGGCACGTCCTTCCCTTGTTCTTGGCTCGCAGACAAGAGGCCCTCAAGCTCCTCACCAGGCTGGGCTGGGAGTAACTCTGCACACTGCCACCCACCCCGGCAAACATTAAATGCACGTGCCCTTGCTTTGTCCCCACCCTGCTGGGACCCCGCAGGGCTGGCGACGTGGAAGGACCTGGGCTGGAACCTCACCGGCAAACCAGTTAACCTCTCTGTGGCTCAGGCTCCACATCTGTGAAATGGGCATAACGACCCCAAGCTGTCTTGCCGGTCGTTCGGAGGATTCAAAGAGATGAACGAGCCTGCTGTGAAGTGACAATTCCCCACCACCCTCGCCGCCCCACGCACACACCGAGGGGCAAGTCAGGGAAAGAGGCTAAATGCGGGG
>NW_006790426.1:1295221-1301301 GCF_000442215.2 Lipotes vexillifer | reverse complement strand
GGGAAAGAGGCTAAATGCGGGGTGTTTTTACTTGGCCTCACTGATTTAAAGGGCCTGCTTCGGGAGTGACAGCGGTTGGGTAGTATCTGGGACTTTTGTGCCGTGGCGTTTCCTCGAAGAGGGTTGACTCTCAGGACGTTTGCTTCGCCGCTGCCTCTCCTGAGCTCAGGGTCAGGATGACACTTGCAGGGACCTGCCCTGAGGCCGGCGTGGGCGGCCGCAGCTTTGGGGTTCATTCCCAGACGTGCCACGGTTGATTTCAGGTCGCCCGTCCTGTCACGGGGCCTGTGGGAAGGCCTGGCGGAGGGCCTTACTCAGATCCGAGTAAGTGAAGAGTCCCGGCCATGAGGACGGGTCGGCTCAGGGGGCGCTGCTCCCGTCACCCAGCTGGCCCACCGCCCTCCGGCCTCACCCAGCGCTCAGCCCGTGGGTAGGGGTTCCACACAGGCGACTTGGAAAAGCCTTTTGGCGATAATGCTCCTCTGGTCTGGACAGTCTGGTGGAGGGGGCCTGGGCTTGGGGCGAGGACTTGGCAGCCAGGGTCTCCGAGGAAGGGCACGACTGTGACAGGCCGCCCAGCAGCAGGACAGAGCCGAGCGAGCTTCTGGGAGAACCGCCGTGGGGTGTAGGCTACCGGCAGCTCAGAGAAAGCAGGGCTCGTGGCCTCCGGCTGCCAAGTGTAGGGTGTAGTGCGCTCTAGGATGGGGCATTCGGGGCGGGTATAGAACAGTGGGCTATGTTCTGTGCCTGTGTTTCCACCACTCCCCGTGGAGAGTTCAAGGAATTCAAGAGTGCTGTGCAGTGTTCTCAAAGCTGGACACCCTAAGCCAGGGGGCCACGTAAATCTAGAAAATGCCCCTGTTAGCATCTCTTGGACCCTCCCTGTCTACCAGATCGGCAGTATCATTTTGGCTGAGCTTAAATGTAAGGTCATTTTTAGCCCTCTTTAGCAGTGGTTCTCAAAGTGTGGCCCCCAGCGTTGGCGTCAACCTGGAGACTCGTTAGAAATTCAGATTCTCAGCCTCCACCTGCACCAACAAGTCTGGGGTGGGACCCAGGCCTCTGGATTTTAGCCAGCTTCCAGGTGACTTTAGTGTGAGAACCACTGCCGTGGCCTCCTAAAGGCTCTGAGAAGTCCGGCCCTAAAGAAACCCATTTTGTTTTGTTTAGTCTGATGTCCCCTTTACATGGCCACATGGCTCGTTTATAGCTTCATGGCCATGAGCTTTCTAGGAATAAGCTTTGGGAAACAGGAAAGAGGGGTTTGGGGGCTGAGTTGGTTCGAATCCTATAGCCTCCCTCGGAGGTTGGGAGCTTTACATCAGATACTCTCCTGCTTAGCTCTGTCCTCGGTCCAGAGAAAGCCCGCTAAATGGTAGCCGCTAACAACAGTAATAACGTCACCATTAGGATGATAAAGTGTGATATGTTACCATCGTAGCTCCAGTGTAATACATTTCACATGTCCTTCTTTTTGCCACCTTTTCTTTCATAAATCACTGTTTGATTTGGGGTGTCAGTCCTATGCTTCCTCCCCGTACCTGGGTTCTCAAGTTGAATGTCCTGACGGCTTCTAGCAAAGTTTGTGGCCCTCGTCAGGGGAGCAGAAGTCAGGCTTCGTGCCTGATGCTTGTCTGTGGTAACTGTCCTACCTGCCCTTTTATGAGAACAAGAGGAGCCCGACACACAGGACAGCCAGCACCCATGTCCCCTTGATATGCCACCCCCTGGGGTAGAGCAGAGCACTTCAGGCAGCGAGCCCACAGCCAGGCCCAATGGCAGGGCTGCCGGGGACAAGCCGTCTATGGCCTGGCAGGCTACTTAGCTACCTTAATAGAATTTGCTCCCCGGCTTCAAGGAGATAAACAGGGAGTTAAATACAGATAACAAGCAGGGTTTTAGAACTCGGCATCACGCCGTAGAAAGAGTATGATGATCCAGCTTCTGCCCTTTAGAAACGATGGGGCCTCTGACAAGCCACCATTCTTCTCTGAATCTCTGACTGCTCACCTGTAAAATGGGGCTGGTGAAATCCACCTACCAGGTAACCGTTCGAATTAATCCAAGACCTGGAAGTACTGAGCATAGCACGTGGCACACAGCAGGTGCTTAAGGCATGTGAACTTGAAATCTCATCGTCCTTTCAGGCAAAATGGCCACCCAAGTGGTCCCCATCTTTTGAGGATCAATTTAGTTCGAACGTGGGACTTCCCTGGTGGTCCAGTGGTTGAGAATCCGTCTTGCAATGCAGGGGATGCCGGTTGGATCCCTGGTTGGGGAACTAAGATCCCACATGCTGCGGGGTATCTAAGCCTGTGCGCCACAACTACTAAGCCTGCGCACCACAACTAGAAAGCCTGCGTGCCGCAACTACAGAGCCCACGCGCCACAACTAAAGAGAAGCCTGCACGCCACAACGAAGGATCCTGCGTGCTGCAACTGAGACCGGACGCAGACAAAAACAAAAACAAAATTTAGTTTGAACATTCATTCATTCATTCATTCCCTTGTTCAGTCATTCATGGATCGCATATTTATCAAGCACCTGTTCTCTATATTATATTGATGGCTCCTGCTGCAGATACAGGGATGGACAAGACAGGACCTCAGCATTTAGAGGGGGTGACGGACGTGAGTCTACTAATGACATAATTCGTTATCTAATTAAGATTGGGGTTAGGGTCAGGAAGGAAAAGTCTGTCTTCCCAGCCAGCCCAACCCACCAATATCGGCTTCCTTCGCATTCCCTATTTACTGCCTGGTCTTGTTTAAATGCTTTCGAAGTGTCACAGCCATTTCCTAAAGTTGACTGTTGCCAAGGCCCTGGGATCTCAGGCCGCCTCTGCCCCACTTCCACGCTGTCCAAACCCGTGGGCTGGGTCCAGGATAAAATACGTTCTCAGATCAGCATTTCTCTCTTGGGAGTGGCAACTGGGAAACGTCACAGACTCAAAGACGGTTGCGTTCCAGCTTGGAATTGCGCGGTACTAATGTGTCAAAGACCGATGGCTGCTGGAGGGTGGATAGAAGGCAGGGCTGGGGACGAGGCTAGTTTATGAAACACGGTAACCGGATCTAATGTTTTCAGAAGTTCCTGGCATGTGACTTCTTCCTGAGAAATGGGTCTTTTCAAGACCATCGCCAGTGTGTGCTAGTGAAAATCAATTTCATTCTTTTGTCTTTTTGTCTCCTTGTTCTTTGCGTTGGATGGTAATCCCAAGTGAACGGGCCCACGGGGCGGGGGTGGGAGATGCAGGACGCAGGTTTTGGATGACAAGTGTGAGTCACTACAGAGAAGAAAGACCCGGCCCCTTCTGGATGTACTGCCAGCATCGTTCGGGCTGGCATGTGCCTGGGGTGTCTGGCTCACGTGGGTGACGGCTAGCCTGTTCCCAGCAAGGCAGGTGGTTTGCTTGAGGACCCTATATATTGGGACTTTTATTTCCAAATGTCACATAGAAGCATGAAGCCTCTTGGCGGATAGGGGTTGGGGGCCCATGAAAGTTAGCAAACAGCCCCACGCGGCCCCAGTCTCAATCCTGCCACCTCTCCCTACGACCCTTGGAGTAAAGTCCTAAATCTGTGGCGTCCCAATACGGGGACAGTGTCCTCTGCTTGTTTGATTTCCTGGGGCTCGGCGGACAGTACAGGCCAATCAATGCTTGAGTGATGGATGGACGGAGGGCATGACCCTTCCGCGAGCGTGCCCCTGCTGACCTCGCCAGCCTTGGGCCCCCCTGCACCCTGGTACCACACTTTCAGCCACCTGGGACTTCATTCAGTGCCCTGACTGTGCTGTGCCGTCTGAGACTTTCACCTTTTTTTGCACATGATCACCTCTTTAAGGCAACACAGGTCTTCCCCGAAGAGCCCGGAGGCCTGGGGCACTCTTAATTCTTCCAAGGCCAGCGTGGGCCTCACCTCCTCCCCCAAGCCTACCCTCACCCCCAAGCAAGGACACATGCCCTTTCTCCGCACCGTGACGGTTTGCTTGTCTGTGGCCTCTCCTGGACCGTGACCACGAATGAAGGCAGGAGTGAGGGAGCAGAGCCTGGGGCTGGGGCCCTGACCCTGCAGCCCTGGCCTGGGCGCTGTCAGCCAGACCCGATGGATGGATGGATGGATGGATGGATGGATGGATGGATGGATGGATGGATGGGAGAGACTTACGTGTTCCTTGGACGGGTCGCTGATGCCGCCGTTGGTAGTTGGGGCGGCCGTCTCTGCGCCCTCGGGCTTCTCCTGCTGCTTCCCCTCCTCCCTGGGCAAGCCGCCCTGCCCGGGGAGGGCCACTTTGCCCACACCCAGGGCCCCGCTCTTATACTGTTTCACAAACTCCTCCATCACTTTCAGCTCGTTCTCCAAAAGTCCGCGGCAGCGAGAGGGGTCCTGGTCGTAGATAGGGAGCTGACGCAAGAGCTGACGCCGGCGGTAGTAGGCGCCCTCGGTGCCCGTCACTGGCTGCTTCTCCTTGGGGATGAGCTCCATGTACTGCAGGCCCTGGGGAAGAGGAGACCCAGCACCATGATTCCCAAGCACCAGGCAGAGATCTGAGCCCTGGCAAGACCTGGGCTCCTTCAGGCCTCTGCAGAACCCAAGGATTATTCTCAAGGAAGAAACGGGGTGAATTTGGGGAACACTGGAAAGAGGCCTAAATAAGCTTCCACTCTCCCCTGAGTCACATTCACAGATTCACATTCTTGATGAGAATCGGGTAATTTCAGTAGACGTTCCTTTGAGATTCGCTGGCTTTGCAACAAGCGTTTTTGTTTCCTTCAAAACTGAATGTTTTTACCTCATTTACCTCATGGCAATGCTTCTCATTTAAAAAAAAAAAAAAAAAGTCGATCTAGTTTAAGATCGCTTTTCTTGGCAAAGTATAATTAAATCACTATAGGCAGAAGGTATTTCATAGTTCATTAATATAAAAATATGCAAAGGCACCTTCTAATAGTAGAATCGACAAGGTCTCAGGTCAGTCACATTTCCACACCAACGGGGGCTGGCACAGATGGTAGACCGTCTGAATATTAATATGTCCATGGATAGCTGTCCAATGGCCTTCTGTTGGTTTGCTTGCTTGCTTTTTGTAAATGAGCAGAAATCTTACACTTGGGTGGGTCCCAGGGACGGGGAGATTAGGGGAAGGGGAAGGTCGAGGCCACACAGCATGAGAAAGTGTGAAAGGCCAGTTGTTTGTCCTGGACCACTGTTCTCCACCACTGTGCCCGACCCTAACTCTGACCCGTGCCTGACTCGCCCACCAGACGGCCTCATTCCCACGCCCCCACGGTTGCTGCCGTATTTACCCTCTTAGAATCTGCCTGCCCCATATCTCGTCCTTGAGGCTGGGCTCCCCCTGCAGTTGTGTTAACCAACGTGGAAAATGCGATTCCTGATGGACAGTCCCAGCTGCGGCCTGTCTGTAGGGAACAGGGTATGAGGACCTGGGGGTGGGGGTGCTACTCCAGAGCCCGGTTTGCTGAACTTCATAATAAACGAATTCCGGATAAGAGCCTTTTTAGAACAGGGAGAGGCAGGTGTGGGAATGCAGCTGAGGGGGGGCTGTGAGCGCCCCACCCTCGGCATCTCAGCCCTAGATCCCCGGGGACCCGGCCCTGCGGGCTCACGCACACCCTCTTCGTCCCTGTTCCTCTGCACAGCCCCTCATACTCTCAGGGCACCTTCTAGACACAGGAAATGGCCTGGGTGGTGCGCAGAATCCTGGGGTGCCGGGAAATTTGGGTTTCTCGCTCCGGCCCTGCTTCTGTTCTCTGTGTAGGATCAAGAAAGCACCCAGCCTCTCTGGGCCTCCGTTTCCTCATCTGCAAAGTTCAGGGTAGAAAGCATGATCGTTAGGGTCTGGGCCATTGTGAGAAGTCAGTGGCCACCCCACTTGATCTTCCTCACAGGTAAGAGGAGAGCAGTGTTACTCAGCCGAGTCCGCAGCCCCGAAAAGGGGCCAAAGTAGGCTGGCTGGCCAGAGTCCCAGGCCCTTCACCCAACACTCAGAAGAACCAGAAGCCCCGGGGGGCCCCCAGCTGACGACACGTCTGGCAGGGGCTGATTCCTGCTTTGGC
>NW_006790426.1:1287608-1294657 GCF_000442215.2 Lipotes vexillifer | reverse complement strand
TCCTGCTGTGTCTTGGGAAGACCGTGGCTTTTCTCTTGATCAGTGTGAAACTGCAGGTGGCCTCCGACGAGAACAGGCCAGACGGGTAGATCTCAAGACCCTTGTCTCAAACTTTGGGGTGCACAGGACTCACTTGGCGACCTTGTGGGAAAGCTCCCCAGGCCCGCTCTGGTTTAGGAGCCTGCAGGGGCCGGGAAGTGAGTGCTCGTATAGGCCCTCCTGGGGGAGTCTAAAGTAGGCCATCCCGAGGGCAGTGGGTGGGGGAAGGGATGGGACCAACGGGGGACGGGAAGCAGCAGCCCAACAGCCAGCAGGCTGGGGTGGGGCACAGGGTCCTGGGGAGATGGATGAGGGTACGGTAGGGCACAGGGCCCTGGGGAGATGCAGCAGGGGCGGGGCAGGGGAAATACCGCCGCCAGCCCTTCCTATTTCTTGCCTGGGGCCTGCCCGGCTCCTAGAATCTCAGGAAGGATTTTGCAGAAGTGGAAACAAGAGCTTTGCTCCTGCTGCCAGAATGGGCATCCAGACCCGGCCAATATCTCACGTACTCCGAGCGCTGAAGCAGCCCCAGTCGCACAGAGGATTCGGCTGATGGGAGAGCAGCCTCTGCTAGGAAGGCTGCTTTCTTCCCGCACTGGAGTGGCATGAGCAATGGTAGGGACAGCAGCTAACACCTGCGTGCTGCTTGCTGCGTTCCAGAACTTCTCCTAAGTGCCTGACCTATGTTAACCCATTTCACTCTCACAACACCCCTAGGAGGAAGGTACTAATATTATCGCTTGGGAAACTGAGGCACAGAGAAGTAAGCTCCCGAAGGTCACATAGCTAGAATGCGGTAGAGACAGCTTTGAACTCAGCAGCTTGGGTCTCGACTTCTTCTATACTGACTGTCTACAAGTTGGGTGACTTGCAAAGAGAAAAAAAATGTCCCCCAATCTCTGGGGGAGCTTCCTTTTGTCATCATTTCAGGCTGAGGGGGCTGTGGAAGCATTGCCTGGTGCCAGGAGGCTGTAGTCCCTGGATCTGTGTGTGGCTCTGGTCTTCTACGGCCTGCACCCCTCCCTGCCCGACTTCATACGTCAGCCCTGGGGTCGAGGTTGCGCCTGCACTCACAGTGTCCTCAAAGCCCCAGCTGGGTACCGGCTCTCTGCCTTGGCATTGGCAAGGCCCCAGCATCTAGCTGCCACGGGCATGCGTTTCGTGATGGCAGGCCTTGCCCGGCTGGCCTGAGGCCCCTCCCA
Organism: Lipotes vexillifer; assembly: GCF_000442215.2. NCBI lineage: Eukaryota > Metazoa > Chordata > Mammalia > Artiodactyla > Lipotidae > Lipotes > Lipotes vexillifer. The sequence continues at coordinate 1,293,416 of NW_006790426.1, read as the reverse complement.
CACTCCCGAGCCACACACTGATGGCAGACATTGCTAATCAACCCTGATGGAGGGTCTCAGAACCCACCTCAAGGCAGCCCTCAGGCAATCACGATCAGTTGGCATGGGCTCGGGAAGGGGAAGATGGGGAGGGAGGCCGGGTCAGAGTGAGCCGCCGGTGGTGCTCAGAGCCTGCCAGAGAAGCTCTCAGGCGTTTCTCCATGAAGCCGACTACGGTCATGTTCCCAAAACCTTTAGCAAGATGCCTTTTCTAGGATCAGTTGGAAAGATTGGTTTAGGTTTTAAGGTTTTCGTGAGAAACTCTCTGAATCATTTGGTGCTTTGCCGTCTGGCACAGCCATACTGGGTGAAGAGGCTCCTGGAACCCGGCTTTTTCAGGAGAGAAATCAAAAGAGCAGAGAGAAAAGTGGAGCAGAAAGATGCTCTTTTCCCAGGGTTGGGCAGTGGGACACACACAGACTCTGGAACCAGAAAACTCAGTCCTGATTTCTGCGCTTTCTGATTCTTCGCCAGCTGTCAGACAAAGAGAGCAAATGGGCTTCACGTTACGTGTTAATCCTGGTCAATCATGGCAGCCTGGAGTGCTGTGTTGAGTAGGATTCTGAGGCCCAATGAGGGCTCAGTGGGAGACAGTGCTCTGACTGCCACGGGTAAGGGAGCAAAGGATGGGGTATGAGTGAATGCCAGCCCTGCATGCGCTCCTCAACAGCTTCTGTTTGCTGTCCTGTAAAACGGGGGCAGTAATGCACCCAGAGCACAGGGAGTGGTGAGGTGTTGATATCCTTCATATACAAATACTCCATGGACGCTGGTTCCCTTCATCTTCTCCGTCTTGCCTCCCCCCAACTTCCAGGCTAGCTTTCAAAGCCCCATTCACTTCTCTGAGCCTCAGTTTCTTCTTCTCTAGATGAGGGTAGGAATAGTACAGCCCTAACAGTGTTGGAAAATCAGATGCGATTGCGCATGTGGAGCGCTTAGCGTAGTGCCTGGCTCATAGTAAGTACTCAATACATACTAGCAATTAGGTTCATTGTGACTTTAGTCTTTGAAGACTTTAGTCTTTGAAGCATTTCTCTGGCTTTTATTCTGGTTGAGAAGGGTGACAGAGAGCAAGATTCAGTTCCATTTCCAAAATATAATCAGTCCCGATCACTTGGTAATTAAAAAAAAAAAGTCGGAAGGGTGAGTGGGAAGAAAGTCGTCCAATCTCAGAAGTGTGATTTGCTCGGGCAGGCCAGACGCAGGGCAGACAGAGGGGCCTTTATCCCATGTGGTTTTATGAGCCGGCATTAATCACGGCCCGACGATGCCTTCCTCTGATTAGTCTGGGGCTGAAGCGTTTGGGGTTTTCACCAGTCAGTTCCTGACGCCCACAGCTGGCTCTTTTGTGAGCTGCTTGCTTTAGTTTCCACTCACATCTTGGAGACCCACTGATGGCTCACCCAGGCCCGGGTGCTGGAGGGCAGACCCACATTCGGAACCACCCGGTACTGCTGCTATTCCGTGCCACCCTCCGTGGCCCCCGACCTGCCCCTGCCTACCCACTGGAGCTGTCAAAGTCCAGTTCAGCATTCTGTGTTTCCTCACGTGTAAACTAACCCTCACCTCACAGGGTGGCTGAGCTCATGCAGGCTGAAGTGTTCTTTTAAAATATGCTTCTCAAAAAGCAAAGCTTTAAAACAAACAAACAAACAAAAAAAACTTTGCCTCTCTTCACTTTATCTAGAAGGGATTTTTTTCCCCCCTCTTAAGCTCCAGCTTAGCACTGGGCTGCTCGAACCTTCTATGGTGAAGGATCAAGGTTTGTTTGGTGTTTTTTCCACGGATTGCAGGATGATTTGTGGGCTCAGTGCATGTGATGAGAATACAGCTCAGGCCACGTGAGATTTCCACGTGAGGCTGACCACGCAGGAGCTCTGCTCAGCCATCACGCACTTGGATGTCAAGTGCTACAAAATTTTCCCAACGTTTATTCTCAATTTCTGTGCTTCCGATTGGGGACCAGTCACAAGGATTTTGTGGAGCAGTGCCAGTCCCCAGACCACACGTGGAGTGTCCCTGGCTGGGAGGCGACGTGGCACAAATACGCCTCAGGCCTGCTGCGTGCCCTGTGCAGTGTAAGGCGAGGAACGAGACGGTACACAGGACAGGCATGCGCGTGCTCTCGTGGGCCTTGCTTCACTCCAGTGTAGGGGAGAGGTGATGACGAAGCACAGACACGCGTGAGACAATGACAGCTCGAAATAAGAGCTTCTAAAGAAACCATGGAGAACTGGGAGAGAGAAGAAATGTAGTAGGGGGATGGGTGACATCTTCCACAGATTGGGTAGTGAGGGACCGCCTGTCTGAGATATGACTGGCAGAAGGAGCCAGCCATGCAGAGAGCCGGGAAAGGATGTTTCAAGGAGAGGGAACAGCATGTGCAAAGTCCCCGAGAAGTTCAAGAGCCTAGAGAGCCCAGACCTGCTGTAGAGCGGTCCAGGGCAGGAAGGTGGAAGGTCATTGCCATGCAAGGTACTCAGTGAGGGGGCGTAGCAGGAGCTGTGGGGGGAGCCTGCAGGGACAGGGACACACGGTTCTCGAAAGGCTCTCCTTTTCTCCCAGGAGAGATGGAATTCAACGTCAGGCTTGCATCTCTAACACTGTAGGGTTTTTTTTAATCTCACTAACCTGTAGAAATCATCTGGGTCCTTGCTACTCTAGGTGTGCTCTGGGAGCCGGCAGCATCGGCACGACCTGGGAGCTTGGCGGGACTGCAGATTCTCAGAAGGGCCCTGAGCCTACTCGATGTGTTTCTGCGAGCTCTCCAGATGGCTTTTACGCTTGTGGAAATTTGAGGGGGGCTGGTCCACTGCTCTGGGTCTTGAAGGGGGCCCACATGGGGTATTACCTGGGGCTTCGTTTAAATACTCGTGACTGATAATCCTGATCCTGCAATCTGGAGCTTCCGATTTAATGGTCTGGGGTGAGGCCTGTGCGTGGGGACTTTTCTTGGGTCCTTTTAGGGGGCAGCCATGGGGTGACCTTGTGTAAGTCACCTGCTCTCTCTGGGCCTTGTCCTTCTCTGGGTGCCTCTTCCCTAGGGTTGTGTAAAGCCAATTTACTTCTCTCTTTTAAGCCCAGGAGTTAGAGAGAAGAGAGAAGTGTTCCTGTGCTCTCCCCGAGACTTGCAAAGGGCACACCCCAGGCCACTTTGAGGGAAAATGAGGAACTTACGGATGAACATGAGCAGTCTGAGAGTTCTGAACAATAAACCATCCTCTGTTCAGAAGTGGGGAACCTAAAGGGAACCACGAGCAACCCTGTACTAGAGCTGGAAGGGCCCTTTAGAATTCACATGAACACCTCTACCCATTTCATGGGTGAGGAAAACTGAGGCCCAGACAGTTTTCACTTCAAGATCACAGAGTGAGGCAGGAGCAGGTTCGAAACCAAAGCTATTTTCCTACCATTTTTGCAAACTTGCCCTCTTCTTACCTTGTCTTTGACATCCAGGAACCTATGGCATGGCTCCTATTTACAAGGGTAGGGAAACAACCACTTGGTTGCAGGAAGCTCTCTTACCAGTTTTTGGGTGACTCCAGGGGGAGCCCACTCATAGGTGATGGTGTCAAAGGTGGGATCTTTCCCGGTGGCAATGGGGTTGGTCATGATCATTCGGTTCCTCTTGTAAATCCGGATGCCGTCCCCGCCTTTCACTCGGGCCGTGAGGGTGGAATACTTGGAGTCCATCAGCAAACGGCCAATTTTCCGATCGTCTTCCAGGTCCGAGCTCAGGCAGTGGTCCTCTTGACTGCATTTGCATGACTTGCACATTTTCCTGGGGGATGGGATGGGGACAAGTGAGATCAACCTCCAGCAAAGAGAGGCAGAATCTCCCGCTGGCAGCACCTACATTTTGGAAAGCTAGCTCAAAGTTTAACTTTAGTAACTTGAAAAGGTTAGCAGCAGACAAATGGTAACCGGAGACCAAAAGGCTTTTGAGATTAGAAACTCACGTCTTCCTATCTATCTGTGGGGAATGTGGGTATGACTTCTGTGGGTAAAAAGAGCAGCACATTTTTCCTCTTGGTCATTGGGGTGGCAAAGGCTGGTTCATCACTGGAGATGTTCTACAGCAGGAGTCTTCACAGCCTGTGGGCTAAACCCGGCCCACAACTTGCTTCCGTAAATAAAGTTTTATTGGAACACAGCTATGCCCATTCATTTACATATTGTCTTCGGGGCGGCAACAGCAGATAAGTAATTGCAGCAGAGATCACAGTGGCCCACCGAGCCTAAAATATCTACTCTCTGGCCCTTTATAAAAAAAAAAGTCTACTGATCCCTGCTCTAAAGAATTATTGAAATTGTCTCCCAAGATTCATGAGCCTCAGAGCTTCAGCGACTTGTAAACTCTTTAGCACTCATCCTGAAGTTAAAATACAGCTGGACATTTTCTTCAGGAAACTGGTGGACAGGACCTGGGGGGAAGGGAATGAGTTTAGGAAACCCCTGAGGCTGGAGAGATTGATGTCCCTTGCCAAGGCTTTGTCCTGGGGCTGGGAAAAGAAAAAGCGTCCTGGGGAAGCTTCACAGTGACTTGAGGCCTGACACTTCCCTCTGACGATTAAAAACAAAAGCAGTTGGCTGCTTTGTGTCCTGCTGTTAAGGTTTAGATATCCAGAGGGTTCCCAGTGTGAGAGGAAAACCCCGCTCCCCTCCCTTCCTGGCCGTGTCCCCTTAGGCGTGCTGTGTCTCAGATGCTGGAACACACGCGATTTAGAGCTTGTTAGGTCAAGTGAGCTACACCAAGACCTACCGCGGGATGGGGCAGGCCTAAGCCAGAGACATGTCAGGGCAGTTGCATGAGTGCTTCACAGCCAGGCCTGCCTGGAGGAACCCTTCTTTTCTCTTCTAAACTCAGGAGACTGATGCATTTAATCATTTAGCGCAAATTTTGACTGTGGGGCTACCAGACGCATGCCTTGATGGTCTGCATCACTGGTTCCCGGTCAAGGTCAGATCTGTCCCCAGGGGGCATTTGACAATGTCTGCAGACACTTTAAAAAAAAAAATTTTTATTGGAGCATAGTCGATTTACAATGTTGCGTTAGTTTCTGCTGTAGAGCAAAGTGAATCAGTTATACATATACATATATCCACTCTTTTTTTTTTTTTTAAGATTCTTTTTCCATATAGGCCATTACAGAGTATTGAGTAGAGTTCCCTGTGCTATACAGCAGGTTCTTATTAGTTATATATTTTATATATAGTAGTGTGTATATGTCAATTCCAGTTGCCCTATTTATCCCTCCACCCCCCATACCCTGGTAACCATAAGATTGTTTTCTACGTCCATGACTCTACTTCTGTTTTGTAAGTTCATTTGTACCCTTTTTTTAGATTCCACATATAAGCAATATCATATAATATTTGTCTTTCTGTGTCTGACTTACTGCACTCAGTACGACAATCTCTAGGTGCATCCATGTTGCTGCAAATGGCATTATTTTGTTCTTTTTTTAAGGCTGAGTATGGAGACACTTTTGATAGTCCCAATGGGGTGCTATGACGTCTGTAGTGTAGAGGCCAGGGATGCTGCTAAACATCCTACAGTGCACAGGACAGCTCCCTCCACAGCAAAGAATTATCCAGTCCCAAATGTCAGTAGTGCTGAGGTTGAGAAATCCTAGTCTAATATGAAAAGAAGGAGGCCCCATCACAACCTTCAAGGAGACTGCAGTTGGGGTGGGAGAGGGAGAGAAAATCAGGTGGAAACCATAACATAAGGTAGAATCAGGTTGGGCCACGTGGGAGTCGCAGATG
>NW_006790426.1:1271837-1287598 GCF_000442215.2 Lipotes vexillifer | reverse complement strand
GGGGGGGGCGGGGGGCGGTTCTGCTGCCCGGACCAGTTCCCCCAGGAGGTCAGGATGTGGCCCAGGGAAAGGGCTCAGCGGTGATGGAGGTCAGCAGGCTACAGAAAGTTAAACACATTTCTTCAGTGCAAGGCTGCTTCTTGTTTTTAACGCACGGGTGTGCAGTGTGACATTAAATAAGAGAAGGCAGCATTTCCAGCGTTATTTGAGGAGAAGCTTCCAGTCCAAGTTCACATTCAGTGGGCTGCCATTTGAGACATGTTAAAATCGCGGATCTCAATGATAATTCCAGAGAAATTATCTCTAAAGATGAATAGGACCCTAAAGACGGTACAGGGCAAGTGCAAGAAGGCTTTTCCTTTCGTTCTCATGAGAACGGGTTGCTCGTTTTATGGAAATGGGGCATTTTATTCATGACCCAATAATATTCTTTATGAGCCAGTCATAGAGGAAACTGATTGTTTAAGACAGGTGAGGGCACTTTTGGTTTATGGGGCGGGGTGAGGGAGGCAGCAGCAGAGCAGGAAGCGGAGAGAGGAAGACAAGGCAGGAAGTGAAGGAAAGCCCAGTGTCCCACTGGCTACTCTGACGTCCCCAAACCTTCCATACGTGGAAGCGGGGGAGGAAGCTGCCCTTTGCTCTGTTGGTTCATGTAGACGCTCAGGATGCTGTGCGAGGCGTTGGGAACTCAGAACGCTTTGAAATGCAAAATGCTGACAAATAGATGTTCTTTGAGATTTTGTCCACATTATTTTTCCTTTCTTCATGCTCTTCATGTCACCAGGCACGTTTCTGAGACTTTACAGATGAGGCGGACACCCCCTTGGTCCCACCCCTCTCTTTCCAGGCACCCAGATTGCAGGGGTCACAGACACATCTGGAAAGATCCTCAATGGTGTCACAACGGCCATTTCTGCAGTCTGTCATAGGCAACCTGGAATTATGGAAATGGCATGGCCTTGGGATCTAATCCCAGCCTGAACACTAGCCCACCACAGACCCCTGGCAAGTTTCTTATCTGTAAAATGAGAGGGTTGGTCTATATCAGGGGTTGGCAAACTACAGCCCGCTGGCAGAATCCAGTCCATCACCTCTTTTTATATGGCCTATGAACTCTTTTGGGACACATGAAAATGATGAGAAATTTGAATTTCAGGGTCCCTAAATAAAGATTTATTAGAACACAGTCACATTCATTCATTTACATATTTATTGCCTATGGATGATTTCCTGCTACAAGGGCCAAGCTGAATAGTCGTGACAGAGGCCATGTGGCTTGTGAAGCCGAAAACGATTACTATCTGGCTCTTTATTTATTTATTTTTTTTGCGGTACGCGGGCCTCTCACTGCTGTGGCCTCTCCCGTCGCGGAGCACAGGCTCTGGACGCGCAGGCTCAGCGGCCACGGCTCACGGGCCCAGCCGCTCCGCGGCACGTGGGATCTTCCTGGACCGGGGCACGAACCCGAACCCGTGTCCCCTGCATCGGCAGGTGGACTCTCAACCACTGCGCCACCAGAGAAGCCCTATCTGGCTCTTTAAAGAAAGCTTGCTGACCCCTGATCTAGTTGATGAGTTTTCAAGCTTTGCTGCACACCCAAATCACCTGGGGAGCTGTGTTAATTTGGGGATGCCCCGCTTGGCCCCCGCCAGTTAGATACACGCGTCTGGAGTGCGATCTGGGCCCGGGCACTCGCGACCCTCTTCCAGAGGGGATTCTCACGCACCCCAAAGTGCGAGAGGCATGAGTATGTCCCTTTCAGGAACTTAGGCACCTCAGGCTGACTTTCTATAGGTTGTCACTCCAAAAGCACAGGAAGCCCAGCTGTTGTATTACTGCGCATCCACCTGTGAAGATCCTGACCCTGGTGAGAGGAGCAGAATTAACATCAAAGGGGTGCCGCGATGAGGAGATTGGGGGAATCTATCCAGAGAGGCCCCCAAAGGGTGTAAAATTGTGTAATTTGCAGAGCCAGTGGTCTCCCTTCCGTTTTTCATAGTATGTCCCCTGCTTCCCTCAGATCAGGTTTTTTCCCTCTACTCACTGAAATTGGCGTGCCTTTAAAAAATAAAGCTATTAGAATGATGACGGTGCTGCTGCTGCTAAGTCTCTGCAGGCGAGGAAGAAGCCTTTTGCCCTGGGCTGCCTCTGAAAAGCTTGGCCTTCTGGAGGCCCGCTTCCCTCCGCCGTGTATGGCAGCTCAGCATCCTGTGAGGTTGGCCCCTGCGGGCAGGGAGTCCGGCGTGGCCATTTGGAAAGCGGGATGCTGAAGGTTGCTGGGGGGACCTCCCCTTACGTGTCCATGATATGTTTGTTCTGAAAGTCCGCTTTTGTCTTCACTCTGTACCCTCCTCTCAAGTAATTCTACTTATTCTGTGCTGCGAATATGAAGACCATTCTAATTCTACCAACCGTGTGAATCCGTAATTGGATTCCGGACAGCTTGCCTGAAACTATGGAATTGTAAAGCTGGAAGGGGGTCCTAGGGCCCCCCAGCTCCAACCTTCCCATTTTGCAGATGGGAAATCTGAGGCTTAGAGAAGGCAAGTGTCTTATTCAAGCAAGAGTCAGCACACGAATTCTGTCCTGTGATTCTTAGTGAGGAAACTTTCCCATGAAGCCAGACTGGCTGCCACTCTGATCCTTTAAATATCTTTCGAACTATTGAGAACATGAGAACTGAAGCATTAAAACGGCTTGACACGGTTTCCCTGCTAAGGTTCTGCGACGTCACGGCTCCACGAAGCCCCAAATTTAGGTCCCTAAAAGGTTGTTCCAAGGTGACACTGGATGGGCAGGACCTAAAAGCTGCAGTCTGTGTTTCTCAAGGACAAGTTCGCTTGACGTTCAAAGAACTTGTAGGATGATGAGGAAATGGGATGAAAACAATGCTGAGAGGCTTCTGCTCCTAGCCGAGAGGAACAGTGTCCAGAATTGCCCTCCTGCCATAAACAACTAGGAAACCAGACAAAATACATCAAACACCCATTTTCAGATGCCAGATAACAGCGCGGGACTGTGGTCCTTGAGAGAATGGAAACATTACTGCACTGACGCCATGTGTGCATTTAGGGAACATTATCCCTCGGCTCCAAGAAGTCTTGAGGGAGGCATCCTCTCTTGTCTTCAGAGAGCTGATGAGGGGCCAGCCTTGTTCTCTGACACTCTGGTGGCAGATTCAGGACCAACGGGGTGAAATGAGAGGGAGGCAGCCTCTTTTCTTTTCAAGGCCAGAAAGAGCTCAAGTGGCCAAAATAGATGCATGGGGAGCTCTTCATCCTGGAGGGACATCCTAGCTGTGGGAGGAATTTGTGCAGGGGACAGGTGTTGGGATTGGATGACCTTGACGGTCCCTGGCGTCCAGAAGACCATATGAGCTCCTCTGAAGTGGGGACTGCCTGGGAATAGCGTCAAGGAACAATCTTGTGCTTGGACCACAGTACTGCATGCAGAATGGTTGACAGCATGGGATGGGGCTTCATACAGACCTGAGTCCGAATTCTGCCCTCTGGTAGCCGTTCCCCCATTACCCACCCTCAGTTTCCTGATCTGTAATGTGGACATACTAGAACCTCCTGCTTAGGGTTATTTTAGCATTTAAGTAGAAAAGATTTAGCTCAGCTCAATAAGTATTTTTTGTAACTGCTATCTCACAGTGGAAATCAACTTCTCTGAGACAAACATCTCCCCAATTTTGTTCTTCCACTGAGTGCCCAAGGCAACCCTCTGGCAGTGGAGACAAAAGTTCCTTTTTAGCTCTCGTGCCCTACAGGGCTTAGCCTCTCTCTCCCAGGGCTGCAGGGACGGTCCCCCAGGCTGTGCCCTGCACACCTCCAGGGCATACGATCCACACAGATGCTGATGTGAATGGTGCCTGGGGATTGTGCAGAGCGGCAGCCCTACCTCTTGTTTGCAGAGGCCTCAATGAAAACAAAAAGAACAGCGCTGTGAGTCCAAGTCCAGGTGGACCTCACAGCCCTCCTGCCTGGATGTGAATACCAGGTCCTGGTTTTTAAGTACTGTGGACACAATGACTTTTATTTCTGTCCCAGGGGCACTCTTTGGTCAGAACCCCAGGGGGATGATGGCGCAGGAGGGGGAGATGAAGCCCATACACCAAACCCCAGGACAGACAGGTCTACCCAGCGTGGACCAGGCACCAGCTAACAACTGTCCCCCGCTTCCCAGAGCATCCTCACCGGGCTGAGCTTGGCAGCCTCCACCTGGAAATGGTTTATAAAGCCCTGAAGCCTTTCTTCATCTTGGCCCCTCAAGGGCTTTTCTGTCATTTCTGAATTAAGCCAAAGCAAGAAGGCATTCACCGCGGAGCCAGTCCACCAACAACACGTGCGTCCTAAGCAGCCCCAGCAGAGAATGGCCAGGGTTCCCAGAAAGGACAGCCAAGGAATGAAGGCAGGCAGAGCCTCTCCTGACAAACTCCGTTACCTCCATGAATGTGGCTCGAAGCCCGAACACGTCCCCTTGCATCTCAGACAAGGCACACCTCTTGCTGACTGCTGCTGGCCCAGGGACATCTGGAAAAGGAGACAGAAAAGAGGGTGTTTTCCTTCCAAACGTCTTGGACCGGGGATGCTTGACCTCTAAAGACTTGGCATGCCGGCAAAGCGATTGTGTGGGGTTCAAAGGTCTCGAGATGAATAAGCCATCACTTGACTGTTTACCAGGAACAGAGGAGACCAGTCAGGAAAGTGGCCGTGGGTTAGGCAAGTGTGGAAGGGTGGAACTTTCCCAGCAGAGATGCCCTGGGGCTCGTCCGCGCCTTCCCCCGCCCTCGCCCGCTCCCCTCATCCACTTGTCACTGGAATGCAATCTTCCAGTGAGCGCCTCCTGTCTCTCATTTATTTGTGATTTATTGATAGGGTGTGATTAAACCAAAGCTACAGGCACAAACAAAGGTTCACGCTGCCAAACGTTCATAGCTCAAAGCATAACTTAAATATTTTGCTAAATCATGGAAAATCGGAGCATTTGAAATCCGGTCGTCTTTTGGGAGAAAAGCAACGCATGAGACAGGTTTCATTGTTCGTTGCCAGCCAGAGGCAGCCACAGTGCACTGGCTGCTGCTTGCTGATGCATTCAGACCCGGCTGGCTCTCAGATGGGGTCTTCAAACCACCAGCATCGCCAGAAGCCTGCAGGAAACGCCCCACCCATGAGGGTCTCAGCCCTTTCGAATGAGAATCTGCACTTTAACACAGTTCCCAGGAGATTCACAGGACATGAAACTTGAAGCAGTGGGTTAGTGTTTGGATCTGCCAGCTGAGAAATTGACCCGACTGTCCACTGGGGCTGGGCGCTGACTTGGGATGGGAGCCACCTGTACTAGGATTTTATCAGAAGCAGTGTTCCATCGACCTGTGGGATAAGGGGCTAAGCTTCTCATTTAACAAACGATTGATTCATTTAACCATTTATTTAGCATCTGCCACGTGCCAGGCACAGGGATACCTGGTAAGACTCGCGGTGCCCTAGAGGAATGCACAGTCTAGGGGGAGATGGAGAAACACATCTTTCCTGGGAAGGGATTAGTTTGAGGCAAGGACAGCTGCCTGTTGTGCAGTAGAAAGACATGGACTTCGGAGCCTGAGAGACCTGGATTCCACACCCAGCTTCGTGACTTAACAGCCGTGTGGCCTTGGACAAACTGAGCCTCAGTTTCCTTACCTGTCAGATGGGTACAGAGATAACGCAGGTAGTGTGCCCAGCCACCTTAGCCGCTACAAATGGTAGCTGCTACTGTCTTGCACACAGACTTTAGGAGCACAGAGGAAGGTGTTAACCCGAGTGGGAATTCCAGAGAGGCTTCTCAGAGGCGGTGGCTCAGGACTGGGGCTGTGCAAGGTGAGCGGGCAGAAAAGGAGCAGAAGGAGGTCCTAGCAGAAGGAGGAGGTATGCAAGGGCAGAAGGGCACAGAAGGGCTGGATGGGTAAGGTGTCACGATCTGAGCATGCTGCGTGGGGCGTGACACCTCTACTCTCTCTGCTTGTAAGTGGGGAGAAGACAAGTCGTGAGGCCGTCCTCATGGCTAGCGTCAGAGTTCAAAGAAGGACACAGGAAGAAAGAGTTATCCTTCACAGTATTTCTCTTCTCCCGCCCAAGTCTTCCCGCGATAATACCCAGCTCCACACCTCCTGCGTGGTGACTGCTGTTTATACCACGTCCCCAGACACTTCGCTGTTCTGTCTAATACACCTTCACAGCCTTGGGAGTAAGAGCCATGTGGCACGTATTATGAAGGGATGCATGTTTATATTTGTGCCTGTTCAGTGCTAGAGTCATGTTAAAATGGAAAACCGAGACTATGCTCACCACCGTCTCGTTGTCTGAGCTGGGGAACTTTCATTCGTGGGCGGAACTTTGCTCCCTAAAGCTGTTGGCGTAGAAAACCTTGCCTCTCGTTCCTGACACGTTGGATTCTACTATAGCTGAAATACAACGACCCCATAACACTTCATTTTTAAGTGGTTTGAAGTTTCGCGGGGAAGATGTGTGATGTATGAATCAGGCTTCATCACCGGCTGGTTTTAGGCTTACCCGGAGGCAGCAGAGCCTGAAACAGAAGAGCTACGCGGGAGAATTTCCTAAGTGGCAAGTCACCCCGCCCACTGGAGCCCTGTTCTTCCAACGACTGTCCCATTTAACAGCCAGCCTACAAGGGGATTAGCCCTGGTGTTTGGCCGGGAGAGCTGAACTGCTGGCTCAGGGTTTGGTTTAGATGCAAGGCGGCCCAGTACAGCTGAGCTCGGGCCCGTGGGTCGGGGGGCTGGCCCTGTGGTGCTAACTCTGACATTTATTAGCTGTGCAGCTAGAGGCGAGTCGTTTCCCTGCCCAGCCCAAGGTGGTCCTCTGGGAAATGAGAGAACTGGCCTGGGTCGGGGTGGCCCATATCCTGTTGCGTGGAATCCTCGTTCTGTGGGCTCTTACGGAGTGGCTTATGGCGGAGGTGGGAAGGATTATATGATCAAATAAAAATGGTGGACGCTGGATGGACCGGGGCGTCCAGTGCCTTTCAAGAGCTAGCTTATGACAGAGGCAAGAGAGATAGAAGGCAGCTGTTTCAAGTCAAGAGGTCCGGGCTTCGGGGTCAGAGGTGTGCATTTTCGTCCCAGTTCTGTCCCTTTCTTCTGTTGGACTTGGGCCAGTGACTGATTCGTGGAGTCTGTTTCTTCATCTGTGTCATGGGGCCAGTAAGAACCGCCCTGCCCCCTGGAGTCACCGAGAGGGTTCAATGGGCTGCCGCACGGAAAGGGCTTAGCATGCCCTTATTGTGCGCCGAGTGTTTGCTGTTGTCAGTATACCTCATATAAACATACTCTGAATCAGATGTTCTCAAAAAAATTTTTTTGCCCAGCTTCAGAGTTCTGGGCAACTTCAGAGGAACTACTTTTCTAACTGCACACCCCATATACTTTCTTATTGTCTACTTTGTTTCTTGATTATAAATGTTGCCTCTCTCACTGGATGCAGGAAGCAGGGTTGGGCTGAGTCTCCATCCTGCTAGTGGGCCAGTTTCCATGGCAACAGAAGTCCGTGGGTGAGAAAAATAAATGGCCTTGCAAGGAAGAAACCGATTTGGGCCATCAGGCCCCACTTGCTGCCGGTTTCCTGGCTGACAGTTTAACACAATAAACAGACATTTGTCCGCTCCGTGCCATTCACCAAGGAGGCAGACAGACCCAGCTCTCCCTGACACAGAAAATGACCATCCTGTTTATCGAGGAAGGGAGAACATCAACCAGAACAGGTGTTTCAAATGAGATATTCCGGTTTGTAAACAGTGGGTTTCTCTGATGTGGATGCCGTCTCAGATGAAAGATGGCAAAGTGGCTCACAGTAGCTGAGAAGACGAGCGCTTGAAAGGAGCCACCACTTAAAAAAATGGGTTCTTGGAATACTGCATCCATTCTGTCCTTTTTCCCGAGGGGAGGATAAAGTGTTTGGACAATTTTCTTTGGCTCGGGGTAGTAGGATGTGGTTCATCTGATGCTGTGGAACTGAATGGTGTCGGGGACTTAAAAGGACTTGGATGAGACCAGAAGCCCCTGGGATACAAAGGGTGGGGAGTGGCAGGGCCTCCTCCCTCCTCGAGCATTTACCTTCAGTGAACCCCGAGGGAAGTCTGAAAGGGGAACAGTGCCACCGAGAGCAATGGGAGGCTGAAATGAAGGCGAGCAGAGAAGGGCAAGGGTGAGATGGAGTTTCAGGATGAGCATGAGACTCGGAATTAGAAAACAGGATTCTCCCCGAAGCCCAGCCTCTCTCTCTCCTCGTGTAACTCAGTTTTCTCCTCTGGAAATGAGTTTTCTCTGCCCTTTTTGCCTCAGTAGGGCTGTTGTAAGCCTCACGTAAGATGGAAAGGTTGTTTGTGAAGTAAGTATTTACCATTGTTTAAAAAGAAAAAAAAAAAGTCCAAAACTCGGATGGAAGGCAGAAAGGTGGGTGGCACATCCTTCAATGTCATATGGTGGCAATATGGCATTTTCTCCACCCCACCCCATCCCTGCAGGGATTATCTAGAGAAATTTACTTCTTGCTATTCTGAGACTCGGTGAAGTTCCATGTTAACGTGTAGAGTTTTGTCCAGTAGAGATACCAATACGAATAGTTTTTGTCCTTTTGAAAAAGACAACCAGCCCCAAGGGTTATGGTTGACGGTCCTGTAGGACATTAACTAGTTATATACCTAACCTGTCAATCTTGTCCTAACATTAAATTGCCTAGGAACCCCTAACTCTTCAAATGCTTTTTGAACTGCTCTAAATAGCTTACCGGTTCCTTCATTATATAATGAGTTGAATATAATCTTTGCTAAGTTTCATTTTATAGTTGCACGAGAATCATGCTTTTACCTCTTGAAAACTGTATCTTAACACCATCACATGCCCTCCTGACTACCCATGGGTTTGCTTTCTGAGCTGAGGTGTTCTGAACTTGACACTGAATTCTCTTCCAAGCCAAGTACTCTGACTTGTCTTTTACAGGTAAACTCTATAAGCATACCTGTGTTACTGGTCAATGTGCTTTGCTACTGAAAAACGTCCCCTTTCCCCCGGGGTCCCAGGAGAGAAGGTGTAGAGACGATGGAGATGGGTGTGGGAGAGGTGAAGTTATGAGAAGGTCCAGAAGAGAACTGAGATCCTATACAGAAAAATGATCCCGAAATTACCTGACTACCCTCAACAACCCCAAAATAAAAACAGCTCGACAGTCCACAAAAGTGATTTCACTTTACAGAAGCATTCTCTTCCTTAACAGTGATGACACCCCTGTGAGGTATAGTCATTATTCCCAGTCAACAGGTGACGTAGGCCCGTGAGTCTGAGAGGGGAGAAGCACCTTGCCTCTTCAGAATGGTCTGGTCTGGAGCCCCTCTGGGGAAGGGCGGTCTCCTTAGTCTGTCCTTATTGGTGTTATAACTTTAAGCAAAACTGTTTTGTCTTTCCTAATGGTCATGATTGTAGCTAACATTGATTGAGTACATCTTATGTGCGGGGCGTACACCAAGCATTTTCATAATATTTAATTTACCACCAGAGGCACTTTCAGTAACCTCATTTTCAGGTGAGGAAGCAGGCGCAGAGAGGTTATGCCTCCGCCTGGAGATCCAATAGCCAGTAAGTGATGGAGCCAGGAAGTGAAACCAGGCAGGTGTTACTTCCTTGCTATGCTCTCATCTACTGTTCTGTGGCACTTTCCACCACGGGTACAGCACTTTAGAGTTTACAACGTGTATTCACATCCCTTATCTCACTTGGTTTTCACAACAACCCTAGGATGTCAGTATCTTGCATTTGCCTCAGGAGAGAAACAGGCTCACAGAACTGATAGGGTACAATGCTTAGGACATGATTCACACTCATGTCTGTAGAATCTAGGTCCTGTGACTTATTACCACACTGGGCGTCTCCAGACCCCAGACAGCCTCCCACGAGCCTAGCCTTGACTCGGGGCCTTGGGCCACTTGGGTCCAAGGGGGTGGGCAGCGTTTCTGGAGGGATGGGAGGTCCTGGAAGGGTTAGGGGCAAGGGCAGTAGGACGAGGTCATGCTCACCTTGGTTCCAGGGTTTCTACCAATTAACCCTGTTCTGCTAAATAAAGTGCAGATGTTCAAGGCAACAGACAGGCTTCAGTGGGAGAGGTGGCAGCCAGAGGAGAAAGAGAATCAGAACCACGGGCAGTGCCTATGGGAGAGAAAGCCAGGCCCTGGCTTCACCTAGTTTATCTGCCCTGCACTGGAAGCCTGAAATGACTGCTGGTCACGAACGCATGGGACCAGGCCAGGGAGCTGGCACTCACTGAAACTCTGACTGAAGTTTACATGTTAATTTAACCCATGCGCTATAGGCAAAATGTTAAGAAACCTTTTCTAGATATTTTGGGGCCCGTACACTGACTTCTGTAATAACTCACATAAATATACGACTACAAATGCAATCCATGCCAGGAAGAAGGATTTGACCTAGTCTGTGTGTGTGTGTGTGTGTGTGTGTGTGTGTCTGTGTGTGTGTGTGTCTGTGTGTGTGTGTGTCTGTGTGTGTGTGTGTCTGTGTGTGTGTGTGTCTGTGTGTGTGTGTGTCTGTGTGTGTGTGTGTCTGTGTGTGTGTGTGTCTGTGTGTGTGTGTGTCTGTGTGTGTGTGTGTCTGTGTGTGTGTGTGTCTGTGTGTGTGTGTGTCTGTGTGTGTGTGTGTCTGTGTGTGTGTGTGTCTGTGTGTGTGTGTGTCTGTGTGTGTGTGTGTCTGTGTGTGTGTGTGTCTGTGTGTGTGTGTGTCTGTGTGTGTGTGTGTCTGTGTGTGTGTGTGTCTGTGTGTGTGTGTGTCTGTGTGTGTGTGTGTCTGTGTGTGTGTGTGTCTGTGTGTGTGTGTGTCTGTGTGTGTGTGTGTCTGTGTGTGTGTGTGTGTGTGTGTGTGTGTGTCTGTGTGTGTGTGTGAGTGTGTGAAGCAGACACTCTGATTAGCATACAGATCACCTGGGATCTGCCTAGTGTGCAGATTCTAGTCTAGCAAGTCTGGGGGGAGACTGATATTCCATAGTACTCCCGACCTCCCAGAGGAAGCCGGTGTGGCTGGTCTGGGGACCACACTTTGAGTAGCCAGGGACTCCATCAGTGGTTCCCAGACTTGTCTGCCCAGTAGAATCACCTGGGGATCTTGTCGCACTTCCGAAGCCTAGGTTGAATCCCGGAGCAGTTTAGCTCCAATCTCTGGGGATGGACCACGGGCTGTAGGCATTTTTGGAAGTTCCCCAGGGGATTTTAAAGTGAGGACAAGTTTGGGAACATCCAGGCCTCACCACTGGGCCCTCAGCTGTCCAACGTGGACTTGAAGGCTCTCAGCTCCTTGGCTTAATGTCTCCCCCTCCCATAGTTCACTCGCAGACCACCACCCCCTCCAGTGTGAGTTTTTACAGGCCGCCTGAATTTTATTATTGTCCTCTCATTTTGGTCCCATCTGCCCTGGCACAGGCCTGCCTCACAGGCTTCCTTGCCAAATGCAGTAACTTTCTTAACAGCCAGGCAGAAAGGAAACCACACCCTTCCTCTTCCTTTAAATTTCACTGGCTGCCTGAAGCCCCTCGGGGGCTCTCACGGATCCTGAGACCCTCTACCAGGCCTGAGGTCAGGGGTGGTCCTCCCCCTGCCCACCCGGGGCCAAAGCAGGGGCTGAGGGGTCGTGCCAGACGGAGGAGCCCAACCTGGCTATGGCTTCAGGTCTTGGCCAAGAGAACCCTGTTTCCCCAAATAGGAGAGGAAAGACTGGGAATGTGTAGCCCAGACCCTGGCGGGTTCTGTCTTTTATTCCCTCCGCCTTAAGAGGACTGGCTCAGAACATGGTAGCCACAGACAAGAGTGTGCAGAACCGAATGCTGGCAGTCTCTCCCCTTTTCCAAATTTCCATCCTGCGCCGTCTGACCCACGCTCTCTATGATGACGTGTAAGTCACCACGGAGACAGGTTTGGATAAAGTGCCCCTTAAAACCACAGCGAGTCCCAGAAGCAGAAGCAACATCCTCGTCTACATTATTAGTGGTCATATCTGGGGGCAGAGAGAGAGTGTGTGTGTGTGTGTGTGTGTGTGTGTGTGTGTGTGTGTGTCCAAATCTACTGTTTCTCCCCCACGTTTGCTGCTTGGGAACTTCTCTTCCTCTGTCTGGACAAGCACGGATGTGAAGAAATCTCTCCAATTAGGAAAAGAGACTCTCTTTTCCTAAATTGTGCAATGAGGATAAAAATGCATAGACTAAACAAATTCAGATGAGCCCTACTGATCTAGTGCTTAGAATTCTGTGCATGGAAAACTTTTTCTTTTTTCTTTCTGGTTTTAAAGACCAATCCTATTTAAAGTGACAGAAAAGGAAAACATTGGGTGGGCGACGAACTGATTGCAGAAGTGGCTGAGTTGCTAGTATTTTAGGGTAAAGACTCAATTATTTTTCCTATTACATGTGTGTGTTGAAATTTATCCCATGGACTGGCTGTGGCTGGAAGAGTTAGTCTTGATGGATTTAGCTCAGGATGTTAGGAGTCTCTGGTGTCCCAAAGAAAGTTGTTACCAAATGCCCAACAAGAGTACTTTTCACTGCTGTGAGAAATGGTGTTTCATCTGGGTTTTGTCTTGGTTTTGTCCATCAAGATAGTTTGTACAGGTTCAGCTCTAGGAGAATTTGGGTTTGGGGTAAAATATACCATGTTCTCCTTTGCTGTCCTTTTTTTTTTTTTTTTTTTTAAGTTGAATATAGTTCTCTGTGCTCTACAGTAGGACCTTGTTGTTTATCTACTTTATATACAGTAGTTTGTACCTGCTAATCCCAAACTCCTAATTTATCCCCCCCACCCCCTTCCCCTTTGGTAATCCCAAGTTTGTTTTCTATATCTGTGACTCTCTTTCTGTTCTGTAAATAAGTTCATTTGCATCATTCTTTTTTAGATTCTACATGTAAGTGATATCATATGATTTGTCTTTCTCTTTTGGACTTGCTTCACTTCATATGATAATCTCTAGGTCCATTCATGTTGCTGCACATGGCATTATTTCATTCTTTTTTATGGCTGAGTAGTATTCCATTGTGTATATGTACCACATCTTCTTTATACATTCTTCTGTCGGTGGACACCTAGGTTGCTTCCGTGTCTCGGCTATTGTAAATAGTGCTGCTGTAAACATTGGGCTGCATTAATTTTTTGAATTAGAGTTTTCTCTGGATATGTCCCCAGGAACTGTCCCCTTTCTCTCAATACATCCATGTTTAACAGGTAAAATTAAGTTAAAATCAGGGTGGCCAGGAAGGAGCATTGAATTCACGGATGCTCTAGAGCACGTGAAAGGTGAACAGGAAGCATGGTGGGCCCCGACCCTTTGTCGGGTGAGGGGCCTGCTGCTCCTGTATCTCCCACACCAGCTGTCCCTGAAGTGGGTCCCAATCATCTGCTCAGGCTCCTCGATGAGCATGTTCCAGGAAAGTTCTAGAAACCACCATCCAGTTCCTCTTCTTGCTCCTTTGACTTTCCTAGACTAGGTCCCCTCCCCCCTCCCCCCTTAAGTTCCTGACCGCCATGTACGACCGTTTACGGAACAATTCTAATAGCTGTAATCACTTATTTGGTTCTGTTCCCCTCCGGGGGAGGAAATGATTGGAGATCCCCGTGGTTCGCATCATGTGTGAACAAAAAGGGTTAATCTGGCTATGAAAACCAAGTAGGAAAACAAATCCATATGTGGACAGGGAGATATAAAATGAAAGCCTTCTCTGTTTAAGACCCTGCTTTAGCCTCCCCTCCCCCAACCCTTGTCAGACAAGCCTCACTGATTTGAGGCTGGTTCCAGAAAAGCACGAATGCCCAGACCCCCTGCCTTTTGGGGCGGCTGGTTCTAAAACCGCACTCCACCCCCAGAGCTGACCCCACGCTCAACCGGCTGCATCCTGGAAGTTTCCCCTCGATGAAAGACGAATTATTGACGTCGTGATTGCCTCAGCTATCTGGCCTGCTTGGCTGAGTCTATTACTAATGTCTGCCTTGTACCACATCATCACTTGGCAGGACGGTGCGGACACCCGAATGCTCAGGCAGCCGCGATAGGGGATTATCTACCCCTTTTTTCTTTGCCTTCTTTCTGTCTGCCTTTTCGATAAATTGACTCTTCTGTGTTTTTAGCACTTTCATCAAAAAATAATCCAAGAGGCGACAAGACTCGGATCAGTACATTTTTCAAGCCTGACAGGAAGGCTGTTTGGACTGAATAGCTGTAGCAATTCTGTGAACCAAGTGAAGTGGCAGGGCTTCTCTCTCAGCTGGCACCGCCAGAGCCCTTGCAAGGGAGCAGCCTTGAAATATTCGCAGAGTATCTTTTATTACCTTTCACAGGTGATGGGGCTGGGGTCACTTCGAAAAAGAGCAGTACTGAGGGGGGCAGAAAAGTCCCATATCCTAAATTCAGCCGCTGACGGCTGGGGGCTGGATCTGTGTGACAGCTATGGAAAATCTAGGGAGTTGTCAGCCCCGGCCCAGGACTCTGACTCCTTTGTTTAACATTCTATTGGCAGGGCGGAAAGCAAACCAGCCTCTTGGGCTGCCAACTTCTCGCTGATAGCTGATGTTTACGTGTGGTTGTATCCAAAGCAGGTCCACAAATCTTCTGTATGAGGGACCCTGCTGGACTCAGGTGATAGGACTTTTAGGACTGAACTCTTTATTTCCCTCTGACTCTAGCTCCCTTTCAACCAACTGCAGACGCTGCCCGGGGTACCGTGCATAGCGCATCGCCAAGCACGGACAGATCAAACCAGCCCAGGGGGCAAAACCCTTCTCTCCCGTTTTTGAGAATCGCCCGTTTCTAGAAAAGCCCGCCCATTATCTGAACATGTCGCTGGCTGCTTACTTAGTCAATGTGAGGAGAGGTCCTCCTGCCTCTCGCCCCGCCCAACCCCCCAGACTTTTTATGGACCTTTTGAGACACTCAGCTTCCCAGAGCATGCGCACTGTTTCTTCAGCTGGGAAAGGGATTTCCACAGGGCAGGAGCTGACCTGGCATTTCTTGCCTAACTTAAGTGTTTCCAGAGGCTCCGACACAATCTTTTTTTCCTTGGAGTTGTCTTTTTTCTTTCTTAGATAGGCCCTGCCAGCTTTGGGGGAGATGTAAGTAAAGCCCCTTGCTCGGAGCCAGAAGTTATCCAGTCCTCCTGGGAATCTTATTTACAGGTTTACCAAGTAGCTTGGGGGAGTTGAGATAAAAGAAAATAAAGTCTTTGCAGGGAGTCTTTACCGCCGCCCCCCCCACTCCCTTCCCAAATGAGAGCAAGCTTGGTGCCCCCAGGTTACCCTCGGAAGTGAAAATCTCACTGACTGCGTGGTTCTTAGGTTTGGACCCTCAGTAGACTCTTCCTCAAGTGTAAAACTGTAAGCTTGAGGCTGGCAATATTTACTCATTATATCTCTCCAGTTTTACTACGACTCTCCTGATTTTAGAGGCCTGATGTCTCAAGGACAGCTTCCTATAAGGATGTAATTTGGGGTGTGTGGTTGTGTGCATCTGAATTCTGAACTTGCAGCATCACTGAGCTTTCCAAGGATAACACACTGTTATTGGGGTTAATTTTGGAAATGGGGGCGGGGCACTTAGCAAACCAAATTGGAGGCTTTTTTATCTCGCCTCTCTGAATCTTAAAATCTTAAAAGGAAATGTGCGTGTAAATGTACAACACTGTTATTAAATGTCTGAAGGCTTTGCTTATATAAATGATTCCTGC
>NW_006790426.1:1267872-1271786 GCF_000442215.2 Lipotes vexillifer | reverse complement strand
TCCTGCTGGGAATCTCACGGTTAACGTATAGGACAAGGGAAGCATTGAGACACGCGTTTCCTTCAGCCAACACTGGTGCCTTGATGGAAAAAAAAGCACTTGTGTTTTTGGGCGGTGTTTTTCATGAGACATTTTCTTGGTTTAAATCAAGTATCCTTCTTATAAATGACTTCTCTCTTCTCTCTTTATTGCTATTAAAACTAACATTAAATACACTTTCAAATATTTCATCCTTTCCTTGATTTTCCCCCTACATAAAGCACTAGTTGTCCATACTCTATATAGAGTTGAATTCAGCGTTTACAAAAACCTGACACAAGAAAATCACTGATTCTTAGAAAGGGAAACACCTTAGAGAGGGTTTAGGCCAACTTTTTCACTTTTATGAAGCAGAAATTAGCAGATGGGTCATTCACTTTGCCATTTTTCAAGGTCCCACCTTTGAAGGTCATGGAACACAATGAATTTGTAAAATCAGAGATACCGAAGCCAAGTTCCTTTCCAGAAAATTATCTCTGGAGTAAATTTAGAATTATTCATTTAACCATATGCCCTAGAAAAGATGCCAAATTCCTCTGTACCTCTAAGCCAGCCCATATGCAGTTCCCTCTGCTTGGACCATCTTCCTCATCTCTCTCCCTTCACCTAACACACTCCTGTTCGTCCTTTAGGTACCCCTATCACAGGGTCTTAGAAAAGCCTGTATCTTGTACTTCTTTGTGGTACCCATCAGGATTGTAATTATTTAATCATGGATATAACTCTTTAATGTCATTCTTTCCTCCTGGCCCGTAAGTTCTATGGGGGCAGGGTCCCTGTGTGTCTAGTTCATTCCTCTATCGCCAGTGCCTAAGGCAGTGCCTTGCACATAGTAGCTCCTCAATAAACATGGGTTTCAGTAGCTTCCTTGGTAACGCTTTCAGTTTTGCCTTCGAGCAATGCTTCTTGGTGCCGTAAAGGCTACACATAATAGAGATCTTACATTTGAGGCGGCTGTCTGCAGGACAAGTTGGGAAAAGATCCACCCTGGTTTCCAGAATTCTAGCCTCCCCTGGTCACCCAACCCGCCTGGGCGGCCCTTCTCTGCTCCCCTCACTTGCTCCCCTCCCCACTCCAAGGTTCTAGCACTGTCTCTGGTCTCCCCTTGGTTCTCAGGATGCTTCTCTCTTATGCATCAGTCTGCTCAAACGGCTTCAACTCTTCCCTCCAGCTCTTGGCATCATTTCCAGGAGTGTGTTCAGCTCCTGCAAACTCTCTGTGGATAGACTGATGGAACTGCCAACTCACCTCCTTTGCCACCCAGACCCACTGGTTCTCCCACGTTTATGGAATCCCTGCTCATCCAGTCACCTGGACCTGCGGTCTGAACCCTAGTCAAGCACCTGGAAGAAATGCTCTTCCTACTGGGCGGAGGCTGGCTTTTCCTCCTTGAGGGGCCCATTTCTAGTTTGGGTCACCCCTTCTGTAGTGGACCCCAGAAGGTAGGAGATGTCGCCCTGATGGGAGGACCAGTTCCTGAACCTTCTGGAAGGGGATTCACTAGAAGGAGAGAGAGTCAGACTTCTCTAGAGAAACTCAGAATGGAGCAAACGCAGGCTTGTCCATGAAATAGAACATATACAGCACGGGGAACTTGTGAAAACTCAGGCCAGTCGGGAGAGTCATCAAGTTCTGCAGACTTTCCTTGGCATTTCTGGCCTTGGCCCGTTGCTTCGGAATAGCCCTTCATCTGCTCCTGCCCTTGACGTGATGCCCCGGCGGAGTGCTGGCGGAGCACCATACACGTTGGAGTTGAACCTGAACTCTGGCTGCTTTCTTCGCTGCCTGTGTGACCACGGTGAGCAGTTCCTGCTCTCTGAACCTCGAGTTTTTAAATGCATCATCTTTAAAGTGGATAATTCCTGCCAGCTTCATGGGGTTGTTGTGAGAATCCAATGTGGTAATTTATATAAGAGATACTGAAAATTGGAAAGTGCTGTAGAGATCAGGTATTATGAAGCATTAGGTGTTTATGAAGCCCTGTGTTCCTTCTTCTGAAATCCTGTCCTCAGTATACCATCTGTGTGATTGTTTACTTATAATTTTTCTTCAAAGAGATCACTTTTAAAGAACCTATTTCTTAAAAAAAAACCTTTATCCCTAAAACGTATAAAAATAGGAATTAAGCCACAGACATAGAAAACAAATTTATGGCTACCAAAGGGGAAGGGCGGCGGGGAGG
The DNA here is from genome assembly GCF_000442215.2 of Lipotes vexillifer. Classification (NCBI taxonomy): domain Eukaryota; kingdom Metazoa; phylum Chordata; class Mammalia; order Artiodactyla; family Lipotidae; genus Lipotes; species Lipotes vexillifer. The sequence continues at coordinate 1,269,565 of NW_006790426.1, read as the reverse complement.
GATAAATTAGGAGTCTGGGATTGACAGATATATACTATTGTATATAAAAGAGGTAAACAACAAGGACCTACTGTACAGCACAGAAAACTATATTCAATATCTTGTAATAACCTATAATAGAAAAGAATCTGAGAAAGAATATATATACACACACACGTGTGTGTGTGTGTGTGTGTGTGTGTGTATAACTGAATCACTTTGCTGTACACATGAAAGTAATACATTACATGCTTCAATAAAAAGTTGTTTGTTTTGAAAGGAGGTAGCCATAAAAAATACAATAAATATGAAACAACAACGTTAAATCCTAGCTAATACTCTTGCCGTTTTAAAGCTCTGAACCTGAGGACCACTCTCCATCTGTTCAGAGTGACACTGGGTAAGTGATCCAGGTGTTAAAGCCATTTTAGCACCAGGTGCAGAGTTCCTCCTGGATACAATCCAAAGGATGAAAGAACTGAAAAGGGAGACAGATTCTGACTAATGTGATTCAGCATTGTTAATGCATGTCTGGGTACCAACTCAATTCATCTGTGACCAGCAAAGTCCATGGCCCATAGTCCTGGAACCCTGTAAACATGTTCGGTATAGATGAGAAATGGTTTAGAGGGAAGACGGGGACCTGAACGTTTAATTCATGTTCATCACATTAGCTGTGTCACTGTGGCAATTTACCTCATCCCTCTGAACCTTAGTTTACTCATCTGTAAAACAGGACTTGTGTAAAGATTAGGAAGAAACTGTGTAGCACGATGCCTGGCACATAGCCTGTGCTTGATAAGTGCAGGTAATGTGCCGAGTGCAAGGGCAAGGCTTCTGTTTTTGCCCCGCATACCAAGAGCAGAACTCGTTCAAGTTTCTGGTGATTTGGTTCCGAGGAGTATGGAATGACTAATAAAAGCGAGGAGAAAATTTGGGGCCGTTTTTCTACTCGCAGAGTAGAGAGGAGAATTAAAGTGATTAACTGGACCATTCAGATTTTTCAAAAGACGGGGAAAAATAGCAGCCAACAAAGCAATTTCACCCAGCAGAGCTTTGAAAAGGCTTATCTACTCTTTCAAAAAAGTGTTCACGGTCAGCACAGTGTCAAAGGCTGGGCTAAAATTTGTAAAGTACCGAGAGGTGTTGATATTAAGCATTTTTAAAGAAGGGAATGCAGACTCTGAGCCTTCAGGATGAGAAGAAATACGATGGGTCCAGGGCCCTTCTCAGAATTTCTTGCACTTCAAAGAGCATGTGCTTGGCAGTGATTCTGCCACTTTCCTGAGTTTGTTAACGTGGCTGAGGGAAGGCAAGACTCTTAAAATCCACACAGATGGAACTTTTCCACTGGCTCTGTTTTGGCATAAATATTCATGAAGGACTAGAAACGTAAAGTAGATATCGGCCTGAGCTAGGAGTGGTCTGGACTAAATTTCAGCCAGTTTTCAGTCGTCCCTCTGGATCTTATCTCTCAGGAGGGCCAACCCTTCTGAGATGCGGCTGCCGTTGTTTAGAGGTCCCCGCCAACTTCCTCCCCAGATCAGAGAAATCACTGGAGTTTGTTCTCGAGAGACTTCCAGCCAGAAACAGGGGGCCTCAAGGTTCAGATGAAGGTTTCAGTTTGTTGTCTGAAGGAAGGAAACAGATGAAAGCTTGGCTCATCTGCCATCTTAAAGTCCATCCTTTTATAGATGAGTTTGTTTGCTTACTT
>NW_006790426.1:1265182-1267812 GCF_000442215.2 Lipotes vexillifer | reverse complement strand
TTTTGCGGTACGCGGGCCTCTCACTGTTGTGGCCTCTCCCGTCGCGGGGCACAGGCTCCGGGCGCGCAGGCCCAGCGGCCACGGCTCACGGGCCCAGCCGCTCCGCGGCACGTGGGATCCTCCCGGACCGGGGCACGAACCGGCGTCCCCTGCACCGGCAGGCGGACTCTCAACCACTACGCCACCAGGGAAGACCTTATAGATGAGTTTGAAGGAGGATAGTAAGACTCGGGACCAGACTTCAAAAGTTCCGAGTCTGCTTTGGAACGGTGCCTCCCCCATTCCCCTCAAGAAGGTTTTAGATTAAGCAACGTGTATGGGGCTGTGGAAGAGGTTAATAGTCTCACCTACTCTATTCCGTGTCTGTGTGTGTCCTCCGACCCCATCTTCTCTCTCCCCCTTTCTATCCTCTCAGGATTCCTTGTCTCTGTCAGGAAGGAGAACCAACTTGCTCTCACTTCTTCTGATACCTTTCCTTCTCTCTCCTGTGTCCTGATTCCATCCCATTTCCTTTTCTGTCCATAATATTACTGAGCCCTTACTGTATGCCAGCCTTTCCGAGGTGACACAAAGGAGAATTAAGGCACGATCCCTGCCCTCAAGGAGCTTACTAATGGAGGACGTAGGGACAAAAAAAGATGTTACGGGACAGGAGTTAGGCGGGTGGGACAGCGATAACATGTGTTCCAGGACCATTTGGGAAACTAAACGTCCATTCAGTAGGAGAGCACAATCCACGCTGGGAGTTCAGAGGAGAGAGAACGTTGCCTGCACTGCAGGCTTCATGGAGGAAGGGCACTGAGGAACGGATGGGACTTTGGCCCATGGACAAGAAGGCCTTCTAGTATGCGAGTGAGGAAGAACAAGGGTTTTCAGGGAGAAATCGACAGATCAGGCTGGGTAAACAGGATGTTGTAGTGACGGATAAGGCTGAACAGGGCCCCATCACGCAGAAACTTTAATGCCAGACTAAAGTCACTGGAGAGATTCTAAAGTGTCCTAGTGGCAGCTCCCTGGGACAAAGCTGTCTGTTACAGTGCTGCCTCCCCGGGGCTGAAGCAAGAACTCAGCCCTCAGCCTCTTGGTCCCCACATCCTTCTGCTTGAGTATGCAACCCTTTCCAGTTATTTGTCAGATATTGTCTTGATTATTTTCTAACATGCTTCAAGGTAAAATTTACATGCAGTAAAAATTCAGAAATCCCACGTATTCACTTGAGTACTTTATATGTATATCCCCTGGGACCACCATCCAGATAAAGAACACTTCCTGTGCTCCAGGAAGTTCCCTCATGCCCCTTTCTAGTCAATAACAACCTCTTCGTAGCCACTGTTCTGACTTCCGTCACCGTAGATGGGTTGTGCCTGTCTTTGAATCTCACATGAATGGAATTAGACAGTAGGTCGTCTTTTGAGTGTGAGTTCTTCTGTCCAACTTATTTAAGATTACCCATGTTGATGCATATATTAGTAGTTTTTTAAATACTAAGTAGATTTCTGTTGTGTAGATGTAAAATTATTTATTTATTCGTTCTCCTGTTGATGAAGGTTTGAATTATTTCCGGAGTTTGGCTATTAGGAATAAAACTTCTCCACCTACTCTTGTCCAAGTTTTTTGGTAGACATCTGTGCTCCCTTCTCATGGATATAGACCCTACTGGGTCACAGGGTAGGTGTATGTTCAATCTTATTAGAGGTTACCGAACAGTTTTCCAAAGCGGGTGTGTCATTTACGTTCTCCCCGGCAGTGTATGTGAGTTCAGCTGCTCCACGCCCTTATAACACTTGCTCTTAAATTTATTTTATTTATTTATCTCTGGCTGCGTTGGGTCTTTGTTGCTGCGCACGGGTCTTCTCTAGTTGTGGCGAGCGGGGGCTACTCTTCATTGCGGTGCACGGGCTTCTCATTGTGGTGGCTTCTCTTGCTGCAGAGCATGGGCTCTAGGCACGCAGGCTTCAGTAGTCGTGGTGCACGGGCTTAACTGCTCCGCGGCATGTGGGATCTTCCTGGACCAGGGCTCGAACCCGTGTCCCCTGCACTGGCAGGCGGATTCTTAACCACTGCGCCACCAGGGAAGTCCCTCAACACTTGCTCTTGTCAGTGTTCAATTGCATCATTCTGTAGGGTGCATAATGCTATCTCATTGTGCCTTTAATTTGTATTTCTCTGATGAGTCGTGAGGTTGAGCACTTTTTTCCTACACTTATTAGCCATTTAGACATCTTTTTTTGTGACATGCCTATTGAAGTCTTCACCTATTAAGAAAAATGGATTGCTTTTTCAAAATTATTGATTTATAGAGGTTATTTATCCATTTTGGGTTACAATCCTTTGTCAGATGTATGTACTATGAATATTTTCTCTCTCTGGGTTGTCTTTCGATTTCTTAGTGGTATCTTTTAATGAAATCGAGTTAATTTTGATGACCAGCTTTCATATTTATTTACTGAGCATTCTCTCCAGATGCAAGAGTCATAAGGATATAAAACTTCGACTACTTTCTTACTGTTCTAGCATTCCATAGAGTAATAAGCTATGACAACTTTGCAAATCATCTTTAAAAGCTTTTCAGAGGGCTTCCCTGGTGGCGCAGTGGTTGAGAGTCCGCCTGCCGATGCAGGGGACGCGGG
>NW_006790426.1:1259481-1263739 GCF_000442215.2 Lipotes vexillifer | reverse complement strand
CCCCCCCCCCACCCTTACTTTTGATCAATCAGGTACTGTGCATGTGGAACAGTGCTGATTTTTCATGAGTGTTTATGATATGGGTTTGGAGTTCTTCCCTTAGTGATTTAAAATTTCCTATTTCCTTTCACTTGACGTGTCTTTCCACTTAAAAAAAAGAAAAAAACCTCTCTTCCAAGGAACAGGATAGTCTGGTGGCACAGAAGTGGCCTTCCCTATTGGGTGAGGATGGTAGTAGCTGCCTGGAGGAGGTGACACACGTCCCAAAACTGATGCCAGAACAAAAAGTGGGGGCTGTCGGTGGGCCATGTCACTCAGTTAAAAGCATATTCTAGGCCTCCCAGCAGGTAGGAAGTAACCCAGGAAATAGATGCTCTGACCTCAGTCTTGACCAATGTGTAGGACTTGGTCGGTGAACCAGAACCAGAATGTTAGAAAAACGTGGCCATTTCATCCTTGAACTAAGGAACTGAGAAAACAGAGAGAACCAATGGGGAGTGGTGGGAAGATGCAGAGAGAGAGAGAGATTTTAGCTCAACATAAGAAAGAGCTGTCTAATAATTAAAGGGGTTCAAAAAACCAGATCTCTTGACGAGGTTTCAGAGCTTGCCAGTGGTTCTTACAGCATCTGGCCCTCTGGTTCATCTCCCATGTAAGATTTTGGAGAGGCTACTTGGACAAAATAGTTTTGGTTTTTTTTTGTTGTTTTTTGCGGTACGTGGGCCTCTCACTGCCGTGGCCTCTCCCGTTGCGGAGCACAGGCTCAGGACGCGCAGGCTCAGCGGCCATGGCTCACGGGCCCGGCCGCTCCGCGGCATGTGGGATCTTCCCGGACCGGGACACGAACCCGCGTCGCCTGCATCGGCAGGCGGACTCTCAACCACTGCGCCACCAGGGAAGCCCAGACAAAATAGTTTTTAAGTCTTTCTGAACCTGAGATGCTAAGACACCCTGAATTCTAATCCTAGCTCTTCTACTAACTACCTCTGTGCCCTTGAGCACATGGCCTAACCTGCTGGATCTCTCTCCTTCTTTGTTAACAAGGAAGTTGACCCAGGGAACCTGTAAGTCCCGTTCTACCTCTTAAAAATTAATTCTAATTGCTGAAATATACAGTATAATAATTATTCAAATAAGGATATGATGATTTCCCTTGTGATGGTCTCAGCCCTGGGCTGGGTCCAAGGAAAGGTACAGGGTGGTGACAAGAGCCGTTCTAATTAGTGTGAATCTTAGTGTAAGGTGTGTTTCCTCCACAGGCTGTTTGGGCCTGTTGGCTGTGAATGAGGACAGACTCGAGGATGACACAACTTTTCCATCAAACCTCACCTCTTTGTCAGATCCTTGCAAACACAGGGATGGTCCCCAGAATTTCATTTTCCAGATAACTGGCAGGGAATCATCTGGGATTTTTATCCCCCCTCTGTTTAACGTACCACAGGCAACTGAAAAAATCAGCTGACAACAATCATCCCAGTGGCGTTTTGATATCCAAACCATATGGTTTTCATTTTGAGGCATCACCTGCTCAAAAACACGGCAAGAAGAGACCCACAGTCTCAGACCAAGTCAGAAATCTGAAGTATGGAGCAGAAGGAGTTGTTTTGATGCAAGAGTCTGGATCTCGTTACTCAAGTCTCGATATTTCGAAAGGCTGATTTTCCTCCTCGCAGTTTATCAAGGAATCCTCTGTAGGATTTCTTTTCCTCTAATTACCATTTAAATGACTTGAGAATTGGAAGGTGAATAAAACTTGGGGTGGACACACCATCCTATGGTCCTCTGAATTGTGTTTTCACATTCTGCTCACAAGGACCGCGTGCTGAATTCTGCAGAGGGTGTGTGTGTGTGTGTGTGTGTGTGTGTGTGTGTGTGTGTCTGTCTGTCTGTCTGTGTCTCTGTGTGTTCCTTTCTTTCCATATATGTTGCATATCCTCAGTTAACTTTTTTTTCCTTTGATCACAACACAAATCTACATCTTCCTGCAAAAATTCAAACTGACTGGGGGTGAGCTTGCTGGAACTCCTTTGCTGAGCCTGAGTCTCAAGCATGCCAGCTGGCAGGCTCTGCTATCCTATCATCCCCAAGGGTTTTGGTTGAGAGGCGAGAGGAACAAATTCTCATACGAGAAAGTTACAAGACATGCCTGATGGATGGATGGATACGTAGGAATGTATTTCTCTGTAGTTCAAGATGGAGGATCTTCCCCAAATTAGAAGGCAGATCAGATGGAGAATATGCGTCTCAGACTTGGAACGCACAAAACTGGCCTGTGACCCGATCCTATTACTCATTCATCCTTGTCTTTCAACACGCAGCGCAGATGCCGTCTCCTCGGTAAGCGTGCCCTGACCTCCCCAGGTGAGGTTAAGTACTTTCTCTTCTGCTCTCCCTCACTCCCTCGATGGTACCTCTGGTCAAGGCCTTTGGCACTGCTTTGGTTCTCTGATGGCCAGACTGGCTGTTCTGTCTCTCAAACCATCAGCCTCTGGGATTTCTTTCCTTTTTACTTCTCCGCCTCCCCAGCTCAGTCCCTGGCTTATAATAATTACAAGGAACACGTGTTTGCGCAGAATAAATTCTTAAAGTCAGCCAAATCAGAGGTGGGTAATAAGTGTCATCAAAATAATGTTTTCATTCTCTTTGCCATTTCACTCTTATTGGCTCTTTCAAATAGTGATGATAATTCTTGTGTAACACACATTCATTAGTTGTCAAATACTGTGTTAAGAACTTAATAGATTACTGTTGTGACGACAATGTTTAGGCCCACTTTATAGATGAAGAAACTGAGCCTCAGAGGTAATGTGATTTATCCAAATAGGAAACACGTGGCAGAGCTGGGATTTGAACCCAGTTTGTCCATTCTAAGGATCTCAGATCTCAATCCACTATGGTTGTGTGTGTACATGTGTGTTTATGTATGCATACATGTGTATATTTGCTCACGCGTGTGTGTAGAATACTGTTAAGGCTTTATGTCGACAGAAGTCTTAATCTATTTGAGCCCTTTTGACTGTCTGATATGGAAGTGTCCCTTCTCAGAACCATGGTTTAAATGCACAAATTAAAATATGTAGGATTACAAGGGAAATGAATATTATTGAAACAATACCAATATATAAAAACAAATCTGTAATTTAGTAACATACGGGCCTTTGTTAAATTAATTAACAAGACCAGTCGTGGATTTAATTACTGTTATTTCAGAATAAGGACAAGCATGAGTGGTATGCCCGGCATTTCTCTTGGCTGTAATAGGATTATGAAAACATCGGATTTCCATCGGGGTCTATTTCCAGTTATCATTTTCTAACTTAAATGTCATATACAAAAAAAAAAAAAAAAAAGGCATAGGGGATGCTAAACTGCCAGGGCTTTTGTCTTCTTTTATAATGCTAGGAAATGCTATATTTCAGTTAGAGGTTGGGTATACAAGGATGCAACAGTTTGCTTAATTTACGTCCCTCAATTCTGTCCACGGATCCCGGGTTAAAAACCTCTCCTCTATCTACTAACAAGATTAAAAACAAAATCTCCCTCCCAGACTTCCTCTAAAATAAGCCTCAAATGCTGACCCCTCCCCCCATCAGAGCCACCAGCCCCCTTAACAAGGACACTGGTGGCCACAGGGCCAAAGCTGGGGTGGGGAGCACAGGTGTGCTTTGGCAGGTGGGTGGCTCTCTTCCAGGATGAGGGCAGGGCTGGGCTCCACGTTCCCTCCACCTCTTCCAGTCAGAGGATTAGCCAGGTCAGTCACCTTGGTGGGCAGCCTCATGAATCAGTACATGGAAATGCCTCTTAGTCATATAGCCCAAATAGACGCTCCCTTCTTAAGGCAGTTTTCTTATGGGGCATTAGTCAGCTCAGAGCTCTCACCCCATGCTCCTCCCCTTTGGTGCCTCTGACACCGGCACCAGGAAGGAGAGAGCCTGGGGTGTTGAGCTGCCTGAGGACATGGGCTGAGCACCGACAACTGGTCTACCACCAGTTGCGAGGGGGCTGACGGGGCCGCTGCTTACCGGTGGTAGGTGAGAGCTGCCAGTAGCCCCCTTGCCTCACACTTCTCTTCACTCAATGCCCTGTTTAAAATGCAACAGCTGGGGGCAGAACTGTCATACTTATTTCACTGTTACATTGTAGAGATGACTGAGGTTGGGAGTGGCTCAGATGTGTGCAGTGGTGAAATCTGAGGGTAGACAGCAAAAGAGGAGGAAGAGCGGGTGTGTGTGTGTGTGTGTGTGTGTGTGTGTGTGTG
>NW_006790426.1:1252520-1259150 GCF_000442215.2 Lipotes vexillifer | reverse complement strand
GTGTGTGTGTGTGTGTGTGTGTGTGTGTGTGTGTGTGTGTGTGTGTGTGTGTGTGTGTATGATGGGGGAGGTCAACGAACACACAGAGTGAAAGAACGCTGCCATTAGTTGGTTCTTCTCTTACCGTCATGTAAAACACACTGCACTGGACTCAAGTTAACATGGCAGGAACCAAAACTTTCTTATTCATTGCCCTGTACTGAGTGCTCAGCACATAATAGGTACTAAATAAATATCTGCTAAATGAAGAAATGGGTGACCGTTGCCCTGTCTTATAAGCAAGACATCCGAGGCCTTGGCGAGGGTAAGTGCCTGGGTCAGATCACCCAGCTGGGGCCAACGAGTGGTCTCAGCAAAGGGGAGGGCTGCTCTTTGGAAGTGTGGCAACCACACACCCAAGGCAAATTGTTGCCATTGTCATGATTTTTGCAGATGATGTGACCAGAGTCTATTTATGGCCAGGTCTAAGTTTAGCTACAAAGAGAAGGTCCTGCAGTCTGATACCTTAGAAGCCACCTGTGACGTCAGTAAGCTGAACTTGGTCTTCCACGTTCTAGCACTTAACTACCTATGGGATTTCTGCACTGGGCTGATGAGAGGGCATACCAATAGCAGGAGGCAATATTATTTTCAGAACGTACTATGCATCCAGGCACTTTACCTGCTTTATCTCATTAGACTCCTGCTTAAATATAGCACTGTTATTAATTCTCTTTCTCAAATGAGGAACTAGAGGTCCAGAGAGGATAAGCAACTTGGTTGCAGACCTAGAAAATGTCAGAACTGTGTGTCACATCTAGATCTCCATGCTTGCAAAGGCTGCATGTTTAGCCACTTCTCAAAATGGCCTCTGAACCATGTGGCCAAAGCTACGTTCACAGCCAAAATGTTCACCTGACCTTCTGAGCTTTGAAGGTATGAGGGTGACACGAAATCAGGGTACCACGGCCATGGAAGTGACGGAAGAGAGAAGATACCCTTTTCTCCTTCATTCTTAAAAGATGCTGTGAGTCAGTGCATCTCTGCTGTGTCACATGTAAATTTTGGATGTGACATTTTCCCCCCATGTCCCATCTGCCACATGAAGGGATTGACCAAGCAGATCACTAGATCTGTCTCAGCTCTTTTATATAATGATTCCTTCACATTTTCTCCAAAGATTAATTTTAAGGACCCCATGTTTTAAAATAGGAGGAGGGAAAAGAATCAGCCCATACACATATCATGTGGATTTGAAACAGCCGCCATGGGCTGGACCGTGGCACTAACTTTGTCCTTCAGAAGAGTGACTTGCCAAATACAGCCTTTGGTTTCTTCTCCCTCGGCAATCTTATTTCCTTTTAAAGCATGTCCTGGTGGGGGCTTGGGCTGTTTTGCTTGGTCCTGATTCCTGTGTTATTGGGTAGACCGTGAGTCAGGCTGACCAGGCACGTAGAGATACACATTCCAGAGGCCAAGTTTATCCCCAGGATAGAATTTCCTGGAAGCTCTGGAACTTGGATCTCTAGGATTTTTTTTTGTGTGTGTGTCAAGTATCATTGCTTCTTCAGTAATTTCTGGATAATATTGTATTTAGATTGTCTCTCTACCAGCCTTCTCTCTAGACAGTTCTATCAGACTTCTAGAAACCCAGGAAGGGAGAAATCTAGAAAGTCGTCCTCCTCTACCTGGGAAATAGCTTTGACTTGGTGTGGGTGATGGTATACACCTGGTCGTGGCCAAGACCTATCAGAGAGGCACAGATGCCTCGTAACCTTTGGCAAATGCTGGGCCATTCCTGAATCACGCTATCAATGTGTAGGTAGACCTTGATCTCTGTGTGAAGCCCGTAGTAATAATCCTAGTCCTTCACCAGATTTCTGCTTCTGATGAAAGCCTTCTGGTTTCTTCCTGTAGTGGAAAGACCGGGTATGAGTTCTTAACTTGTCATCATATGATCTTAGGCAAGTCATTTAAACTCTTAGCGTTCATTTACTCACGTGTAAAAAGGATATTAACAGTTTTGCACAGTAGTCCTAAAGGCTAAGAGAGAGAGGATGTGAGAAAACATCAAGCATCCTGAGTGTACTCAAAGGACATCTCTCCTTCCTTTCCTGTGCCTTTCCCCAAACTTGTCCATCCTAACAGAGAACAGATGAGTCTTCCTGCAGATGCTTAGGGGACACGAGTCCAAATGGATGATGAAAGTAAGACCAGCACATCCTTTCTGAGAAAACACGTCAACACTTCTCATATAAAAGAGCAGACAGTGAGCAACTGGATTTCCACATCAAATATTTAGGCTTAGATACGAAATACAAGCTTCTGCCACCAGAAGAGTCCACATAGGAGACCTGACTTCTTGTTTTACTCTTTCTAGGAAAGCTATCTAGACAGCACTTCTGGAGCATCTGCAGATCTGTGCCATGGATATGTGCTCAGCTCCCAGAATGGGTTCAGGATAGCCCCAATGTTGCGTTAAGGAAATGGTTCGATCTTGAGGGTCTCCTGTACAAGTAGCTGGTGGCCCTGCATCTGGTGGAGTCACGGCAGCTGCCAGCCAAATCCTCTTTCTATTAGCAGATGAAAGGGAAGAGGGGGATACTTCCAAACAGAGCCACTTAGAGAGCAGCAGCTGTCTCTTCTTTCTGGAGGTCCCGAAAAGCTGTTCTCCAATTCCGCTTTCAGTGGAACCGAGTTTTAGTCCTGTTTTCCCATACTCATGTGTTATTTGGGAGACAGTGTGGTATCCAGGAGAGGTCGGTGGACTGCAGGGGGAACGAAGCCCAGTTCTCATTCAAGGTCGGCCACTTCCTAGGGAAAGTGACCTATCCAAAGTCACCGGTAAGTGCTTGCGGTTACTGTCATGACTCGACCCCCGCCCCAGCCAGAAGACTTTTCTTATGATACATATTTAAATGGTGTCGGATGAACACTGGGGAGGTAAGAACTCCCAGGGTCTGTGCTTCTCAGGACAGATTTCCACTTTATTATACAGACACTATTTTGAACATGCAAGTTGGAAGGAGAGAGTCTCCTTGCCACAGTCAAATGGAACACCTCTTGTGGAGCCCGGCTGACCCTAGTGGGGGGGTTACAGGAGGAACTATTCCCTGACTTCTCTGCTCCTGGCTTACCCTCACCGGAAGTAGCAGGAGCGGGGGTGGGAAAGGAAGATGCACATGTGAGTCTGTGCACCTGTCCCTCCTTCCTGGTCCCCAGGCCTTTGCTGAATCTAGCCCATTCTTTTTCTCCCTCGTCACCTTTAGTCAGTTAACGTGGAGAGAAGATCAAACTACGGGAAGATCCGTAAGGGATACCGGGATCCAGAGGGGAATATACCAAAGTCATTTTTCCCCTGTCCTGACTGTAGAACTGTTGGTAAGCCCTGGGCCGGGAGAAGGCCTTGGAGCTGAGATGGCTTAGAATAAAGCCGAGAGATGATCTGCAAGGTACCTTTCCCTGCCTTCCACCACCTCAGGGGGTGGATGCATTGGTGAAAGTCACCTAACTGTCAACTGCAACCCCATATATTCGGACGTGTCTGCACAACATGACAAGCATCTGCAACTTACAAGCAGTGGCTTCAGCATCTGTTTGGGGAGATTTTAAAAAGGACTTGGATAATTTCTTTCTTTTTCTTTCTTTCTTTCCTTTCTTTCTTTCTTTCTTTTTCTTTCTTTCTTTCTTTCCTTCTTTCTTTCTGTCTGTCTTTCTTTCTTTCCTTTCTTTCTTTCTTTTCTTTCTTTCTTTTCTTTCCTTCTTTCCTTCCTTCCCTCCCTCCCTCCTTCCTTCCTTTCTTTCTTTCCTTCTTTCTTTCTCTCTCTCTCCCTTTCTTTCTTTCTCTTTCTTTTTTTTTTTAAATATGGCTCTCTTTGGGCCAAGTTGCTTATACACCTATGGGCATGTATCCAATGGCTTGGCTATTAAAGTCTTTAAGTGACAGCTTAATATATTTCTAAGATGGAGGAAGCCAAGGACAGTTCTCGAGGAGCCGTGTTGATGTTGGATCGGCTTGCCCAGGCAGTGTGCCAGCAGTTTTGCACGCGGCAGGAGCTGGAGGTGAAAGCAGGAAGGGCTGAGTATGGAGGGGAGGGCAGAGCTGGAGGACAGGAAAGCCAAGAGGGACGTGCTGTGGAGAAGGGTGGAGGAGGACGCCCAGCTGAACCTGACAATATACTAGGACGAACCATTCTTTCACGCTCCTCTGACATGGTGCTGAGGGGTGAGAAATAGAGCCCTCCGGAGCCGGTCCACTGGCACACTCACAGTCAGCAGTGAACATGCTCTCTGATCTTTTTGTTCTAGTCCTTTCCAAACTCCTGCAAATGGCTCTTTGGCAGCCAAGGGGACTGTATCCTTACAGAGCCTAATGGGCCCTGGCCCACCCTCTTAGCAATCTCAGAGAAGGGGCTTGACCTCTCTGGGTCTCAGTTTCCTAATCTATAAAGTGAAAAGAGCTCCGTGTCTGCTTCCAGGCCTACCATTCCAGCACTCCAGAGTGAAATGCTCAGCGACTGATGATCTCTGCTGTGTAAGCAGATTTTGTATCTGTTGGGCTAGAATGAAGACAAGGTCATTGGTCATTGTTGTAGGTTATCAAGGCTGAGCAGCTGGCGTTCGCTCAGCCGAATGAAAATTAGTTACTCGTCAGATGGGCCAGTCAGCTGAAGAAAAAAGAGCACGGTCCTTCCTTCCCCAAAAGACTCCTTTCAGCAATCACACACCCACTGAAATACACAACCACCACTGACAATAACAATGGCTAAATCTATTTGCGCTCATGTACGTATCAGCTCATTTCCTGATCACGGACCCATGAAATGGGAGGGAGATGCTTTTAGTGTCTCCCAATTTTCAGATGAGGACGCAGACTCAGAAGTTAATCAGCTTGCCCAAGGGCGCACAGCTAGTAAGTGGTGGAGCTGGAATTTGAACCCAGATCTGGTTACAAGAATACTAACTGCTTAATAAACAAGAGAAGAACACATCCACAGTGGTGGTTGATTCCACCAAGAGAAATGGCATTTGGCCTTCCAGGCTTTTTGTTACCAGGGCATGGTGGCTAGTTCCTGATTCTCAGGGAAACTCTCCATGCTAGGAAACCTCTTTCCCAGTTGAAAAACAAATCGTGACTCAAGGGCCGCCAATGGGAGCATTTGACTCAGCACAGACGAGAGGACGTAGGGGACTATTTCTATGCCCTGCCACGAACTATGGATGTGACCCACGGCCAGTCCCCCTGTCTGCCCGGAATTGGATACATGGTCTCAAAGCCTACTCCAGGTTTGGGATTTTATGTTCTCTCTCTTGAAGACTCTTTTTCTGACTTTCCAGCTGCTAGGGATTCCCTGCGGCGCCCATCCCTTTGGGGGCAGGGCAGTGGAGTCAGCTCGTAGCCCATTTGAAATCACTTCTCATTTTGTAAATAGGTCCCTTGAAGCTCTAAGGGGCTATGAAATTGTTTCAAAATGCCTAAGTGTGATTATGCCTCCTGAAGCCAAATGTTAGAAAACCCCCCACTGTTGCAGATTTTGAAAGTAAATTATGCAATAAAAGTTGTGCAGCATGCTGTTGATGTGACCCAGTGTTTAATCACCGCTGTACAGCTCAGCAAGTACAAGCTTATACAAAAGCAAGTGGAGCTTTCTCCCCATTCCCTTCCCTTCCCTTGACTTTCTGAGTTGATGACATGGGTTAATCAACCAAGTGGTCATCCTCCTCTGACGGTCACAGTCCCAAAGGGTAAAAAATATCCACCCTTTCATCTCTACCCACCACATTCTTTCGCTAAGCCTGTAATTGGATCTAAATGGAAAATAAACGCTTTGCAGGCCAAGGAAGTTGGCACTAGAGGGTGACAGGTCGGAGACTGTGTTCCACCTCTAATCCGGATAATCACACGCTCCCGTGCAAAGGAAAGTAAAAGCAAGCCTTCCTCCGAGTGGTGGCCGGGACTTATGCTGAGGAGGGGTGTTCTGTGTATCCTGTTTCCCTTCACCCACTAACCGTCCACTAGCTTGTAGTAAAACCACCCCGAACCATCTGATTTTTCCAGTGGAGAGTGAGACGCTGCCCCTTTAGCTCTGAACTCTTCTACCTTGGCTGAATTTGGGGAGGCAGTTCAGACACACACATATCCCGGTTGCCGCCACAAGTTAGAAAACAGTAACGCACAAATTGTACTGTCCGAGAACACCATGGTCTTAGCCCGTTCACTTGTAGTTGATTGAGCCCTGCTGTGCGTGGCGTGCTGCGTCAGGACAGAGATGAGCGAGAAAGGTTTGTCCTCCAGGAGTTTAGAAAGGTGGGTAGAGAAGTGAGAGCAGTGTGTGCCTGACTCACTAGTGGTAGAAATTACTGGGTATCTTACCAAGGCCTAACATGCTGTGAGAATTCCAAAGGAGGAGAGATGACTGGATTCTGCAGATAGTCTGGCAAATGCCATGGGGGCAGGTACATTCTAGAGAGATGCCCTGATGAAGTCTGCCCTGGTGTACACATTCAGAAGGGTCTGATGCACTCTGTGTATGCGAGTCTGGGGCAGGCCAGCCATGCAGTGGCGTAGCTGTAAATCAGATGCGTGAATCCTGCACCTCTAAGTGGCTGGCTTGCATCTTGATTCTGACATAGGTTTCCCCCCCCCTCATT
>NW_006790426.1:1246397-1251909 GCF_000442215.2 Lipotes vexillifer | reverse complement strand
CGCCTCCGGTAATGGCAGATGTCTAAAGAGGACTTTGCCCTGCAAGACCAAGTTCTCTTTGGGAGATGACCCTACAGGGTACCATTGCTGTTACTGCTTCTGTCAGGGAGGTGGGACCTATCATCCCCCCATGGGAAACAAGGGAACTGAGGCTCAGAAAAGGGACTCGGTCATTGTGATGCAGCTAAAAAGTGGCAGGGCTGGGGTTTCGATGCCAAGGGTTTTCCTTAGGCTCTGCTGCCTGCTGGGAGCAACCCTCTGTGAGGCTGGGCCTCAGTTTCTCCACTGGTCTAGGCTGTCTCTCCGCTTCCTTCCCGCTCACAGGTCCTCTAAGCGTCCGGCCTGTGCCCCCTCCCAACTGCCTGCAGGTACTAACTGGCGGTGGTTGGAGCTAGGGCACAGCTGCAGGCCCCTCAGGCAGTAATTCACCCATGACCTTCTGGGCTCCCGGCCAGCCCTTCTTGAAAGGGAAACGTGCAGACCCTGGGGACAGAAATTAGTTCCCGTGTGCTGGAATTGCTTCCACTGCCAATATCACCAACTAAAGAAACTGGGTTTTGTGTGTGTGTGTGTGTGTGTGTGTGTGTGTGTGTGTGTGTGTGTGTGTGTGTGTGTGTGAGTCTGAAAAACACAAAACGCTAGGATGACAGCAAAAAGGGAGATTCCTTGTGAGTAAATGTAACTCCCTCCCCAAACCTTCACCTCAATCGCAGGAGGGGGAAGGTAGGGTCTTCCCCCGCCTACAGACCAGAGAATTACCATTTCAGAAAAAGTTTTACCTTATTTAAATTTTAATTAGCATCATCAGAGAACTAAGATCCTTGGCAAAAGCTTTACACGACGGCCTTTAAGAGTAAAATTTGGGGGGTGTGCCTGTTAGCTCAAACATGTATTCCCAGCTTCTCTATTTTCTGTTAAGTCTCGGAATTTAATGAATTTCCTCCTCCTTACTTCTAGGTAAGCCGCCTCAAACACAGAGGAGAGGGAAACGGGGAAAGAAAGAATCTGGGTAAGTACAGACAGATCGCAGCTCACCTTCTGAACTCCTGGGTTGAGGTCCTTGGCCACCTTTGCCATCCTCTTCTGGGGTGGACAAACAGCGCCTGGCTTCTCAGGCAGAGGCGCGAGGGCGCGTAGCGGGGACGGGGGTGGCTGAATGGCCAGGATCGCTGGCCCAGGGCGAGCTCTGCTCGCAGCCCGGCGCGGCGGGGCCCTTTAATTGGAGAGCGGGACTCCCTCTAAAACCTCGCCAGCCAATCGGCGCGGGCGCTCGCGCTTGGCCCGCCAATCCCAGCGCGCGGCTCCCCCCCTCCCTTCGGTTGGTGTGGGCCCGGCCGGGAGGCTGCAGCTGAGTGAGCGCTGCCCTTACGTCAGTGCGGCCGTGGCCCCTGCCTGCCCGGGCGGCGCACATCTGTCCCTGAGCGGCAGGAATCCGTCCCCACGCCCTTCTCCTTTAAAGGACAATGGGCAGAGGGTGGGGCGGGCCGCCGGGCCCCGCGATCCATTCAGGGCAAAAGGGAGAGTGATCAAACAGGAAGGCTCGGGTATTTTTAGTGAGCTGGGTCCAAAAATAAATGCTGAGCTGTGTTCCCCTGCCCACCCTTTCTGCCTTGTGGTAGAGGGGTGGGCAGGTGGTATGCAGCAGCTTTGACTAAGCTGGCTAGCTTTTCCCAAACCTGGGCAAGTTTTCCAATCATCGGAGAGGAGATGAGATTGCAGTGAGTTGTGATTTGTGTTTTAAACTTAATGTTTGTAAAGTATTAATCTGCCTTTTATAACTTGCTTTCGTGTCGGTCCTCCCCATTCAGGGAGGAAGAGAACACTGTCCTGATTTTGTAAGTGGCAGCGTGTACATCTTCACTCCTGTAGTCGTATTTTCTCATTGTTATCTAATAATCATCTCAGATATTGCTATTGCTACGGTGATAGTGATGATGATTGTCACTCCCATTTAACAGATGAGGGAATAGGATCAGAGAGGGTCACTGGGACAAAGGCGAACTCTTCAGCAAGGCTTTAACCTGAGAGAGGGAGCCTGAGAGCTCATCTGGGGAGAAGGGACACGGGATATCAAGCCATAAACTAGGAAATTCATATTTTTTTAGATTAATTGAGTCATGCAGGTCTGGGCAAGCAAGATTCCATCTGTGGATTGCTCACATCCTTGGGAGGAAGTCTCTTGCAACATCTAACATCACAGGTCCTAGAGACAAAATCGGCCAGGTCTCACTGTGTCTGTCATGCTGTCTGCCTATAATCCACAGCTATTAAGCCAGTTCCACAGACCTGGGTTCCCAGAGCCGTTTTCCCAGCCTAGACAGAGGATTAAACACAGCCCTTTTTCACCTTTTTCCCAGACAGGAGAGTACTCTGTCATGAGGTTTTCGTCCTGTAGCCCACATTGGCAGTGCCCCCCTGCTGGAAACCAGGGCTCAAGTGGGCTAAAATAAAACCCGGCTGCAAGGAGAATGCAGGGTGGTTTCAAAGTACGTCGTGTGGGACTGATGTGAGGGGACAGGGAAGCTGCAGGTCACATTCTAGGGCTTTTTCTCTTATTGGAGATGCTTTCCTTCTTAAAGCCTCCTCCAGTTTGGTTCTTAACACATCATCATCCTCAGCAATCCCGAATCTTGACCCACGATCCCAAGTTGTGGTTCTTTTTTTTTCACATTCCTGGAAAGGGCTTTCTATCCGTGACTCCTTTTTTCCAAGACGCGGGATGATCTTTTTCTCCTTTCATGGATTTCCGCTCTGATCAGTGTTTGTCTCGCTTGCTCCCACCTGTAGCCCCGACACCTAGCCCGTGATTGATGCTCAGAACACATCTGGGGAATGAATGGAGGTTGCGTTCTGGCTTTGAACCAGCAGTGAGCTGGCAAGGTGGGACTGGGAGAGATGGCTCAGTGCCACCCCTGGTCTGGTTTGTCCAAATTTCCTAGGTGGGCTGCATGATTAAACCAGGGTGTAAATTAACCGTGGCTGACGGAAGCCTGGACTGGGAGAGGTTTCCATGTGAATAGCCCTTTCAGTAGCAAATCCTAGAAACAATGGTGTTGAACTGGGTTGTCCTGCCAGAAGCCTTTAGACTTCAGAGCTGTGGGAACAGAAGCCAGGAGAATAACAAAGGCAAGCTTTATCCCTTGCAAACTAGGCAGAAGCCTACCCAGTGAAGTCATTTCCCACTCTCTTCCCAGCCACCCTCCCTGCCCCATTTTGAGAAATTATTGTTCCATGGAATAACTTGACTTTTATGAAATGTAACGCTGTTTAGCTCCAAAAAAGACAGTCTTCCCCTCTTCTTATTTTTACCCTTGGCTACAGTTTCAATTAAGGAAGCAGGTATTGTGGGTCTTTCCCAGAATATAAGTATCAGAAGCTACTGCTTGGGGGCCTCCCTGGTGGCGCAGTGGTTAAGAATCCGCCTGCCAATGCAGGGGACACGGGTCCAAGCCCTGGTCCGGGAAGATCCCACATGCCACCGAGCACCTGAGCCCTTGTGCCACACTGCTGGGCCTGTGCTCTGGAGCCTGCGAGCCACAACACTGAAGCCCGCACGCCTAGAGCCCGTGCTCCACAAGAGAGGCCACCGCAGTGAGAGGCATGTGCACCGCAGCGAAGAGTGGCCGATGCTCACCACAACTAGAGAAAGCCCGCACGCAGCAACGAAGACCCGACACGGCCCAAAATTAATTAATTTAAAAAAAAAAAAAAAAAAAAAAAAAAGAAGCTACTGCTTGGATGGCCTTGTCTCTCCTTTCTGGAAAAGAACCTGTTGCAGGCCGAAAGCTGCTCCCTGCTTCCTGTAGTGCTTAGTCTGTCCTCAGCTGAGGGCACTGACTCTGACTCTTTAAGTCCTACTCTTAAGGCAAATGTTCCAGGGGACCTATAGTCAGAGTTTTGACTGGACACCTGGACAGAGTCTTATAATCCGGACTGTTCTGGAAAATGGAGGCAATAGGGCCCATTATATCTCAGCCTCACTCCATCTCTGGGGTCCTTTTGCTTCTCTTTGGGAGAAAATGGGTTATCTTTTCCAGGTTGGAACAGCAAAGAGATCTGATTTCCCCAAGGTTCATTGCTTGGTGGTGCTGGGGCTTATTAGAAGCTTCGTTCATCCATGAAGTAGTTTTGGGGGCACCTGCCTTAAGCCAAGCCCTGTTTTAGGTGCTGGGGACACCCAGGTAAAAAAAAGAATCCTTCCCCTTCAGGAATGTCTTGGTCTGATAAATATCACTGGGGCTTTTTGATTCACAAAGCTCTTATCTTACTTGACCTTCAAGACAACCATGGTATAATTCTAATTATTCCATAATAATTCTAATTATATCTCTGGGAGAAAATGGAGATTTGGGACAGTCAGGGGCTCCATCCAAGGTCATACTCCAGCAGGTGGCAGAGGTGAAATTCAAACTTAGGGCTTTTAGCTCCAGACTGTGTCCTCTGAGTTATCACGCTGCCTCCTATAGTGACTGTCAAGGATTGATTACAGGACAAGCGTCAGCATTCAGAGCAAGGTGATGGTGTCGTTATCCTTGTCATTGGGTTTGTCCTAAGTGGGGCTTTTTTGACTCTGCGTTTCGTGCTCTTTTCACTGTTCATTCATGCATTCAACGAACATTGAGCTGAGAACTCTAATGGGTGAGGAGGCCCTGAGCTGTAGATATGACATAGACTGAATAAGACCGGAAAGGTTCCTGCCCTCATACAGCTTCTATTCCGGTTGGGGGAGACCGGCATGGAACAGGTGAACAGATCATTAGATGAGGGAACTAAGAATGGCAATGAGGGCCTCAGAGGAAATAAATGGAGGAGTGAGTCACCGGATGTGTGGTCCCTTGAGATCAGGTGGTCCAGGAAGGCCTGACTGAGGAGGTGATGTGTGAGATGAAACCTAAAGGGGGAGTTCGAGTCAGCATGGCGATGAGCAGAGTTGCCACAGAAAGAACATTCCAGAAGGATGGAGTCATGAGTGCTAGGACCCTAAGGTGGGCATGGGCTTGATGTGTTTGAGGGATCACAGGGTCATTACAGCTGGAGAGTAATGAGGGACAAGGAGAATATGTGAGGGGACCTTGTGGGAACTGGATCACCTTGGATGCTGATAAGGAGTTTAAATTTTTTTTAAAATTTATTTTATTTATTTATTTTTGGCCGCATTGGGTCTTTGTTGCCGCACGCGGGCTTTCTCTAGTTGCGGTGAGCGGGGGCTACTCTTCATTGTGGTGCACGGGCTTCTCACTGTGGTGGCTTCTCTTGTTGTGGCGCACGGGCTCTAGGCGCGAGGGCTTCAGTGGTTGTGGCACGAGGGCTCAGTAGTTGTGGCTCACAGGCTCTAGAGTGCAGGCTCAGTAGTTGAGGCGCACGGGCTTAGTTGCTCCGTGGCATGTGAGATCCTCCCGGACTAGGGCTTGAACCCGAGTCCCCTGTGTTGACAGGTGGATTCTTAACCACTGCACCAGCAGGGAAGTCCCAAGGAGTTTAAATTTTTTTCTGAGGGCAGTAGGAAACTATA
>NW_006790426.1:1244640-1246387 GCF_000442215.2 Lipotes vexillifer | reverse complement strand
CCTGCTGAGATATAATATGAGCCTCATATTTTCTAATAGCCGCATTAAAAAAGAGTTATAAAAAGGTAAACTATATTTTATTTAACCCCATATATCTGAAATGGTGTCATATCCACTTGTGAATGATGTTAAACATTATTGAGATGTTTTATATTCTTTTCTTGTGCTACATCTTTGAAACCTGGTGTGTGTTTTATACTTACAGGGCATCTCAGCTAACGTCAGCTACTTTGCAAACGCTTAATAGCCGTGCGTGGCCAGTGGCTACCATACTGGACAGGGTGTTATAGAGCTTTAAGCAGGGGAGTGGCAGTATCTGATTTGCTACTTAACTCACAGCAAGGACACCCAGGAGCTTCTAATAGAAACCCAGTTGGTAACTAACAACCCCTGATTATCAGAGCATGAGGCTGAGGGGCTGGGAACCCATAACTGAGTTTCTGGCCTCGTATGTGTGTTTCAAGCATCGAGCTGGGAGAGAAAAGTGATTTCCTCAAAGTAAGAGAGCTAGAAAGAGGCCAAGAAAAACCTGGAACCCAGATCTTTTAGTTCCATGCCAATTTAGAAAATCCCCAATCATCATGGCTCACAAAGATGATGTTTTTACTGTTAAAATGTAGCAAATGTGGCTTAGTTGTTTTAATATGCAAACATGCATGATGGCTTCTATTTGGTTATGATTTTCGTTAACATACTGTTTTCATTAAAAACACCCAACACTTAAGAGTAGGTAGATATCAATAATCCGTGAACCACATAGTATATTTTAATGTGTAGTAATTGATATAAATATACCATGAACTACATCATATATTTTAATGTGTATCAGCTTTTGGACCATCATTTGTACCATATATATGTGAATTGTTCACGACTTGAATTTTTTGGTTTCTTTCCTGCCATGCTTACAGTAACTTTAATTTTAGAATAACTATCTAATTTTCTCCGGATTTTTGGATGGGCTGACTCCTCGATCAAGAAAGGCTTTGCCTGTAAGGCCAAAGCATCTGGATGAAAACAAAACATGATTCTTGGACCCAGCTATTCTCCTGCCTTAGAGCCTGTCTTTGACAGGGACAGTGAAACACACAAGAAGATCTGTCCATTGCAGAGGAGCACTGGGTCACGAGTCCAGAGCCCCGCATTTGATTCTAGCTCTGCTGAAAGCGGTGTGGCTGCTGTCATCCACAAGGCCACTTGCAACTCAAATCTGTCATTAGTTAACTGGAAGCACGTGATCAATTTCCTCTGAACATCAGATATGTATTTTGCACCTGATGGTGTGATGGAGCCATTCCCTTCCTTGCCAGGTTGACGAGGGAGTGGAAGGAGCACAAGGTTGAGACCCAGAAAATCTCCGTGTGTGTTTCAGCTTCATCACGGGGGTGAACTCAGTGATTTGGGCAATATATTTAAGAGTGTCTGAGACCTTGAAAAAAATGAGGATAACAATATTTATTCCTCTTGCCATGCAAGGCATATCCATATGTTCATCTATAACTATCTGTAGTATCAGAATTCTGAGATGCTGTCCAATGACCCAGGCCCTTATATAATCCCTTCCCCATGAGTGTGGGTGGTACCTCGTAACTTGCTTCTAACGAACAGAATGTGGCAAAGGTGATGGGATTCCACTCCTGTGATGATGTTGAGTCTTATGGCCAAAGTGAAGGGATTTTGCAGATGTAATTAAGGTCCCTAATAGGGAGAAGATCCTGGGTGGGCCTGACCTAATCAGGTGAGCGGT
>NW_006790426.1:1244312-1244593 GCF_000442215.2 Lipotes vexillifer | reverse complement strand
CGCCGGCCATAAAAGAAGGGACCTGCCATGACTTCCACGTCTGTAAGGAGGTGAATTCTGCCAACAACCACGCGGCAGGATGATAAACGAGTACCGTTCTAAGTTGCTAAGTTCGTGGTGTATTGAAAACCAACATACTATCATCCTCTTCACTCTTGGATCTGGTTAAAAGATTTACTTCTCTGTTATTTCCTGGGGAGAAGATGTTTGGTACCTATTTTTGAAAGAACTCCATCTGCTCCCCTCAATTCTTTTTTTTTTTTTTTTTTTTTTTTTTTTTT
>NW_006790426.1:1230176-1244227 GCF_000442215.2 Lipotes vexillifer | reverse complement strand
CCCGGCCCGGGGCACGAACCCGTGTCCTCTGCATCGGCAGGCGGACTCTCAACCACTGCGCCACCAGGGAAGCCGCCCTCAAGCCTTACTGCTTCCTGGGGCAATAAGTTACATGGGTTGAGTGTGGCCTTTGGAAAGCAGCATTTACCAACGAGAACTTTCTAGTTATGGCCCTGGCGGACTGAACCTTTTCCACATATAATTTCCATAGGTGTTGTATTTACTGCTACCTTCCGTCTATCCATCCTTGCTGTGTGTGCGTGCGTGTGTGTGCGTGCGCATGCGTACGTTTGTGTGCTCGCACGTTTGTGTGCGTGCGCGCGCATGCGTTTATGTGCGCACGTGCCTGCGTGGTAGGAAGGAAGTGAACGGGTGCTCGGTGTTTTTTCTGTGCCCGTCACAGTTTTATGTGGTTAAGCCTTAAGACCACCCCAGGTGGTAGCTATTGTTAATCCTTTTTACAAATGAGAAAATGAAGCTCTGCTGTGTTATGTGAGTTGCTCAAGCCTCAGAGCTAGTTGGGATCCACACCCAACAGGGATCACTCAGGAGATGCCTGGCTTTGGGGTAAGGGTTCAGCCTGGACGATGGCGTAGAGACAGGACTCCTGACAGCTGGGGATCATTTTGGATGTTCCCTGTGACCCCTCCAGAGCCCCTTTTCCTGTCGCCTCCAGCTCTGGGCCTGGGAGGCCGACCCGCGTTCTTCATGCACAGCTCAGCCAGCGCAGGAGGCCCCGGTGCGAGATTAGAGGTGGGTGTCTTAAATCTCCCCGCTTCTTCCCTATTGGCCTGGGTTTTGGAGGTGGTCGTGTTCCTCCACCTGCGGCCACAGCTCCTGTCAGCCTGGGGCCAGCTCTCTCCCTCTGCCCCTTCAGGCCGGGCGTGGTCCCTGCCTCCTGTGGTTGCTGGCCCCGGGATGCTTGCTTCTCCCAAGTGGGTTCATGGAACGGTGCTATTTTCTCCTTCGTTGATTTGCCCTTTCGTTAAACTCCCTTCAGTTACCCCTTCGAGTGTTTCCAGCTAGCCCCCTGACCCATCCAGAAGCTAAAGTGGGCTTTAGAGAGGACCCCTTCCCTAGGTTGTGGAGATACGGGCTGCCCTGTGGTCTCTCACATTGTCTTTTTGGCTCTTGGCATGTGAGTTAGTTAAAAGAATCTGAGGCTTAGCGATTAATTGGAATAGGAAAACCAGATAGAGATGCTAGGAAAGGCAAGACAGAAACTTGGCAGCCTTCTCTTGGGCAGATCTGCTGGCTGCTTTTGAGTCTCGAGGAGAAGACTGACCGTGGCGTGTCTTCGGCTAGTCATGGTGGCTTGAGGTGTCTCACTCCCTTGTGCCTCGGTCCCCTGGTTTCTGAAAATGGCTTGAGGAGTGAATGCGGGGCTGTGTGCGGCAGCTGGGTCTGGGCCCCGATGGCCCTTCCAAACGTGAAGCATTCCCGTGCCAGGCCTCAGCTAACAGGGTGCTCGTCTTGAGTGTTTGAGGATGAGGCTTGCGTGTGAGACACTGGGGAACCTGGAGCAATTTGCTGAGTTAGACCCTCTTCCTAAACTGGAATCACTGGAATTTGCTGATCTGCATGGAGTTTGCAACCAAGCGGTAGCAAAATATTGATGCTTGTGTTTGGCCTGGCACACTGGCCCAGGGTGTTGATATGACTCACTAAGGAGAAAGGCGGTTGAATGGGATTAAGGGGCAAACGTGCAGCTCCGAGTTCCTAGCCTGAGAATGATTGTGATCTTGGGGGTAGGGGGGTCCTGGGAGAGGTGGACTAGCTTGCAGGGGCTGGGGTGGAGGATTTACAGTGGCCTATCCAAGGGGGAATTCCCAGCTTCAAGGGATGTGCTCAGGATAATTGGTCCAAGTGCCCTTTCTGAGCTCCCATCAGCACAGCTCTGCCAGACTCTGTCCCTGAGCGATTTCACTGCATCCTCCCAACACCTTCGTGAGGCGATGGTCTTGTCCCCCTTTTACAGTAGAGCAAACTGAGCCCTGGGGATGTTACATAATTTTCCTGAGGTCACATAGCTGGTTGCAGAGCCTGAAATTGGACCCACATGTGTCAAACTCCAAAGATGGTATGAATAAAAACTACAAAACAACAGCTAAAGCAACAGCAACCATTTCTTGGGCGGTTCTCCATGTGTCAGGCTAAGTTCATCACGTTTAATTCCTACAGTGTAGGGTCTGCATCCCTAGCGTAGATATAAAAGGCATTTCAGCCCTCTGTGCCCACAACACACACTTAAAACCTGTGGTCCAGTTGTAGGTAACCCTCAACAAGCTAATTATAGCAACTGTTTAGAATAAAATCTATTTGAGAATAACATTTACACACCAGATAATGGGGAAAATCAGGCCTGTTCAACCCATCATGAAATCTCTAATGAGCGAGAGGTCGGGGGGAGCCTTGTAGCACCCCGGTTTCCCAGGAGAATTTAAGGAACAGAGAGGAGATAAAAATCAGTATAGTTAAAGCAGTCATTAACATCCTTTCTCATCATCATGTTTTCCATTCTGTCTGCCGTGTTGGCATTTTAATTTTCCAAAGCCTTGTGAACCTGTGTTACCTGGTAAGTAACATCTCCTCATGGGATGTTGAAATCATTCCGTACTCTGGAAAAAAAATGGTGATGGTGCTTTTATATGTTACCTTTGAGGGCAAAGTTGACATATGTGGGTTTTGTTCAGATTGAAATGCCTGAGGTCCTGTCTATGAACCTGCATTATTGGCAGTTTGGAACCAGTTTTGTAGCTTGGGCTCTAGGCCAAAATTAGACTGAATTGTGAAGGAGGTGATTTCTGATTTGATCCATTTCGTGTTTCTTGTCTTTCCTCAGTGATTATAAATTAACTTGTCTGAGCAGCCCATTCTGACCTGCTCCCTGTGTCTTATTCTATGCTGCAGACTTATCATTCCTTTTCTGCCCTTCATAACCTACCTGTCCTCAGTACCGTGCTCTCAGGTCTCTGCTCAGTCTTCCCCTCCCTGGGTTCAGCATGTACTTTGGAGAAAAGAGGGATGGTTTTGAAATCAGGCATATCTGAGTTTGAACCAATTATTAGCGATGCAGCGTGGGCAAATGAACTTCTCTCTTAGATTGTTTTAGCTGTAAGATGGAAACGATGAGCCCCACTTCAAGAGGGTGGTACCCAGCTTTAGTAAGGGAATGTACCCAATCCATTGCAAACAGTACAGTAATACCCGTAGTTGCCTTCCTCTCCCAAGATTCCTGTCCCTTCTAACATCCACCCAATTCTTCCTTGTTTATCACAAATAGGTTCAGAATAATGGTCCCCCATTATTGCTTCCTCTGTCCTGAGAGAGATGAAACTGTTGCTATGGACCGGTTCTGCAAAGATTGTTTTACTTGCATGCCTGCGGCAGATGGTGGTCGGGTGCACGCAAGGCTAACATTGTCAGATGCTTAGTGAGCATTTCCCCAGAGCCAACAGAGGGACTGGGAGTTGGACAGGACCTCCAAGGTACCCCATCCCCACTTCTGTGGCACCCACGAGGGTGTTTCCTGCTGTGTGTTTGAATGCTTTCCGTGTCCAAGAGCTCATTCTCTGACCAGAGAGTTCCAGCAGTTTTGGACAGCGCTCACTGTTACGAGGGGCTTGGTTACCTTGGGCTGACGTCTGCCTTCCAGGATATCACCAATCTGTTCTTTCCAGCCTTTGGAATCTCTCTGGAGGGCTCTCCTTTTCTCACGTGATGACGGTTGATCTATTAGAAAACTGTGGTCCTGTGTTCAGTTCTTCCCCTTCTCCCCTCCAGATTTTAGGTACCACTTTGTCCTGCCTAAGTTACATCCCACCCTTCTATTCCACTTCGTTGGCGGTCACCCTTCCCTCCTATCTCGGTGGGTTGTGGTGCAGCCTCTAGAGGGGTGGAAGCACCAGCTTTGATATTAGACAGATTCGGGTCAAATCCCTGCTTGGGCACCTACTGGGAGCCTCAGTTTACCTATCTGTAAAATGGAAACAATAATACCAATCTTATAGTACTGCCACGCAGGTTAAATGTGCTGATGTCTAGAAAGCACGCAGTCTAGCGCCTGGCATGGAGAAGCTGTTTGATACCTGGTGGCTGTGTAATTATTATTTAATTATTATGCAGTTACTGTTTGCTTAGTTTCAGGTAGGTAGTCATCATGCTTCATTCACTTAAGATCTTCCCAGGGCCCCTTAAGGTTTTGCTCAGCCTGGATGCGGGGGTCCTTTCCTCCATCACAGCAGGAAAATGGCCTTAAGTAAGTGATTCAGTTATTTCGTTACAATCACACATTCTCAGGAGGATAGGATAGTCAAAGTACCATCCAGTGGTCATTTTCAGTCTGTTAGTTTGAGGCAGGTTATCATTTAAAAACAATTTGCATCTTCTCTGGCTAAGTGTGTATGTCCTGAGAGGCCCTCTGGGAATGCGGCACAACGTCCAGACGTCCGTGGGCAGAATTTCAGAGCTTCTGAAAGATGAGCGTGTCCTATGGCTGATGAACAAGGTATGAAGACACCAAATCCCCCCCGGTGGAGTCCAGTAAGCCCTTGCCCCTGAGCCGCCTTTCTGGAAAGACTGGATGAGTTCACCCAGAAGAAGGGGTGGGGGATTTCAGGGAAGATTCTTCGTTTTCAGAAATTAGGCAGTGAAAGATCTGGGGCCTGCTTCCTCTTGATTCTCCCAGTTGTTCTCACAGCCCAAGACAACATGGTTTGGCCATGATGTCATCTGACACAGATAGACACGCCGAGGCCAGAGGCGGTCAAGCAGATCCTGGGTTATGATGGAGTGGGGGAGGGATGTGCAGTTTGAGGGCTACGTGAGTGTGGAGTGAGTAATGTTTTCCAGTAGAGTATTATCACTCGTCCCATCACTGATAGCGGGGAGGAAGAATTGAACTCCTTAAGATACTGCAAACCAACTATTTTATATCCCCCCCAAAGATCCTACTTGTCCAAGTTAAAATCCTGTATTTAGTAGTCTTGTGTTTTGTCATGCTAGGAAGTATTTTCAGATCATCCGTTGAATGTAGATGATTAATTTCAGTCATTCATCTATTCGTTCATTCATTCAGTCACTCTGGGTCGTGCAGTCATTTGGTCTGTGGTTCAGTTGGTCATGTGCTCTCATCCCATTGGTCCATTGATTTTTCAGTCTTTCAGTCATTCGACAAACAACCATTGCACATCTCTTTCTGTACCGAAAGCTCTGCTGGGTGTGGGGCATGCGGCAGTGATAAAAAAAATTCACAGGATCTACTGTCCTGGGGAAGACAGATGTTAAACAAGCAATTACAGCAAAAGGTGATGAATGGGGATCATTGCGATAGGAAAAACATGGGCCCTGAGGGGAAAGAAGATCAGTTTGGCTGGATATTACAGTTCTCTGTTACCTAAAACATCAGATTCCAGTGGCTTAACTTCCAGGGTGTCTAAATAAATGACTCCAGACAGTCCTCCATTAGAAAGAATTAGAGCTCACATTTATGAAACTCTTGGTATGTGGCCAGGTACTGAGCGAAGTCCTTTACAAAGATGGTCATACTTAATCCTCCCAGTGACTCTGAGTTAGGGACTCTAATTATCCCCATTTCACAGATGAGGAAGCTGAGGCTCAAAGAGGATTAGCAACTTGTCTGTAGTTGCACAGAGTGAAGTGACAGAGCCAGGATTGAACCTTGTTCTGTCTGCTCCCAGAGCTCATGGTGATAACCATAGATGCTTTTTTCCTCCCTGTGCCCAGGAACTGGGAAACCTGTAACAAAGGCACAGAGAACTCAAGGCAAAGAGAGCCTCTGGACCTTCCTAGCTTACTTCCAAAGAGCCAAGTGGTCTGCAGTTGAGGCTGGCAGCCCACGGGAACAAGAGCAAGAACTTGGGGTGACCAGGTCAGAGAGCATCTTGGTGTGAGCTGTGTTCCTGCCTCCCAGAAGGCATGAGAACGCTTTGAGGGAAGCTACATGTAAGAGTAGAAAGACCTTAGGCAGTGCACCCCAGAAATAACTCAGTGTTATGCTCATACGTGCATTTTAAGTGTAGCTACAGTAATACAAACTGAGTTAAGAACCTACTGCCCACATGACATCTTTATTTGCTTGTAAAGCACTCTGTTATACGCACTCGCTTTCCTTTTCGATGATCAGAAAAAGAAAATGAGTCAGTCATTTTTGCATAAATAGGTCCTATATTTCAAAAGAAAATCGTTTTCTTAGAGAACATAGCCTTCTTTCTATTTTTTCTCTCTGCTTATGTCCCCTCGTCCAATTCAGTAATAAATATCTCCTGTCCAGATGTTAGATGACTGTGAGCTAATTTGGAAATCTTCATGCTTAATTTAGAAGTGATTCATCTACACATTGAGTAGTACCTAAGTTTGGCCAGGGATGGCGATAGTTGTAGCAGTGCGGTGATTCAGGCTTGCCGGTTAGTGGTCAGCCTTCTATCACTCGAGATGTGACTGAACTGCTATGATGACTCAGCTTGAGTCTGTACAGCTGTGAATATGATGGTGAGCGCGCTCAGCAGCTTCTCTTGGTGTCCCCCACGTGGTCTGAGCTGACTCTGTGCTCACAGGGGCATATTCTCAATGGAGGCATGAGTGAGTCATGTTTCCTCGTGTCTCCCTGTCCTTTCTGTTCGGCGTCTGCAGTTACCACAGGCTTAGTTCATCCATCATCTCTTCCCCAAAGGGATTCCTTTACCCGATGTCTCATTATCATGAAAGATGGCTCCATCATTAGAGAGGGATAAATTTGGAGTCTGAGATTAACAGATACACACTACTGTATATGAAAGAGATAAACAACAAGGACCTACTGTATAGCACAGGGAACTATATGCAATATCTTGTAATAACCTATGATGCAAAGGAATCAGAAAACGAATATATTCTTTTGTATATCTATTCAGTTATTATATATATAACTGAATCACTAATATATATATATTCAGTTATATATATATATATAAACATATATATATATAAACTGAATCACTTTGCTGTACACCTGAAACTAACGCAGCATTTTAAATGAACTATACGTCAATAAAAGAAAAGACGGCTCCTTCTTTTCCAGATTCACAAACGGTAAGACTCAGAATCCAACTAGTCTGCCTAAATCCCATATAATTACAATGGTACTGTCTCTTCTTGACAAGTAAGACTGCTATGCTAATGCAGTACTGCAGCTCTCACCAGCACTCCTGTTAGTGCCAGCAGGTGATATTTTGTAACCCTATGTTACAGCCACTGGTTCAGTTCTTTATATGCTGTGTCTAATTTCATCTTTGTACCGATCACATATGGTAGGTGCTATTTGGATCCCTCTTTTGCTGAAGGAGCAAAACCAGGGCTCAAGTAAGCAAAGTTACCCACCTGAGGTCTCATCGCGAGTCAGTGGAACTATCTGAACCCAACTTGTTTGACACTGTCCTTTAAGCACCACAGCAGTGCTTTCTACCTTCATGATCTGTCTCACCACCTCATATCAAATCACCTCTGTGCTGTTATTTATGTAATAGTGGTGGCCTGGCACTCACCACACTCAGGAACACGGCTGCAGGAGCAGCAGAGTCATTTCCGGACTGCATTGCTTTTAATACACTGATACTTGGACTGCAGTCTGCATCCCCCATCAAAGTAAATCCCGTGAAGGAAAACAGAAACCTGGATTAGCGTGGACCCTGCAGGAAGAGCTTGGCAAGTTCCCAGTCTCCTCTCTGTCACCGATACTTTTCTTATCTATCTGCGGGCAAGAGAGCCTCTCTCTAAGAACTTCCTTTTTGCCTCATGACTTTTCCCCCCTCATCATACTATAATTTGGTTTCCTGTACAGAGGACCTTAGTTCCTTCTTTCTAGGAATCGTCTAAGGGTATCCAGAAGGTTTTGTGTAACTTTATTTCCCTGGGTTGGTCAACTCTGACCTCTGCCCAGGAGGACCTGGTGTGTTTGGACATTGGAAAGTATTCTATGGTTTCAATTTCAAGGGACCTCCAGGGAGGGATGAGTCCCAAGGGCAAGAGTGGCTCCTGCCCTGGGGACCCCACCCTGGCCCTCTGGTCACCCACTCCTTTCAGGCCAGGCTTAGGTTCCTTAGACCCCAGAATTTCCCGCTTGAAAGACTCTAGTGCCACTTGCAGAGCAGAGCGGTCCTCTTCTCTGGGACCATTCTTCTCCGAGGATGGACCTTGGCACAGTTTACCAGTAGGCCTGATGGCCAACCAAGAGGTGGCTCTTTACGGCATGTGGGTGATGTTTGAGAATCTGCGTATGTGTAAGCAAGATCCCTCAGAGTGTGGGACAGCTCTCGGAGTGGATAAAGAAGGTGGAAACAGAAGTCACAGGAAAATCCAAGAGCTTGGAATTCAAACCTAACCTTCCAGGTAGTTTTAAAGACATTTATCATGGTAGGAAGATAGACCATATTTTTATTGAGCAGCGTGTCAGCTTGATTTATAAATTCTGTATATTTAGACATACCGTATATAGGCCTCTGCCTGTACCCTTTTCTCCTGGGTTCCTCAAGTATTAGGGATAGGCCTTCAGCTACCACTAGGGTGACCAGTTTGTCCTGGTTTATCTGGGACTAAGGGGTTTCCCAGGATGCAGGATTGGCACTGCTAATGGAGAAAGACCTAGGCAAATTAGAACAAGGTGAGCTGATAACTTGAGACCACCCACTATCTGTAATATACTGATTGCTGTTGATTTGTATAACTACACAAAACTCCTTTTGGGGGCAAGAAAAAGCGATTTACATTTTCATCATAATAGCACACTAGAAATTCCATTTAATGAGAGATCTGTTTCTCAGAGTCAGGAGAAAATTAAAGGTCATTTTACCACGGGCAAGCCTCCCGTCTCCAGAGCAGGATGCTGCCATTAGCAGTGGCCTTTGCAGAATTCCCACAAAATCAGCAGCGAGTGTTTCTTGGCCACTAAAAGAAGGCGCGTCATAAAAAGGAAATCAAAAAAGATTTCTATATCTTGGACGGTCTTATTTTCTCCCAGAACGTGGAGACTGGGCTGGTGCCCCTGGCATTATCCCTATCCCAGTTCTGACCTTGCTGTCCAAAGTGACTCCGTTCCAGACGGAGTCTGCAGGTAACCAAGGGCTGTGGATGTCTGGGGACCTTAGGAGCCTGAAGGAAGACTAGGTGGGAGCATCTTTAACCAGGCAGTGCTGGGAGGTCCGTAAAGTTTGTCTCTCCTCGTGTTGCTGTTTATCTACTTCTCCTGAGTTCTTGGGAGGAAGACCTTCGTTCATCCATCAGATGAGGCCGGGAGTAGTAGCTTTCCAAGCAAAAGGGACTGCGAGAGCCAAGGCCCTTTGGCAGGGACATGCTTACTTGAAAATCTAAAAGCAGACAGAGGGGTGCGCTGGGAGAGGGGGAATGTGGAACAAGATGGGGTCTGAGGGTCTGAGAGGTGGGTAGGGGCCAGATCACAAGGGACCGCAGAGCCACGGTGAGGAGTTCGGCTTTTAGCAAAAGGGCAGTGGAAACGTAGCGTGGTAGGCTAAATAGTGATCCTCCCCCAGATATCCGCACCCTCGTCCCTAGAATCTGTGAATGTCATCTGATAGGACAAAAACAGATTTTGCAGGTGTGACGAAGTTAACGACCTTTCTGCGGGGGAGATTAATCCAGGATTATCTGGGTGGGCCCTGAGTGCCACCGCATGTATCCCTGTGAAGAAAGAGCCAGAGGGGAAGTTGTCACACAAGAAGAGAAGGCAGTGTGATGGGGGAGGGGGAGATTGGAGTGCTGCGGCCACAAGCTGAGGAACGCCAGCAGCCCCCAAAAGCTGGAAGAGGCAAGGAGCGGATGCTCTTCTAGAACCTGCCGAGGGAGCGTGGCCCTGCCAACACACTAATTTCAACCCAATGACGCTGATTTGGACTTCTGTTCCCCAGAACTGTGGGACAGGACATTTTTATTATAAGCCACCATGTTTATGGTAATTTGTTACAGCGGCCAAAGGAAATGGATACAGGCAATTCTTAACTTTAGGCTGGGATGTGACATGATGGGATTTGCATCTCTCAGGGACCGCTTTGAGTGCTTAGTGGAGCAGAGAGCAGAGGCAGGCAGAAGTGGGAGCGGAGAGACCAGCTGGGAAGTTCTTGGCAGACACACGTGAGCTGTGACGCAGCAGTGGACGTGGAGAGAAGTGGAGCTTTCGGGGTTCTCTCTGGAGGTAGGTCGAACGACAAGACTTGCTGACAGATGGCCATGGGGAGAAGCAGGCTCTGAAAAGCCTCCTCACCGACCGGGTCTGAATGTAGATGTGCTTTTTCTTCTGGGCAAAGCTTATAATTTTAAAAAAGAAGCACAACGAGAACACAGTGATAGGCTTTTAGGCTCTTTAATAGCCCATGTGTGGAGAAAGGCGCTGAGTGGGTTGCGGGCTTGGGGAATTGCCCCACAGTCCATGGCGTCATGCTGCTTAGCTGGCCTGCTCTGTGTATAAGCTATCACCAGTCCTCTTCCAGAAGTAAGATGGGCTACAAATCAACTGATGATACCTTTCTTGCCGTCTCAAAGGAAATTTTTGTGTTGCTCCTCGGTGCAGGAGGTATCTGAAAGATGTGGTTTGAATGCCACAGTGATGGTGTCCTTAGGACATTTCAAAGCTCTCCTGTCCTGGTTTTCAGTCTTCAGCATGTATCTGATTCACCTGGGGAGTTTGTACATGAAGCAGATTCGAAAAGATCCTAGGCTGCGGCACCGTCTAAGGCAGGGCTTCTCAGGCTTTAAAGATTCTGATTCAGCAGATGTGGGTACAGCCTGAGATTCTGCATCTCTGACCAGTTCCCAGGTGATCCTGTTGTTGGCTGGTCTCTGGACCACACTTGGAGTAGCACGATATAGGGATCATTTTCAGATTGTTAAGCCCTGTGTGCCAAGGATGAGCCTAACCCTTAACGAGGGTGCGACGCTACACGTATGAGAAACAAAGGTAGCCGGACACACTGCCAAGCCCTCCCGTGTGAGGGCCCGGCTGTGATGGGGATGCAGCAGATCCTTTTCTTCTCTAAACCAGGGACAGTCGGCATTCTCTCCTGCTTAGCTCATAGACGCCTCCTTGCCAGACCCAACAGGGGCCAGCTTCCCAGACTGGGTTACGAGGCTGAGGTCTACCAGGCTCACCCCTTCCGGGAGAACCGTGGGCCAGACGACTTCCTCATCCCAGCGGTGTCCATCTTGCCTGGGGCCTCCTGAGGGCTGGCTCGCCATCATCAGCTTGCTGTTTCTAGTACACGGTCCTGGCCACAGTCCTTCCCCAATTCAAACCCTGCCCCGGCCTGGATTTGGCCAGGGCCAGGCTCACTGGTCTCCCCACCAAGCTCCACTCCCATCTCTAGACTCTACAGCTCACCCATATATTAGTTCCTCATTTCATATGGTCACTTTCTCTTCTCTCTAGGCCTGAGGAGTCACAATTTAACTCAGAAGCCATCCTTCATATCCCATAGAAGGATATCTGTAGTGATGAGAGGGGCAGGATTTGGGCATAAAGAGACAGTGCAAACTGGTGGTTAAGAGTGCAGATTTATCTCAGTATATATCCCAGCTTGGTTGTACCGCAACTGTGTGACCTTGGGCAAGTGTTGAGGCCTCAGTTATCCCATCAATAAAATGGGGAAACTAAAACCTTTTTCTCAGGGTTGTTGAAAAGAGTCGCTGAGCCATTGCACATTTAAAATTAAAAGGCTTTATTTTGCAAGGGGCACATTTTAAGGGTGGAGATGAGCCCTTCAGATTAGCCGCCGCTGTTTGTCCTTCCCTTCTCTCTTCTCTGCTAACCTTGCCGTCTTCTCCCCTCCTCTCCTGGCTCTTAGGCTCTTGGGGCCTTCATTGAGGTGCAGTCCTCGGCATTTCCTCCAGGTGAAATTCCACAGAGGTGGGAAGAGTTGATTGTATTCCAGAGGCTGTTTTTGAAAATTGCCCGTAGGCATGGTTTGGGGCTGTCCGCTCGGGCTGGGCTAAACACAGCCCTTTAAAAGGAAATGAAGGGAAGTGCTCACGATTCCGGCTGTTAGTCCAAACTTGGAGCACACAGGAACCTCTAGGTCCAAACATTTCCCCTGTAAAGCTTTGTTTACCTTGGAGACCGACATCAACACAATTAGGTTTCAATATCAGCTACGTGGAGGTCAAGGGCAGCGGAAGCCTTTTATAAATCTGGTGTCCGGGGCCACAGTTAACACCTTCCTTTCTAAATGGGAAGGAGGAGACATTTCAGGGTTGCCCATCAGATTAAATAGTCAGGAGCTGACATAAGTTCCAGACGTGGTCATCCCTAGACATTTAGAGGTGACTCTTTGAATCTGTGCAGATAAGGTCCCAGGAGGAGCCCTGGCTGGGGCCCTGCCTCCTCCACGGCCGTCCAGATGAGACATCGTGGTCCATGGGTCACCTTAGGAGAAGAAATAGAGGATTTGGCTGGCGTTCATTCACCTACATTCATCAGCAGATGTTCCCCAAGTACCTAGCACGTGTCAGTCACAGGTGGAGATGCTACAGCCGTGCAGGAAATGCAGAAATCCTTGGCTTCCTGGAGCCCACGTTCTACTTAGGGTACTTGTTTGGGTCTAAGAAAATATCTGCTTGCTTCAGCCTGAATTCAGAGACGTAAAGGATTCCAGGACCTGGGGCCTGGTTGGGGGAGGAACCTTAAAGATTATCTGGTCTGTTGGTTCATCATCTTTCTTAGGGTCTCTTGGGCTGCACCCCATAGGCATACAAGCCCTGTACTTGCTCAGCTTTAAGACCAGAAGAGCGAGCCCGGAGTCAGCAACAGAGACATCCATGGTGTAATGAATGGGGGAGCTTATACGTCTGAAGCAGGGTCCTGGGGCAACGCCCCACTGTGTGAGACGGACAGAGGGCAGGACCTGGCGGCGGTCTTTGCTCTGCGGTGGGGGAGGGGAAGGTTACCAGTTACAGGGGAATTGATGTCAGGTTGGCTCATCAGTTACCAAGGAGACCAGCAGAGGGGTACACTCCTCACCGCCCCTTTGGTAAGCTATTATGGTGGCTAAAGTTAGACCAGTCATTATATGGGGCCTGGGACAAGTATGTAGGAAGGTCAGTCAGGTGAGTAGGGTGTAGGTGAAGCAGGCCCTGGTCCAGCGGGGGACGGACAGAGAGCAAGAGAACAGCTGTCCTGGATCACACGCTTCTCTGAGAACATGGCAGAAGCTGTGAACCTGCATATTCCAGTTCTGCAAACTTCTGCCCTTAGTTTCAGAGGGTTTGATTTCATCCTCTCTGCCTCTAGCTTCCGGCTTCTGATCTGGTTCTACCAGAACATTCCGCATTCCTCAGCATCCTTGCTAAGAGGGGCTTATCACAAGGTATGGATTTTTTTTTTTTTTTTTAAGAGAGGGGAACTTGCTACCTCTTCCAGGCAGCCCGTTCCATTCTAGAGCTCTGCGGACTGCAGAAAGCTCTCTTCTTCGACCCTGTTCCCTGCCTCTAAGCCCTGAGACTGGGATCTGGCACAGATACGTCTGCCACCCTGTTCACTGGTGTCCTGACTTTTTTCTTGAAGGGGCAGAAAGAAGTGCCTGCTTCAGCTGCGCCCCGGGGCTTGGGGCTTGCTGTGGGCTTGGCTGCCATTCTTGTCCCTGAAAGGGAGAGACTCCAGTAACATTTCTCCTCCTGGTCTCTCGCTAAAGATACTGGCCTAAGGTGGGTCTCCTGCATCTCCGCCACCCCTCTGTTTGCCTTCTTAGCTGAAAATATGACTGGATTTGCAAGTTAGCCACAGGAAACAGAGACATGTTTTTAAGGCTGGAGACTTGCATTTTGAGCCTGCCAGTATGTATAAAGCTTAAATGACTTCTCTGTCCCTTGTGTTACGGGGGAGGAAAAACTCTTACCTGCAGCTGCTGGGAGAGCGGTGTCAGCAAGCACCCCGACACACACACACCCCTTTTCTGCTGAAAGCCACCTTTCTTTTAACCCGAAGTCCAGGCTGGGTGAAATCCTTCAAAGGGCAGGGCCAGAGGCTCGACTGTGAGAGTTCTTTCTGTAGGGAA
>NW_006790426.1:1210651-1230089 GCF_000442215.2 Lipotes vexillifer | reverse complement strand
GGGCAGGGCCAGAGGCTCCACTGTGAGAGTTCTTTCTGTAGGGAAAGCACGGGCACATCACGAGCTCAGAAGAGGTCGCTATCCAAAAAGCTGTCAGCTGACCATTTGGGAAGTAACCGGGTCTTGTCATCTACTGGACAAGAGCTGGGTGACACTTAAAAGCACCAGGAGGCCCAGGAGAGCAGAAAGCTTGTAATGATTCACAGGATCGGTGGAGCCCTGAGGCAGAGGGAGTCAGAGTGAAAGGAATTTTATTTTCTTTAGCTCACTTGAAGCTGTCTTCCAGCCACATGCGGATTATGGGCGTGTGCCAACCACCAGCCCACAGCTGGTGCCTGGGAGCTGGAGCCTCACAGCATCCCCGCCAGAAGGAGTCACTGTTGCCGTTGTCACTGGTCCTCAGCTTCACAGGATTAAATTAATAACGACTCTAAGTTCATGACATGTGAAAACTTACATATTTTAATAATGCAGTGACCACTCATGGCCTGGCCTTCAAGTGCAGACACTAACTACATCTCAGTATATTGGGGTCCCTCCCCCATCTCATCCCTGCCACCTGCTCCGAGGTGGCCATTGTCCTGAACCCCATTCCCACCAGCCTCTGGCTTTTCCTCTTTGATACAATTGTATCTCATGTGTGTACATTCATACTACATGTGTATATTTCATTTTAGTTTTTTTAACTTTGTATCAAGGGACTCGTAATTTGAGGGCCAGGGCCGAGATCATCTGTATTGTGCCCTTCTTGTGGTGTATCTATAGAGATGGCCTTAGAAGATTCCACTGGGGAATGGCCCATAGTTGATTCAGTCACTGTTATGCTCCGGGGTTTTGGGTGGTTGCCAGACTTTTTGCTCTTGTCAACACTGTGGCCTTTGAACATTCTTCTGTGTCTCAGTTTTCCAAAGCGGTTGCACCAATTTACACACTTAACAGCAACTTATAAGATTGCAACTTCAGATTGCATCCAGTTCAGTGTTTGGAATTGTCACATTTAAATGTATTTTCCAGGCTAATAGACATAAAAAGGTTGGTCTCCTGTTGTGGTACTGATCTGCATTTCTCGATCGCTGATGACGTGGAGTATCAATTTATTTAATTTTGGCCTTATGTTCCCTTTCCTGTGAACTGTCTTTTTCTGTTGCGTTGGTTGTATTTTACTTACGGATTTTGGGGGGTTTTGTTACTAATCCAAACGGAAGAATTAATATCTGCACTTCATCAGTGGGGAAACCGAGTGCCGCAGACGTGAAGTGACTTGCTTGAGGTCACGTAGCGATCCATGGAGGACCTGTTTGATGCAGTGTATATGCAGGATCTCAGGGCCACCTGTCTTCCTACTACAAAGTCCGTGGGCCTGGAATGCGAGGTCTGGCTCCAGCCCCTGTGGCCCCACCCATGGGCTGGAGGTCGTTGGATGGGTCCCTCCATCTTTGGGCTTCAGTTTCTCCTTGGAACCACGACAGCTTTTCTTCCAGCAAAGCTTCGGGACCTACCTCCAGTTTCTTTGATTCTTCTGCTTGTAGTACCTGTGTGGCGGATGCGTTGGGAGGGGCCATGCCCCACCGGCCCACACTCCAGCTTGTCTGGTCCACAGCGTGGGGTTGGTTGTCTTGGAAAATTGTGTCTAGATTGGCAGCACCGAGGAATTTCCTTGCTTTGGGGTTTGGGGGTCCCGGGGTGAACAAAGATAGTGCTAACATCTTTCTTACTCTTCCTTGATTTCATTTGCTGTCTCTCTGTTTTCAGGAAGCCATTGACTACACCCAGCAGAGGGAAAATTAAGGCTAATCATCAGGATAGCTTTCGCTTCTCTTGTGCATCCAAGAGATAACTTATTAAGCACCGAAAATGGCACCGACAATGGACCAGGCACACTGGGCGCGTAGTATACTTAGGGTGACAGAGACTTGAATTGAATACCTTTTACTAGTTGTGGGAACCTAGACCAAGTTCTCCCATATTTTGGGTGGCTTCTGTGGTTTGGCTACGGTGAATAATGCTGCCATGAACAATGGTGAGTACTTTTTATAAATAAGAAAATCGGGAGGTAAAATGAGATACGATATGCTCTGGCACATAAGAACTCAGTAAATAGTAGTGGTGATGAAGGTGGATCTTACCAAGGGGAGGCAATGTCAGTGAGAAAGTTCCAGAACACTGCCTGAGGGACGAGCTGGAGTCCTGGAGGTCACCCAGGTACACGCACACTTGAAATCACACAGATTGAGAGAAATGCATCCCCACCTAGTCAGAACTTTTTATTTAGGGCTAGACCCTGGAGAGAGAGACTAATGGTAGCAGTAAACATTTGTACAAGTGCCAGACCCTGTTCTGTGTGCTTTAATATATCAACTCATTTAACGCTCCCAAGAACCTGATGAGACAGGAGACAGATCCCATTTTACAGATGAGGAAACTGAGGCCCAGAGAGTTTACTTAACTTGTCCCAGGTCACAAGTTATAGTCAGTGTTTGGGCCAGGGTGGAATCCAGGCTGAGTGGCATCACGGTATCATTACAAAACGTAGGAAGCCAAATTCCTGTCCTCGGAATGTCGCATGTCCTAGGACATTTCATCGTAGTGCGATTGAAAGCACCTGGATGGATTCACACTGAATGTTGATGATGTTTGCCTCTGGGGAGAGACAGTGGGTTGAAAGAGAGAATTTATCTTGCTTTTTTATCTCGTTCCCTCATGTATTGTTAGGATTTTTATTTATTTTTACATTGAATAGTTTTACACTGCTAATAAAAAAAATCGCCACATGGGCAGATATGAAACAAGGAAATATGACAGAGGTGACAACAGAGATGTGGACCCATGCTGTGGGAGCCCGGAGGGGGTGGCGTCATACTCTAGAGGAGGCGGTGATGGAGGGTTTTGCAGGATGAGTAGGAGTGCACTGGATGGAGATGAGCAGAGATTATTCCAGGAAGGACCACTTGAGTAGAAGCAAGTATAGTTGGCCTTCAAAGTAAGAAGAGCATTCATTGGCCTAGGGTGTGGGACATAGGACATACCCAGTTAATACTGGATCGCCAGTCCAGCGCCCCAGGATATAGGCTGTTTGTGTCTCTCTCCTGGATTCTACTCATTATAATTCTGTGAGCTAGTATTTTGGGTAGCTGTTGACAAAGAAGCAAGCTGTGCATTTCTCACGTTCACATCTGGCCATGCAGGGAGAACTTGAGGTTACCCCTCATTTGGCAAAATGAGCTCACGTAGTCAGGAGTCAGTCTCCCCCCATCTCACAGGTGCCCTTCCAGGCAGGGTCCCCCTGACAGTCTCCCCCTGCACCATCCCCTCCTGCAGCTGCCGGCACTGGCAGGGGAGGAGGGGTGCTCTTCCAGGAGCTTCCCCACAAGCCTCGGACTCCCTCTGAGTGGCCCAGACCGAGCTGCCAGCAGGTCCTGAGCCAATCCTTGTAGCCGGGACCATGGAATATGCCAACCGGCGAGACCTGGTTACATCAGGCGCCCTCGGGACTGACAGTGGAGTTCTCCCCTCCTGAAACCCGGGAACCCGAGTGGGAGATGGTGGTTCCCCTCCAGGAAAACGAGAGTGATGCTCCCGGAAGAGAGGAGAGATGGTAGGCAGGCAAGGCCAAACCAAACCAAAAAGGCAGCTTTTGAGAGAGAAAAATGGTTCCATCTACTGTGGTATGAGCTCAGGTAGGGAGCCTCTGATGTGTCCATGTGGAAAACCCTATGTGTCTCTTTCCAAGCTCATGGAGACTGGGGTTAACGAGAGGAAAACTATCTTAGAACGTGGCTCTTTCTGTCTCTTCCAATTTATCTCTCTTATCTCCATTTTTGGATATTTTCAGGCTGGGGAAATGTGACCCTTTGGAATTCATTTTTAATATTGTTTCTCATCCAAGAAGTGCCTTGCTTTTATAGCCACTCATTCAAACCTACTGCTCCCATTGTTTTCATTCTTGCTGTTTCCAAAGGTGAGTTCCAAAGGCTGGGTCAGGGCATTTGCGTGAGGGGGTAGAGTTCATTCCCAAAATATTTTTGAAGCTTCAGGGTTGCCATAGATGCAGAAGTTAGCAAGGTCACAGGTCTCTAAGAGGTCTGGGGTGTGTCTTGTGGCTTTGAGAAATCTACATTCTTTAGACAGTACTTTTCCTGACTCATAAGCACTTCTCAACAGGCCGGATTCGGTGGTAATGCACAGACATCCACAGCCTAAGGAAAGGGCACCTGATTAGGGATTCAGACTCTGCAATCAGTCTTGTGTTCAAATCCTGGCTCTGCCACTTACTAGCTGTGTGGTCTTAGGCAAGTTGCTTAAACCTCTCTGAGCTTTACTTTTTTCACCTGTAAAATGAGGATAACACTAGCCTTGAGAAGACTAGATGAGACAGTTTGTGTAAAACCTAGCCCAGGGAGAGAAGAGACCCAGTCTTTGTCCTCAGGAAGTTAATAGTAAAATGATTATTAATACAGTAGACAAGCGCCTGTTGTATTACAGTTGCCATAGATGCAGAAGTTAGCAAGGTCACAGGTCTCTAAGAGGTCTGGGGTGTGTCTTGTGGCTTTGAGAAATCTACATTCTTTAGACAGTACTTTTCCTGACTCATAAGCACTTCTCAACAGGCCGGATTCGGTGGTAATGCACAGACATCCACAGCCTAAGGAAAGGGCACCTGATTAGGGATTCAGACTCTGCAATCAGTCTTGTGTTCAAATCCTGGCTCTGCCACTTACTAGCTGTGTGGTCTTAGGCAAGTTGCTTAAACCTCTCTGAGCTTTACTTTTTTCACCTGTAAAATGAGGATAACACTAGCCTTGAGAAGACTAGATGAGACAGTTTGTGTAAAACCTAGCCCAGGGAGAGAAGAGACCCAGTCTTTGTCCTCAGGAAGTTAATAGTAAAATGATTATTAATACAG
Organism: Lipotes vexillifer; assembly: GCF_000442215.2. Lineage (NCBI taxonomy): Eukaryota > Metazoa > Chordata > Mammalia > Artiodactyla > Lipotidae > Lipotes > Lipotes vexillifer. Next base: position 1,225,186 of record NW_006790426.1, on the reverse strand, counting down.
TAGACAAGCGCCTGTAGTGTATTACAGCAGAAATGCCAATGGTGGCTTCTAGCTCAGTCTGGATTCCAACCCTGGCTGTCCACTTAACAGCTATGTGACCTTACCTCCCTGAGTTTTAGCCTTCTCGTCTGTAAAATGGGGGTGAGGATACCACCTTGCAGAGTGAAGATGGGAATGAAAGCAATTTACGTAAACCACTTGGCGTGGTGCGTGGCACAAAGCACGTGCTCAGCCGGCGATGTTACCCTTAGCCTCCCTTTCTTTCTGAGAAGCTGGGTCAGCTTGCGTCCCTGTGCTGGGGGTCGGGGGGCGGGCCGTTGGCTGATGTTGTCACGGCAGGAACCAGATGAATTCACTGGGGTAGAGAAGAGAGAGTATTCGCAGCCTGTCTCAGACGCTGGCAACCCAGTGTGGAAAACCGCCAAGTCCCTGCCTCTGGGTATCCAGGGAGTACTTGTTAGACTATTTCCCCTTTTGACAGAGTTTGACTTACGGGACAGGTGCCGCTGCTGTGCGCATAGCAAGCATCATTCGCCGTGTGGGGAAGTGTGTGCCAATGACCAAGAGGAACCTCAGCTTTTCCCACGTGGCCAGTGGTTGTCCTGTGGCAGCTAGCATGTTATACGTGCTGCCTCTCTCACCATCTGAGTTCCCAGGCAGCTCTGAGAGCCCGTGTGGCGTTTTACTGCTGTGACCCCAGCTAAGAGAACACTTCAGGAACAATTAATTGCGGTCTAAGAATCTGGGTGGGAGTACTTGGCTTCCAGAGTGAATAATTCTCTCAATACAAACAGTGCCCGACCGCCTCCCACCTAGAGGATGCTGCTTCTCAGCCGGGCACTGCTGCAACCGGGCGTCCTAAGCAAGAGCCAGGTGACAGGGAAGCCTGGTCAGAAGCAGGAATAAATGAATATGGGTTTGCCTGGAGCTGAGAGACTTAACAAATTCCCTTTGGGGGCCCTCAGCAGTGGGACATAGTGAGCGTATAAAATGATGCTTGTTGCTGGTCACCTTCTCGTCTCTCTAACCTGCTGTTTCTTTTTCCGTTCAAACTCATTCCTGTCTTTCCTTCCAGTCTTGTTTCCCACTCTGCCTTATGTATCTTTCTCATCGTCGGACCCAGTAGTGTCTTGCAGGGCAGCCCTGCTCACAGTCTGCTTGAGAGCAGCGGAGAGCTGCCATCCACCAAACAGTAGGGAATAAAATTTATTCCCTACTGTCTCCTTTCAAGGGCCTGAAAGTCTTCCTCTGCCATAAGACACAGGGATTTCATGTTGTAGGTGAAATAGATCAACCAGGTGACGAGCACCAAAATCCACTGATGTGCAATGTACTGGTCAGCTATTGCTGGATAAGAAATAAACCCAGAATCTTAGAACAAGAAGTATTTTGCTCATCGGTGTGTGCATTGGCTTAGGTTGTGCTGGGTTGGCTGTGTTCCACATGGCTTCATTCTGGGATCAGGCTGAGGGGATCACGTGTCCCTGGGGGAGCCCATCTCATGGGGATGGCAGAGGTGTCAGAGGGTAAGCTCAACTGCACAAGCACATTTCCAGCCCCTAATTGTATCACATCTGCTGACATCTTATTGGCCAAAGCAAGTCACATGACGAAGCTCAAAGAAAAGGGAAAGGGTTATATAATGTGCCTTTTGTGGAGGAATGGCATGGCTTCGTCACAAATGGCACCAAATGCCGGGAGGGGTGAAGAACTGGGGCTGATAATTCAATCTGTGACAACCATTGACACCTGAGTATGAATTAGGTGGCTTATTTCCAGGGGGAGTAGTGATGGGAAGGCCTGGCAGACAGGGCTCATACAATTACGTGAGGGAAGGTGAGAAGAACATAAAGCCTATTTATCCTCTAGATGTGGCAGAGATTTGGAACCTGAAGACGACCTGAGGGCATTGGATAACTAAGAGCCATGGGTCTCAAACTTCATTTAGCAGAATCAGCTGGAGAGCTTGTTAACGCAGACGGCTGCACTCTACTCCCAGAATTTCTGGTAGTAGAGAATGTGTACTTTCAACACGTTTCCAGGTAATGCTGATGCTGTTCATGCAGGAAGTACACTGTGAGGACCACTTCCCAAGGGACATGGTTATGACCGAAGGCGAGTGATATTCATTAGTGATGGTCATTCCTCTCCCCTTTGATTTCATGCCAGTCCTATTCCAGCACCTTTGTCCTTCATTCCCGTTCACCTCCCTCTTGATTCTGTGCCCCCTTTTCTTCCCAGAGAGCCCCTCAGTCGTTCTCTCTAACACCTTGACATGTGTTCCCCTTCTCTTCACCCCTAGAGGATACTAGTACCCAGGGTGCCTGTGTGGCTGGAGTGTGCCCACCACACACACTAGTCACTGCCTGGCAGCTGAGTCGCAACCTCCTGGAGGAAAACACTCCATGTTTTCGATGCAGATCACTAGTCGGTGTGAAGACAGTGTCCCAGGAAGGTCCCTTGGTTCTGGTTATGATGGTTTCTTTCTTTTTTTTTTTTTTTGCATCTGGGCTCCACCATGTATTTGTACTTTCTCTTCAGAAATATGTTTGGTGCTTGGTGTCAGCCGTCTCAAGGTGCTGACTGTAATGACTTCTGAGGGATGACAATGATCCCCATGGGGACTGTAACAAGTGTGTCGTGAAATTTACCCAGGAGTTGGGGAAGTGGTTAGACCTAAAACCCAACTCGTGCTCAGAAGCAACCCAGTGCCAGTGCTGCCCAGCACCATCATCGAACTCCCAGTGAGCCCAGGTCTGCCTCCTGGGCTGGATGCGCGGTGACCAAGATGATGGGTGCCCCAGCGTGTGCTTAAGCTCCTCCCTAGGCAAGTCAGTGACCTGAAGATGCTTATAGCCGGTTCCCAGAGAGACAGAGAGATGAAAGAGGGGGCAGCTTCTACACTGGGGCCCACCAGTGGCTCCCTTATGGCAAAGCACCCCAGTATAATTGGGGCCCATGTTGTGCACAACAAAACGTTTCCTTTCTTCTTTTTCCTGTAGACCTCAGGGTCTCAGTCGGCTTTGTTCTTGGCCACAACATACATCCTCCTTTGGGACTTTCTTGCCCCCAGCCCTGGCTGGGGGGTGCAACAAGTCTCTCTTCTCCCTTCTGCTCCAGAACAGAAGCCCATAGGGACATTTTTCTGAGTTTGACGCTAACTACCAGAGGACATCACAACCATATTGGCCATTGGTTTACAAGCTTTGTCTCTGAAGTAATCAATAAAAGCCTCATATTCTTCATTTTCTTGATTGCAGGCTCTGTAAATTCTAATTGCTCCTGATTGGGCCTGAGTGCAGAAGGCACCTTTGTTTCTGTAAAATGACTGAATGACTTTAATCTCCTTTGTATTAGTTTTCTATTGGCGTGAAACCATCTACCACAAATTTAGTGACTTAGAACAAGACAGATGTTAATTACCTCAAAGCTTCTGTGGGTTTGGAGTCCAGGCACAGCTTAGCTGGGTCCCCCACTCGGTCTTACCAACCAGCACTCCAGGTGCCAGCCAGGGCTGTGGTCTCATCAGAGGCTCTGCTGAGGAAGGAATCACCTCTGAGCTCCCTTGGCTGGCTAGCAGAATCCATCCGCTTTGGTCGTAGGACTGAGGCCCCCATTTCCTCTCTGGATATTTTCTGGGGACCCCTCTCAGCTCCTGGAGGGCCCCTTGCCACATGACTCTCCCCTGTCTGTTTCACAGCATCGCAGCCAACAACAGAGAGGGAGCTTCTCTCACGCTGGTCGGCTGAGGTGGACACTTCCTCTTTTTAAAAATTAATTAATTAATTTATTTTTGGCTGCGTTGGGTCTTCGTTGCTGCGCGCGGGCTTTCTCTAGTTCCGTCGAACGGGGGCTGCTCTTTGTTGCGGTGCGCGGGCTTCTCATTGCGGTGGCTTCTCTTGTTGTGGAGCACGGGCTGTAGGCGTGTGGCCTTCAGTAGTTGTGGCACGCGGGCTCTAGAGCGCAGACTCAGCAGCTGTGGTGCACGGGCTTAGTTGCTCCGCGGCATGTGGGATCTTCCTGGACCAGGGCTCGGACCCGTGTCCCCTGCATTGGCAGGCGGTTCTGCCCCAGGCCCCTTCTCCTTCCACTCTGACTGCATCCGCCTGTGACCCCCTCCTGCCCCTGCTGCTGGCATAGCTGTCACACTCCCTGGTGAGTCATTCCATCCCCAGTGTTCACCAGCTGCCCGCTCTGGGATCTCCTCAGGTGCCTCTTCCAGGTGAAGGTGAACCAGACAGACTGAACCCCTGCCCTGAGGGAAGTCACATTCCAGTGGTGGAGACAGAAGAACATGTAAACAACTTTACAATGGAATGTTGGGGAGTGATTAATGCTATGATGAAAATTAGAGCAGGGTAAGCAGATAGAGAGCAATGGGGTAAAGGGCTACTCCAGATAGCAGCCTGAATTAATTAAGTGCACAAACCATGTGGATGTCTGAGAAGAGAGTGTTTCGAGCAGAGGAAAGAGCAAGTGCAAAGGCCCTGGGTTGTGGTTCCAAGGAACTTGTCCTGTTTGAGGAACTCAAAGAAAGCCCGTTGGCTGGAGCTGGTGGGAGATGAGGTTGAGGATATTGGCTGCGGGCTGATCTCGTGGGGTCTTAAGGGCCATGGCAAAAGTTCGGGTTTGATTCTTGTATGATGTGCAGCCCCTGGAGGGCTTCAGTAGAGATGTAACGTAATTTATACTTTGTGAAGCTCGCTGTGGTTGCTTTAAAGGGAGCGGAGTTTAGGGCAGCAGGCGTGGGAGACTGTAGGCCTGTTAGGGCTCTTCCTCAGTTTTCCAGGCAGTGAGACCTTCAGCTTGGGCTAAGGTCACAGCAGTGGACCTGGGGAGAAACGATGGGAATTGGAATATATTTGGACTCGCCTCATTTACCTTTGAAACACGTGAGTCGAACGTCTCTGGTTTTTCAGTCAGTAGAGAAATCAGTCCTTGAATTGAAAATGATCAATTTCTTTTTTTTTTTTTTTTTATAGATAAATTGACTTTATTACATGTTTCTTTAAAAAATGATCAATTTCTTTAGCTTTGTGAATGTTTGAAAAAAATTTTAATTTGTTTAATTTAATTTTTATTTTATATTATAGTTGATTTACAATGTTGTGTTAGTTTCAGGTGTACAGCAAAGAGGTTCAGTTATACATATACATATATCCATTCTTTTTCAGATTCCTTTCCATTATAGATTATTATAGATTACTGAGTAGAGTTGCCTGTGCTATACAGTGGGTCCTTGTTGATTATCCGTTTTATATATAGTAGTGCGTATGTGTTCATCCCAAGCTCCTAATTTAGCCCTCCCTCCACCTTTCCCCTTTGTTTGAAAATTTCTATAATAAAAAGTTAAGGACGGACTTCCCTGGTGGTCCAGTGGTGAAGACTCCATGCTCCCAATGCAGGGGGCCTGAGTTTGATCCCCGGTCAGGGAACTAGATCCCACACACCACAACTAAAGATCCTGCAAGTGGCAGCGAAGATCCCGCATGCTGCAGCTAAGACCCGGCGCAGCCAAATAAATTAAGTAAGTAAGTAAGTTTAGGAGGTGATGGAGATCTTTCCCACGCACTACCTCCGGCTGCCCGCTCAGAGGCTCCAGCCATCCGCTCTCACCAGCATGAGGGCTTGCTCCAAAGTGGAGCCTCAAGAAATAACTAGAACTTCACTGACTGAAGAGTTCCACATGCTAGGCCCTTGTGCAGACTGACTTCTGCCCCCGTGGTGTGGCTGTGGGACGTCCATAAATATTTCGTCTCTGCTTCAAGGAGGAAAAAAGAAAGGGCCGCTAAGTTCCCAGGGCAAAGGATTGGAACAGATTTTGTGCTGCAGCTTGAAGCCAATGCTTCCTGTTAACATAGAAGCATAGTCTCCATCATGGCTAAGGGGACAGATTCTGGAGTTCGAGTGTCTGGGTTGAATCCCTGTTCTGCTACATCACTCTGAACAAGTTGCTTAGCTTCCCTCTGCCTTGGTTGTCTCATCTGTAAAGTGGGACAATAATAAAACCAACCTCATTGAATTTAATGAATTCACACTTGTGAAGCACCGTTGCAGAATAAAAGTAAATGCTATAAAGGTGTTAGCTACATTAAAAACAATAAGTCAGATGTTGTAATTGTCTTGAAGACCCTCAGGATGTATAAGGAACCAGTTAAAAACGCAAGTTGATTCCTCTTCCTTTACTTTAAATGTTAGCACATTTATTATGGGAAAAAAATGTGAGATTTGGTGTCAAGTGGAATTGATTTAATCCCCACCTCTTCCATTTACTGGCTGTGTGACCTTGGGTAAGTCACTTAAATTCTCCAGAGGCATTGTTTTCTTTACTGGTAAAACAGAAAGCATAATTCGAGTGGGGTGCTGGTAAATGGTTGATGACGAGCTCTCTGAAAATAAAGAGCCCTTTTTTGTAGTTTGCTGATTTCTTTGGAGTAAATACACCCACTATAGCTGACTTCAAGCTATCTATGTGAGGGCACTAAGCACAGAGTTGGGAAGAAATGTACACAGTCTGCTCTTGGAGCAGCATGTTGGCTTCTGTGTGTTTCCTAATGAAAGCAGTATCTACCATTTACGGAATGCTTAACATGCATACAGGTATAAGCTGACCTAAGTGCAAAAGAATATTTCACTTTAACTTCAAAGCAACCTTATGAGGAAGGTATCACTGTGATCTTTATTCTGCAATAGATGCCATCGAGGCATAGATGGGTAATTTACCCACCCAAGGTCACACCTCCGGCAGGGATGCCAGTCGCTCAGTTCAGTGTCTGACCCCTGGGAGACGCTCCAGAAGAGACAGACATTGATGTTATTGTTTCCGTGACGGAAGGAGAGAACCTTCTTAATATGCACTCATTTCTACAATGTTCCAGTGGTTTTCATTAAGTCACCCCCAATTGTCATACTTCTAAAGGAACTAAACATTTTCGTTCTTTCCGTTAATGATGAGAGTATGAGGTTCAAAGAATTGCTCTCTTAATTATGTAGATAAAAGCTGAAGATTCGACTTTGCTACATACTTGGCAGAAGGGTTAGGGATGGAGGGAAGATGTGGATGTTTATTGAGTACCTCCTACCTGCTAGGTGCTTCATGTGCATTTAGTTGTCCCAGAGGTAGAAAGAATTATCCTTGCCGTGCTTCCCGTTCAACAGATGAGGATACTAAGGCTCAGAGAAATGCAGTGAGCTGTGCAGTTTTACATTATGATAAGTAGCTGTGCTGGGATTTGAACCCAAGAACATGGGCCAGACTTGCTGCTTTTCATCGTAGCATATACTCTGCTCACGCTGGGGCTCCCCTGTTGCGCAAGCTTCAACACAACTGTTGAAGGCTGTTTTCTAGGACTCAGATTGGAACCCTGTGAAATAAATAGAGCCTTGCCAGCTACAGAGCATCTTCTGGCAGCTGGCCTGTCCCTCCTCCCTCTGACTGCCATCAGTAAGAGCAGTAGCTCAGCCAGTGTCACCATCGGTGGCTAGAAAAACACAGGGGCCCCGCTGTGGCCCTCCGGTGCTGTTTATATGAAACTGCTCAGTCCATGCGCCTGGGATGCCCCGAGCTCTGGCTTATTGTTGAGGGAAAATAGCAGCAAGTGCTCCATTTCTGGTCACCATCTGTAACCCGTTTCCAAAACAGGCAGTCCGTTTTAGCTCATGACCAAGTTGACTTCGAGACTGCAGAGAGACAGCCCTACTTGTCCCTACTCACGTTCATCTATTTGCTTTAGGTCCAGAGCCAGCCTGAATTTAACTTCTTATCTTCATGGCCGGAGGGCTAAGTGGATGAGATTACGCGAGAAAGTACCATTGGAAACACGGACAAAAATATTGCTACTGTGGCATCTGGGATTTCCTGACCCAGCAAATTGAATGGAAAGGGTTGTTTTTTTCCAGCTTAAGAGGGAAAGCAAGCCCGTGTATTTTTCAAGTGCTACAAGGAACCCTAGAATATCCACACGGAAAGGGTCTCCACTTCCCGTATTTATTCAGTCCTTCACTCAACAAATGTCATTTGAGCATCTTCCATGTTTCAGAAATTGTTGGGTGTCCGGGTTAAACGGTGAATTTGGCATGATTCTCGTTAACATGGTCTAGTTGGGGAGGCAGCTTCAGAAAACAATCCTGTAAATACATCTAAAATTGCAACTGTGAAAAATAGTGTGTAAGGGAAGTATATGGTCCAGTGAAAACACTTCATAAAGGTCTATTTGCCAAACGATGGGGGCCATGGGAGGCTTCCCCAAGGAAGTGACATTTGAGTAGCAAGGGGGAGCATGATGGCTGAAGTGGAGAGAGAAGCCCAGGTAGAAGGAACAGCCTGTGCGAGGCCTGAAGGTTGAAGACAACAGGCTTATCTAAGAGTGGAAAGAAGGGCAGAGTGGCTGGACGAGTGAGATTAAGTAGGAGGGAGGGATAAGCTGAGACTGGGGAGGGGGAAGGAGCCAGGTCATGGAGGGACTTGTCTCCAGGTTAAGGATTTTGCTCTATCTCCCGAGAATAAGGGGGAGGCATTGGAGGTTTCCAAGCACCATGGTGACGTGATTGATGCTGTCCTTATAGGACAGTGTGGAAGGAGGGACAGGTGGGTGGAGCATGGGGCTGGGGAGTTCAGGTACGTCTTTTCAACAGCCAAGGGGAGAGAATGATGGTGACCTGACCTGAGATGGTGGCATTGCAGATGAAGCGGGAAGTTGAAGACATTCCATCCCAGGGAGATTTAGGAAGCGTGTTGACAGGACCTGAAAGTTGTTTTTTCGTCAGGGGGTTGGGTGGCGGGAGAAGAGGTAGCAGAGATAAATTCCAGATTTAAAGTTTATGTGGCTCGGTGGATGTGGCTTAGTCTCTTTTACTGACATGGGAACATGGCAACTTTTTTCCAGGTTTGTGGAGTTCATTAGTCAGTTTAGGCTAAGTTATGCTGAGGTGACAAATGACCCCCAGATCTTAGTGGCTTACAAAAACGGACTTGCTTGTCCTGTTTGGCCACAGTGGTCAGCTGCGTTTGTTTCATATCCTCTTCACTCCGGGACCCAGAGTGACAGGATGCAGGCTATTCACAGGACTGAGGGTAAAGAGGGGAAACCATGTGCTGGTTCTTAAAGCTTTGGAGATGATACACCTCACGTCTTAGTTTTCATAGGACAAAGCAGGTCACATACCCATGCACGAGTGTATAATCCTCTTATATAGGATCATATAAGGGGTGGACAACAGGTACTTTGAACACTGTTAAAAATCTGCAGTAGGGAAATCTAAAATTTTATCTTTATCATCTGTAGAATGTGGATGATGATGACATTTACTTCATAGGATCATTGTGATGACTGAATGAATTAATGCAGGGAGAGTGCTTAGAGAATGCATTCAGCATACCCCGTGGCTCAGAAAGGAGAAAGAATCTGCCTAGGATTCCTGTTTTCATATACATCCACTCCACCTAACTCCCAGCTGTGTGGTAGAAGTAAAATTCCACCTGACACACGTTTACTGAGCACATACTAAGTATCAGGCACTGTGCTGAGCTGACATTCAGATAGGAAGACTTCTTTCTGGAGGAATTTGTGGCATAATAGGGCAAAAGGGTGTGCCAGCAAGTGCGGAAGCCAAGGATTGTGCAACAGTGCTAAGTCAGAGTGGTCAGCTCTGGACTTGCATGTTCTTTCCTTTGGCTGAGGAAGCAAGTCTGAGATCCCCAAGGTGTCTCAGAAGTGGTGATTCTTGTCCTGGGTCTTGAAGCCTTGAATGGTTCATCAGATAGGCAACGTGGGAAGGGCATGCCAGGAAGAGGGGGTGGCGTGTGCACTCACAGAGCCAGAGCTGGCCGGTACGTTTGTAAACTTTACACGGTGAGTGAATGGAGCATTAGCACCCGTGTCTCCACAGCCTGGGACCCACCAGGAGTGCTGGGTCATCGAGGTGTGCCTCATGATCTGTTTTCAACCTCTCAGCCCCTTTTTTTTGTTCCATGGATATTTGAGCTGAGGGCGGAATGAGGAGAAAGAGTTAACTTCAATTGAAGAGCGGTTTCTGCATCAAGAGGGGACAGGGACAGTTGACAGTTGTCTTAGGGAAAAAGGGATTTTGAGAACATATTTTAGAAGGAATTGTTAAAGGACGTCGGCCAAATGATGCACAGTCTAGTCCCCTTCTTTAGTCTTCTCTCCACAGACCGGCAGTGAAATTATGCTTTATGGTCTGAGTGCTCTAGGGCGTGGGTTTGTGTGTCTCTGTATTTGTGTGTATGTGTGTGTAAGCGTGTGTATGTGTGGGAGAAGGTGATATGTTGAACTTGACTGTAGTGCAGTGGTGAGCTGGCCGCGAAAGTCCAGGTACGTTTGGGTCCCAGATAAGCAGCTTGGCATTGTTAGCTTGTACTGTAAAATGTAGGCACCGTTAGGATATGAAAATACAGAAGCAGGCAGCGCCAGTCGTAAATGAGTATCATTTGATATCTTGAATATCAAGCTAAGATCTTGAACTCTAGCACTCAAAATTGAAACCTACTTACAGGTACACGGGGTTAATGTTGTACGGGGGACTAGAGAAAGAACTACAGTCCCTTGCTAAAGATGTGTCCTCACACGCTCTCAAGAGTCTGCCAAGGCCGGTGTGATTGTGGAGTGAGAGAAAAAGGGGGAGAATTCAGTTCAGTTTCAAGATAAACAGTATTGCTTAACAGAAACCCAAACCTACCATGTCTCTATGCAGTGTTGCCATGGAAAGAGCTATTTTCATCAGATGTGAGAGCAGGAAGCCATATAAAACAGAGAAATGGCCAGAATGCAGGCTTGAAACATCCCTGGGCTGCCCTAACTTAGTAGCATTTTTAGAGAAGGCAGTTTCTTCATGTTTATATGACAGGAATGAGAAAAATGAGAGGTCTCAACCTATTCCTTCCATTTTCCTATTGAATGAGAAAACATGCCTTAAATCCATGGAACAGATATTCCAAATAAATGACGACTTGCTGAATGAAGAGTGGTTTCCGGATGGCACGTCGGCGATCTCACATCCATCACCGCGTTCCCCTCCCAGCAGCAGTACCATCTTGGGATGATGTAGCATATCTCGTTGCTTCCCTGTTAAGTGTACGCATTGCAGATGTTAATCGGTGGTGGTTGACTTTTTCAGGGGCATATTATGCTCCGGTGAAATCTGAAAGACTGTACTGAGGACATACAGATCTTTCCAAGAAAAATATGTTTTAAAAAAGCAGCACACTCGTAACGTTGGAGAAAAAGAGAGTGGAGTCAGAACTTGGAATGAGATGCTGGAGCCACCTTAGGTGTCTGAAAAAATGACCGGTGCCCAGGTGAGCGTTAGGGGCTGCGACAGGAATTGTCAGAGTCTTGGGTCTCTGGGGATTGAAGGCTCCTGTCAAATGCACCAAAAACCAGGGAAGCAAATAATATTTTGTCAGCATGTCTGGCTCCTCTGTGGCCCTGTAGTCAGGATCTCAAAGTTGACACAACCCTTGAGTCTGGAGAAGAGAAGCGTTTGCCATTTGAGGCAGCAAAAGGCTAGGGCATTAGGTCTTGTGTTTTCTGGGCAGTTTTTGTTGGCGGGGGCGGGGGCGTGGTGGAACAGACCTCTGCTTGAGAAGTGGATGTGAAGATGCATCCATTTCAGAGAGAGACGAGAGGCCCAGATACCAGCCAAATGTTATTTCCTGCTCGTTCTGTGCAATCACCCTAATAAACATGGGTTTGGAGGGCAGACTGCACAGACTAGACGTCTGACTGAAAACAATTCTGTTTGACGTGGGGAATGCAGGGCAAGCTTACTTTCTCATGGCTGGCAGCCTTTCTTCTTAAAGTTTTGCTACAGACATGAGCCGTATGGGTTTTCCTTCTCTGGAGAGCTGAAGGTCAAGGAGTACAGAAGCCACTAGAATGCCTGGGTCGTGTTGGAATGGCAGCCAGTTTAATTCGAAAAACGTTTACTGAGCACCTACTGTGTTTGAGGCAAAATGCAAGACTTGAGAATACAAAGAGAAACTGCATGTCTTGCCTTCCTTGAAGAATTCACAGCCTGTCGGTACACACATGGACAGATAGCTGTGATTAATGCTAGAATCCCAAAAGAGTGGGGTGAGGTGCTAGGGCTGGACCTTTCATTTTCTGTGTACTTGACCCCGTTCAGCCCTCCCAGAAATTCTGTTAGTTGATGCTATTCTGACCACCATTGTTCAGATGAGGAAACTGAGGCCCAGAAAAATGAACCCCTTTCCTGAGTACCCATAGCTAGTAAAGCATGGGAGCCAAGGTTCATGAGGTTGTCCAAGGACGTGAGAGTGGGCAGGGCGTGCCCACCCCGTAGGGAACAGCATAGGCGAGGGTGAAAAGGCAGAGGGGACAGAGGAGCAGTGAGTCAGCCATGGCCCCTGTCTGGGCTAAGTGTCAGGGGGACAGGGCCAGAGATAATTCATTCATCTTCTCAACAAATATTTTGAGTGCCAGTCGCCGGTTGGGATACTGGCCACGTAATGATGACCAAGACTGGACAGGGCTCTGCCCGTATGGGACCATCCTTAAGCCAGGACATACACAAGTCTATGAACATGCCAGTAGACCACATACATATCAGCTGCTGAGGTGCTGGGGATTCACGTAGCACCATGGGAAATTGGTCCTGTGGTCAGGCCTCTGTGACGACGTGACATTTAAGTTGAGATCTGAAGACCAAGTATAAGCCAGCCATGCAGAGATCACGGGGAAGGGCATCTGGGGAGGAGGTCAGCAAGGGCAAAGGCCTCTCGTTGGGAAAATTGGGGCAAAGAATATGTCCCAACCAAACCTACATTGCCGTGTGTTCTTATGTTTGTCACGTAATCACCGTGATGCTTGATGCCTCTTACAGGCTAATGCAGGACGGCCCCATTTTGGAAATTCTCCTGAAATTAGTGTGCTGATCGTGGGTTCTGAGTTGCATAAAACCCACTGACATGTTAACCATGTTCAGTCCAACTCCTTTTCCAAGACAGGCAGCTTGGATTATTCCTTAGGCCGTGCACTGTTCAGATGTGCCTGCTGGGTTTGTTCTGCTCTGGCCCTGTCCCCACCCTTTCCCCTCTGAACAAATCTGCCAGTGATTAAATTGCCACATTTTAACCAAATGGCATCAATTATACTTCCCCCTCTGTTTTCACTGGGGCCATGAAAAACAAACTTCATTAATAATCTCCCAAGCGTTCCCTTTTTAAACCTAGGCTAAATGAGGTTTTTACCACTGAGGTCATTTGAAGACTGTCAGTTTCTATTAATTAAACGTGAACTTCTTTTCCCAACCACCTGCCCGGCTCTTGGTTTGGAATGATTCCTGGAAGTAATTTTTGTTGTTCAGCTTGGAGAGGAGACTATTGAAATGCACAGACTGGTCACTTGTTTCCTACCTGCCAGAGAAAACTTAGGTGGAAGCCGTGAGGAACGTTGGAAAATGCCAAAGAGAGCCAGTCACGTGACCCAGATCTGACGGACATGTGACTGGAGCTGACCAGTCAGCCCCCTCTGGCCACAGGGTTTGGGTCAGGGTTGAAGTATGGCCTGAGCCAGGCCATTGAGTGTCAGATCGGGGACTTGGGCTGGAAGACTGGGGAAGACGGTCCCCTTTCTCTTGGGGTTGTTGAACTGGGGGTACTTGGGCCTGAAGCTGCATCTTGTGAAAAGCTGAGTCCAGAGACGAGTTGAGACAGCTTCCTAAAAATATCATTTGAATACCTGGAGCCAGCAATGTCTTGAAGCCCGTACAGTCTCAGACTTCTCAATTATGAGGACCGATACATATAATTAATGTTCTCCGAGACTTTTTTGGATTGGGTTCCTGTTGCTTTCACCTCACAGGGTTGTGTTGAAGACGCGTCCGCAGCTGCTCTGTTGCTCCCCCTCTGGTAACCATGTCGATTTGCTTGTTCCTTGCCCTCATTCAGGAGACATTTATGGAGCTCCTGCTGTATGCCAGGGGCATGGCCACTGCAGCAGACTGTGACCCTCATCCACTTCTCACCCATCCCCACCTTTCCTGGCTGGCAGAGTCCCTAATAATTCACTCTTGCCCTTCCATAGAGCTGCGTGCCAGGCATGGTGACTTTCTCCATTCCCTGTGACGGATGTAGTCCAAGCAAATCTTTCTTTTTTTTTTTTTAACCAACTTTTGCCAAATTATAAGGGGCACGTGACCAATTTCTGGTCAGTGAAATATGAAGGGAAGTCATCTGGGGAGGGGGCACTTTGGGGAGTAACAGTAGGGCAGGAAAAGTGCCTTTTCTTCTGATGAATATTATTTCCATGTCAGACAGTGAGAGCTATAGTGAGAAAACGGCAGAGCAAAGATAGGGGGGTGAAAATCTGCCATGGAATGACATCACCGCGCTACTGAATTAACTCTGGGTCCTCTGAACTTCCCGATAGGTGAAATAATAAGTGGCCTTATTGTTGAAGACGTTGGATTGGGTTTTCTGTTGCTCACAATCAAAAGGATTCTAGGGGCTTCCCTGGTGGCACAGTGGTTGGGAGTCCGCCTGCCGATGCAGGG
>NW_006790426.1:1208071-1210195 GCF_000442215.2 Lipotes vexillifer | reverse complement strand
ACCGCAAAAAAAAAAAAAAAAAAAAAAAAAAAAAAGGATTCTAACAGGTGCAGATGCTCCATAAACAGTGAGGCACGAATTGACAGCAGTGTGCCCAACGAGGTGGGCCCATGGAGAGTGAGGGCACCATGTTCTTTTTGAAAAAAAAAATTTTATTGAAATATAGTTGACTTACAACGTTGTGTTAGTTTCAGGTCTCTAGCCAGGTGACTCAGTTATACGTGTATATATGTATATATCCTTTGTTTTGTTTTGTTTTGTTTTGCGGTACGCGGGCCTCTCACCGCCGCGGCGCACAGGCTCCGGACGCACTGGCCCAGCGGCCACGGCCCATACGGCCCCAGCCACTCTGCGGCTCGTGGGATCGTCCCGGACCGGGGCACGAACTCACGTCCCCTGCATTGGCAGGCGGACTCTCAACCTCTGCGCCACCAGGGAAGCCTTGTATATATCCTTTTTAAAAGTCCTTTCTCTTACAGGTTATCACAAGACTGAGTATCATTCCCAGCACTATACAGTAGGTCCTTATTGGTTATCTATTCCATATATAGTTGTGTGTATATTTTAATCCCAAACTCCCAGTTTATCCCTGCCCCTGCTTTCCCCTTTGGTAACCATAAGTTTGTTTTTTATGTCTGTGAGTCTATTTCTGTTTTTTTTTTTTTTTTTTTTTTTTTTTGGGCCTCTCACTGCTGTGGCCTGTCCCGTTGTGGCGCACAGGCTCCGGACGCGCAGGCTCAGGGCCATGGCTCACGGGCCCAGCCGCTCCGCGGCACGTGGGATCTTCCCGGACCGGGGCACGAACCCGTGTCCCCTGTATCGGCAGACGGACTCTCAACCACTGCGCCACCAGGGAAGCCCTATTTCTGTTTTGTAAATAATTTCACTTGTATCGTTTTTGTTTGGATTCCACGTATAAGTGATATATGATATTTGTCTTTGGCTTACTTAACATAGAATGTTAATCTCTAGGTCCATCCATGTTGCTGCAAATGGAATTATTTCGTTCTTTTTTATGGCTAATATTTCATTGTATGTATATATACCACATCTTCTTAATCCATTCCTCTGTCAGTGGACGCTTAGGTTGCTTCCATGTCTTGGCTGTTGTAAATAGTGCTGCTGTGAACATAGGGGTGCATGTATCTCGTTGAATTATAGTTTTCTCCAGATATATGCTCAGGAGTGGGATTGCTGGGTCATATGGTAACTCTGTTTTTAGTTTTTTAAGGACCCTCCATACTGCTCTCCACAGTGGCTGTATCAATTTACATTCCCACCAACAGTGCAGGAGGGTTTCCTTTTAGTCCACACCCTCTCCAGCGTTTATTGTTTGTAGACTTTTTGATGATGGACATTCTGACCAGTGTGAGGTAATATCTCACTGCAGTTTTGATTTGCATTTCCCTAATGATTAGTGATATTGAGCATCCTTTCATGTGCCTGTTGGCCATCTGTATGTCTTCTTTGGAGAAATGTCTATTTAGGTCTTCTGGAGGGCACCATGTTCTACATCTGGGTTTTCACTATGTGATCTTGGACACTCGGGAGACTGGGCCTGGGGGACTGACTTCCTGGTGATAACCAGATTTGCTTGAGACCCATAAGTAAGAATTGCAGAGTCAGTTTATCAATTTGCATTTGAAATGTAGCTCCTATTTGGACATTCTCTCTCTACAGACAAACCTACATGGGAAGCCAATGATAACAAGAGAGTAGCTGGCTAAGCTTGGAGTTGGAGCCACAACTAGGAGACTTAGTTCTCCGTTGTGTGATTTTACTGGCTCGTATCACCCAGCCCCCAAGACCAAGGCCTCTGTTGCCACCGTCTGTCCACCCGGTCTGCAGTTCCCCATTCTCGCCTCCCTCTCTGTTTCCTCCAGGCTTGCCATTCTCTCTGCCTAGGACACTGTTTCCATAGCCAGCCTCACTCCCCTGGCGGCCTTCTGTTTGTCCTTCAAATAGCAGTTTGGTGTCAGCTCCTCCAGGAAGCCTTCCTTGACTGTACCCTCCCTCCTCCTAGTCTGTATCAGGTCCCCTCCCAGATTGCTATAGTCCCTTTGTGTTAACCTAAGTGTTTCATTTCTGCCGTTGAGTTGTAATTGTCTATTGATTTGTGTCTCC
>NW_006790426.1:1204972-1208061 GCF_000442215.2 Lipotes vexillifer | reverse complement strand
TGCTGAACTTGGTTCCCCCTATATCCCTAGTTCCTAGGGCTTTGCTTGGGCAAAAGGTGATCAGTACATGTTTGTTGAATAAACAATGAATGAGTGAATAATTGTGAAGATATTCCCAGAGCCAACCCCATCCCCAGCCTTACTTCGCGGGTACTGGCAGTGGCCTCTGATGACTGTTTTTTGGTGGGTTAGTCCTTCTGTAGTTACTTAAATTCCCTTAGCTGGTTAATTTCAGCTACTCCCAGTCAGTCTGGGAGTCCTGCTTTGGAATCAAACAGACCTGTGTTTTAAGAGCCCTCCTCTGTCACTTACTTGTGACCTTCGGAGATGCTCTTAATGCTTGAGAACTTTAGTTTCACCATCTGTAGAATGGGGCTGATGGCGATACTCTATCTCATAAGTTATGGTGAAAATTAAATTAAAAAAAGCATACGAGGGCTTCCCTGGTAGTGCTTGAGAATGGGGCTGATGGCGATACTCTATCTCATAAGTTATGGTGAAAATTAAATTAAAAAAAGCATACGAGGGCTTCCCTGGTGGCGCAGTGCTTGAGAGTCCGCCTGCCGATGCAGGGGACGCGGGTTCGTGCCCTGGTCCGCGAAGATCCCACATGCCGCGGAGCGGCTGGGCCCCTGAACCATGGCCGCTTGGCCTGCGCATCCGGAGCCTGTGCTCCGTAATGGGAGGGGCCACAACAGTGAGAGGCCCGCGTACCGCAAAAAAACAAAACAAAACAAACCAAAAAACAGATGAAATGTTTTCCACAGCCTCTGAATT
This sequence comes from Lipotes vexillifer, assembly GCF_000442215.2. Classification (NCBI taxonomy): domain Eukaryota; kingdom Metazoa; phylum Chordata; class Mammalia; order Artiodactyla; family Lipotidae; genus Lipotes; species Lipotes vexillifer. Next base: position 1,207,284 of record NW_006790426.1, on the reverse strand, counting down.
ACACTAAATGCTCAATTTACATTCTCTGTTATTATTATTAAGCTTTGTGCCCTTCCTTCAAACTGAGGCTGGAGAGGGAGTGTTCTTCCTAGGATTATTGACGGCTGACATTCTCTGCCCTTCATCACAGAGGAAGAGAGAACTCGGAGCTTCCACCTAGCGTTTACAACTATTATGTTTGTCCATAAATAGTTAAAAAAAAAAAAAAATACAACACACCAGAATGTAAGAATGTCTGAGTCCAGCCCAAGAATGTATGTTATGTTCTTTAAAAAGGAAATGTCAACAGAGTGTTGGGTGACAACCAGTCTCATGCAGATCCTTCCAACAACGCACGAAGAGGGCATTCCAGGGAAAATAGTTCTAAAGGGCCTTCTCTGAGGGAAATTAGTTCTGAGTTGCCCTCTAATTCAGAGGGCAAGGGGGCCAGATCATGAGACGGAGCAAAATTTTTGGAATGAGCATCGTAACAGCCGAAGGGACCCAGCCACTCCCTCTGGAGCACTGTGTTGGGGGCCTTAGAGAGGGAGCCTGGCCTGGCGGGGGCGCTTGGGTGACAGGAGACACATCAGACTGAACAGCCCAAACTCTACCACCTCCTTGCACAGGCTGACATCTCCAAGTCTCAGTTTTCCCGTCTGTAAAATGGGCATGAGGATAGGTAGGTGCCTAAGGAGAGATGTTAGGAGTGAGTGCCCGGTGCAGAGGAGGTTGCCAGCCAGTGTCGGTAGGTTTACTCCTCGTCTTCCTCAATGACTCCTTTTATTACTATTGTTACTTCTGTCGCTACTGTTACTTCTTTCGTTACTGCTACTACTATGACTTCTTCTGTTACTCCCACTATTCCTTTTAGTACTGACCTATCACCACTATTACTACAACCTCTGTCGCTATGGCTGCTCCTGTTACTGTGACGATTTCTTCCATGAGTACTGCTTCCCTCGTCACTGCTGTTTATCTTTTCCTCCTCCTTCGTCTGTTACTGCCGTAACTTCTACTAGTTACCGCTCTGTATTTTACTAATTGTACGGCTGCTTCTGTCAGTAGTACTTCTAGTGCTATGGTGTTTACCGCTCCCTCTTCTGTGACTGCACCTACTGCTTCTGCTACGACGTACTTTAGAAAATGGCTGTATGGTTGATGTACAGTGTTGTGTTACTCCTCCTGTGTACTTTTCATATTACTACTAGCGACACTTGTACTGCGCCTTCTATTACTGTTATCACAGTAGCTCATCGTTGAAGTCAGTCCTTTCATTTTTATAAACGGGGACACACAGGCTGAGAGAGAGGAAGGAACCTGCCCGGGATGCGAATTTGCTAGGGGCAGAAATGGGACGGAAACCAGGCCTCTGACACACAGGGCTGTGTTCCTTTCATCCCTCTGTGGGCCAGCACTGCCGGACTCCGTGCTACATGGAGATTCACAGTCATGGAAACTGAAGATAGTTAACTAATTAGAGATGAGACTCGAGGGAACACTTAGTGGCTCTGTGACTGTCGGGGAGTCAGTTAACCCTTCTATGCCTCACTCTTCTCACCTGCGAAATGGGGATTATAAAGCGTCTATGTCATGGGGCCGTTGTCGGGGTCGAGTGAGTCACTGTAAGTATGAAGTGCATATACCAGGGCCTAGCGCCCTCCTAACCATCAGGAAACTCATGTGTCCTTGTCCTCCAGTCCCAGCCCTCTTCCCGCCGTCTCTCTCTTCAGTTCTCTCCCTTCTCTGCAAAAGTAAGGAGTAACTCAGCCATTGCCTGGGCAGGTGTCAGAAGCAGCTGATATAGTTCCTTCCTTGTGGGCACCGCTGGCTGACAAGTCCAGCCATCTGTCTGTCTCTCCCTCCCTGTCTCCTTCCTTTTCCCCTCTCCCCCTCCCCGCTTCCCTCCTTCTCTCTCCTTTAACACCCCCCTTTAGTCTCCTGCTTCTTTGCAGGAGTCCGGGTGTGTCTGGGGCTGGGGTGCAGTTTGGGGATGGCATCTTTACTTTGAATAAACACCACTGGGGGTCCTGAGACCTCTGCCTCATCAGAGACCAAAAGCATTGGTGCTGGAGGCCGCTCGGGTATAAATCCTCTGTCTGACACTTGCGCGCTTTGTGCCCTTGGGAAAGTGACTTCCCCTCTCTGAGGCTCGGTTTCCACCTCTGTTGAAGGGTTGAAGACCTGAACAGATGAAAAGCTCGTAGTATAGCTCCTGGCGCATTTTAGGTGCTAGGTTGGAGAAAGTCCTGCTTCACGTTGTGAGCGTGCGTGCGTGTATGTGAGAGAGAGGGGGAGAGAGAGGCCCTGGCACAGCCGACTTTCCCTATCCG
>NW_006790426.1:1202612-1204774 GCF_000442215.2 Lipotes vexillifer | reverse complement strand
CCTACCCGTTCACCTGTTCTACCCTGCGATGCTGGGAGAGGAGACATGGCACGTGGGCGGGCTGGGGTTTCTGGAGCAGCTTCTTGTGCCCTGAAGGAGCAGGGAGCAGGTTCAGAGCCCTTCTCCTGTCCTCCTCTAGCTCGCTTTCTCTGGAGGCAGACCAGAGAGGCGCCAAGAGCGTTGGGGTGGAGGCAGCAGTGGCCTCTGGGTGCCGGGCCCGACTCCGCGTCTGGCCTTGGGCGACCGTGGACACGGTGAGAAGGGGACCCAGCCCCAGGAGCTCATTGTGGCCAAGTATCACGAAACAGGCGTCACAAAACAAGAAAGTGAAGCCCAGGGAGGCCAGTGACTCAAGACCAGTAGTAAGAGTAATGATGACAAGCTGCCGCTTAGGGGCACACACTCTGGAGCCCGCCTGCCTGGGCTCGGGCCCTGCTGGCTTCCTTCCCAGCTGTGGGCTTTCTCTCAACCTCAGTTTCCTGATCTGTGACAATGGCACCTAATCCGCTGGATCGTGATGAGCGTTAAATGTGTGAACACGCGTGAAGCGCGTGGAATAGTGCCTGGCGCTTGGTTAGTGCCCTATAGCTGCTAGCTGTTACGGTTGTTATTTACTGGTTTTATTATCTCACCGAACCTCACAGAATCCGTTCATTCAACTTGTCTGACTTTGCCTCGCCACGCACACTGTTCCGTTTGACACAGGGTGGGGTTTTCTGGCAGCAGGCTCGGACATGTTTATGAGTGCACATGACCTTTCTTTGGGGCCAACACCAGGGAAAGGATGGGCAGGAAGTGGGAATGGGCAGAGGGAAAGCTGAACGACTCTGTAGGCCCCTCAAGCCGCCTCGACTCTCTGGCGGCTCAGGGGGTGTCCCCTGTGACGGAGAAAGGGCCAGGCCTTTACACCCCACCTCTCTCAGTCATGGGCTGCTCCCAGGAGGCCGGAGCTTGCGGGGACAGTGCTCTGCAGCTGAGGCAGACCCCCAAAAGCCAGGAGCCAGAGAAAGCAAATTCCTCCCCGAGGTGGATCTGGGCAGCACAGCTCTGGGTCCGCGGGGCCATGTGCTACTTGGATTTGTAGGTTTCCATGATCTACTGATCACCTAATATGGGGCTTCTCCTGAGTTCTTCCAAGGTAGACCCAGAGCAGAGAGCACCGCAGCTGGAAGAGGTCCCGCAGACTTCTCATCAGCTCCCCTTTATTTTCTGATGGGGCCTCTGAGGTGGGGGGATGGGACTTGCCTAAACCAAGTTCCCTGAGCTGGCATTAGAAGCCAGTGGAACTGAAGACCTGAATTTTAAACTTAATTTGATTTTAAATAATACATATTTCATAGCCACATGTGGCGAGTGGCTGCTCTATCAGACAGTGCCTGTAGCCCTAGCAGCAGGCATCCTGTTAATCTCACGAGAGAGCCCTTAATGTCATTACCAGACAGGCTGCAAAGAAGGCAGACACACAGGGTTTTGAGAACTCTCTTCCCTTCCCGCACTGAGACCAGTTTTCTGCCCCTCTTCTCAATCTCTCTTAATATCCTTTGTTTGATTTCAGTCCCCTGGAAGGGCTTTGTTTGCAGATCATGAAGATTGCTTACTCTGCTTTGCTCATCTCTGCTGCTTGCAAATATCTAATTTTCTTACCTGCAGACTAGTGATCTCTTATATTCCATTCATAAGGCATCCATCGCAAACTTTACCCCTCGGGTGCCCTGATTTACACGGGGACCTAGCAATTCAGCTCCCCAGGGGTCCACACTTGGGTTTCTGCCGTGCCTCCCCCACCTCATTTCTGTGATTACGCATCATCCTCCTCCCTCTACATAATCCCCTCTTCCCTCCTGGATGCGCTGGCTGCCTCTTCAGCCATCCGCAGGGATGATGCCTGGTGCCTTGCGGCAGCGGTGATTTTGCTGTATGTACCAGTAATGATCAGAAAGTGGCAACCTGCTATTCATTATTAGAAAGTGTCTTGGAGCCTTAAGTCTCTGGTTCTGCTCGTGAAGATGAAGATGTAATTCTAGGTAACAGATGGCCTGCAACCCACCCATTGGAATTCCATCAAGGTTGGGTCAGTTTCTGGGCAATGTTTCTTAGCTAATTTAGATTCTGAGACCTTTTTTCCCTCCCTCCCTCCCTCCCTCCCTTCCCCCCTTCCCCCC
>NW_006790426.1:1198168-1202513 GCF_000442215.2 Lipotes vexillifer | reverse complement strand
CCCGTTTCTCTTTCTCTCGCTCTCTAAACTGTTACTGAGTGTGAAAAGGCTACCGTGTACCTTATAAATAAAACCAATAAGATAAAGGCACTCATTACTTCATAAATTGTAAGGGTCTCGCTTACCTTCCTACAAATCCCCACTTTCTGGATTCCCATTCAAAGGTGAATTTCTTTAGCTGTAATTAATTTAAAGGAATAGCTTTCATTGTTCTGTAAATTAAAGGTTCTTGATCTGATTATTAGTAACGATAGCTGATGCCTTTAATGAGTATTCATAAAGGATTCCACGTCAGAATAGACACTTCTTCCTTTGAATCCTCAGGACCACCCTGTGAGTAGGTATTAACGTTATGCCCATTTTACAGATGAAAAGGGAAAAATTGAGGAAACGACTCATTTCAAGCCACACAGTAGGAAAATCAGAGTTTGAACCCGGGTTTGACTGCAAAGCTCACGCACTTGACCCCTGGCCACCTAGTAACCTGTCACGTAGTGGGGGGGAGGAGCTGGAAACCTCTGCAGGAGGGCTCCTAGTAGATCACTGTTGTTTTTGACTGTTTGGCAGTCTTTCCCGCCCTTTTTTTGGTAACGCATCTTGTCTTTGGCCAGGTTCCCTGAAAGCAAACCCTGAGAGGGGATTTGGGTACAAATGGGTTGTTAAGAAAGTGTTCCCAGGAGACCCTGGAAGAAAGTGGGGGAGTACCAAGCAAGTAAGGTCCCAGCCTCGCCTGATCCCGTGGGTGCTCTGGGGTGTAAATTGCACCTGACTTGAGGTAAGAGAGCTGGGTTTTCCTACCCCTCCCACCCCAGCTAAGGGTCCTCGTGGGAGACGGAAATTCCCAGGCACTCTCAGCTTTCTGAGCCTACAGGTGACTCCAGCAATCCAAGGACTGTCCTTTGAAGAAGGTTGCAGGTGGGAGGTGGAAGCAGCCATGCTGGGCAGGGAGGTGGAAGCAGCCATGCTGGGCAAGAGGGGAAAAGAGAAATGGCCGAAGGGACTCAGGGAATCGGGGTGGAGCAGATGGTGGATGCGGCCACTACACCCTCAACTCTCCATTAAGGAAATGTCCCTTTTGCATTCCTGTTGGACCAGTCAGTCAAGATCAGGGTTTCTAAACCTTGGCACTACTGGTATTTGGGGAGGGGGGTTCTTTGCTGTAGGGGGCTGTCCTGTGCATTGTAGGTTATTTAGCAGATCCCTAGGGTGACAACCCGTGGATGCCTCGGAATGTCTCCAGACAGTGTCTGATGTCTCGGCGGGGACGGGGTGGGGGTGGGTGCGCAAAATCCACTGGTCAGGATGGTCTGCCATCCCCTGGCTGGGGGATGCATATGGACCCAGACTCTCCCTCCCAGGAGTTTTGCTGAATGAAACAAGAGCATATGTGTCTGGGGTTGATTAATCAAGAATGCCGTGTCCTGAAGAGACTGGGCCTGGCTTCTTTCTTGCTACCTAGATGCTCATAGATGCCCTGGTTTCTGGCTTTTTGAGGGCTCGCTCTTTCCTCCCAGTTTTTCTCTGACTTTATGAGTCGCCCCTCATCCTTTAATGTATTTCTTCTCTGATGAAGTTAACCTGAATCAGTTTCTGTAGCTTCTGATGAAAGACTCTTAATGGACACAGTGATTAATCGGTTAAATTTTGTGACACGATAACACTAAAGCAAGAAATAGAAAGTGTCCGTAGACTCAACATGGAGTAGAAAACTCTGCTAGAACAAGATCACTTCTCCTTGTTTCGAAAGCTCCACTTTCTCCCTCTTTCAGACCTTCGCATAGATTTGTTTCACAGTTTCCTGTCATTCCAGCGTTTCTTGGGTTCCTTAACTGGAAGAGTCAACAATCCCCTTGAGGAGAGCCCCTTTCTTTACTTCACTGGGCATTGGCTACAGAACAATCTGTTGCTTCGGGAGACATCATCTTCCTAGGAGACATAGATCTGGAATTTTTTTCCCGGATTTGTCTCTTCCATGCCTCAGATCAAGTTCGTCCTCTCCAAAAAAGAGGGTGTTCTTTGATTTTTGCATGGGACCTAGGAACCTGCATTTTAAACAGTCGCCTCCGTTAATCCTGGTTCAGGGGATTAGGAGACCACATTTTGAAAAACACTGCTCCGGACAGCTCTTTGAGGACAGATGACAGCTTTTTTTTAAAATATAAAATGTTTTTTATTAAAAAAGTTTTTTTAAAATTTGTTATACAAGTTTTAAAGGTTACTTTACATTTAGTTAGTACAAAATATTGGCTATATTCCTTGTGTTTTACAACACATCCTTGAGTGGATCTTACACCTAATAGTTTGTACCTCCTACTCTCCCACCCCTGTATTGCCCCTCCCCTCCCCTCCCCTCCCCCTGCCCCGTTCACCCTCCCAGTCTGGAGTTCACTCCCTCTAACTCGTTTTCTTGCTCTTTCATTTAAAGCATGATTTGTTTTCTTAAGAATTCCTTCTATAATGCTTGCAGCCTTGTGGCTAAAGCATCAGTCAGTGACAGCCCGTGTGGAAAACTAGCGAAGGTAATTAAAGACACACGAGTTTGTATTCTTTCCTTATAAAGACCAAATTATCCAGGCCCCTCTTTAGATTCCCTGCATTTTCCTGCGGAGCAGAATGTTACACTGCAGCTCTGCAGGGCCTTCCGGTGAGTCGGGCCTGGGCCGGGGCCTGGGCGGGTGGGTGGACCCCTGGGCACCCGCGTCCTGTCAGTTCAGATAAACTGCTAGGTCCTGGTCCCAGATCCCGCATCTTCAAAGCGCAGTGTCGGGTTACATTTTATAAGTAGAAAGTCAGATTCAAAGACTCGCAGAAGATAACCCAGTCTTAACTCAGACACTTAAAGACGTGCTTTTGATATTTATATGCTTTATTTTCACAGGCGCTCTCTGTAGGTCAGGGATTTAAACCCAGGAGGGTTCCCGCCTGAGCCAGCCTGGATTCTAGCTGGGATCACGGGCTCGGCCTTGCCACCCTCAGGGGCTCTGGGTCGGCCTGGGGACCCTGCGACTCGGAGCCCGTCCCCTCGTGGGAGCCGCTGCAGGGCCTGCGGGGTGCACTCGTCTGAGCAGAGGCGTCTGAGGCGTCTTTACTGAAACCCCATTTCACCCCAGCCCCCGGCTGGCCTCTCCACCGGGGACGGAGACTGTTCTGTGGCCGAAGGGTCTCCAAGGGCAGACTTTGTTCACTTGGACGGATTCGGACTCCAGCCCAGCCCCTCCTGTTGGATCCTTGAGCAGCGTAATGGGATTGGATTGCGTGGTCCATCCTCTTCCAGAGAATCATGAGGCATTTCCCAGAACACTTGCTAAGACGAGCTGCCCCCTTAGCACAGAACTGGGGGGGCCGGGCACCCCACCAAGCCCCTCCTCCCGCAGGCCCAGCGGCTCTGAAGCCCAGGGAGCCTGCCCCGCCCCCTCCTCCCCCAGCCCCCGCCCTCATTAGGGAAATGCCGTGTTTTCTTTGCATTCCACTCCCCCCTCCCTTATCCATCTGAGCATTTTGGAAATCTGCTGGGGACTGTGGCAGATGGGGCTGAGGGCTGCGAGGGGAAGAGGTAAAGGGAGTTAGCAAGTGTCAAGGAACTCATTGTCTGCTCTCCACCTGTTGTTACTCTGCTCCCAATCAACCTGCTCGCCAGGCTGGAGCCTGCGGCCATCTGGAAGCTCTGCTCTGTTTATAAACTTGGCACACGGCAAAGCACTCCCGGGCCTGACCTCCCACACGGATCTGGAAACAATTAGAGCAAAGATGACAGGCAGGCGGGGACGGCCCAGGGAGGGAGGGCGGCCGGAGGCCTGGGTCCCGGCGGAGCCGCCCGGGGTTGGGGAGAGGGGTGCTGGGGGTGTGCGGGGCCAGGGTGGGTAGGGAGGCCTGGGTGGGGGAGGGAGCCCGGGGCGGGGGTGGAGCTGGGAACCCGCCGGCGGCTGTTTGCAGCCCCCCTGCCCCCAGCCCGCCCCTCACTGGGAGCTCGGAACCAGCCCATCGTGCAGGCAGAGCATCAGGCCTTTCTGGTCCTCGTGAGAAAAACGTTGCACAGTCTCAGGTCATTTTTTAATTTCAGAAACACGTTCTTGAAAAGCACTTTTTAACCACAGGAAGTTTAAGCGGTGTGCAGTTTTGCCGCGGAAAAACTAAGAGATGCTCAAAGTGCAGGGGCCGCTCTCTAGCGGGGCAACCCTGGCAGGCCCCCTGTTGGGAGCTCTGAGTCCGGAGCCGATTGGGGCCGGAGTCTGGGCCTCACGAGATGAACGAGTCTCTTCCTCTTCACTCGAGAAACACTTTCTCTCTCTCTCTCTTTCCCCCGCAGTTTTGAAATGTGATTCCCGGCTGAGTGGATGCTCTTTTC
>NW_006790426.1:1190654-1197107 GCF_000442215.2 Lipotes vexillifer | reverse complement strand
GGTACGCGGGCCCCTCACTGCTGTGGCCTCTCCCGTTGCGGAGCACAGGCTCCGGACGCGCAGGCTCAGCGGCCATGGCTCACGGGCCCAGCCGCTCCACGGCATGTGGGATCTTCCCGGACCGGGGCACGAACCCGTGTCCCCTGCATCGGCAGGCGGACTCTCAACCACTGCGCCACCAGGGAAGCCCCAGATGACAGCTTCTAAATGATCTTGGGCTAGAGCTTTGGCCTCAGTCTAATAAATGGGATTAACTGGGATGGTTGACAAGTCCAGGACTTGAATCCGAATCTTCAGTTATATCAGTAGAAAATGCAGGACATGTGGCTGAGCTGCAGTTGATGTAAAAAAAAAAAAAAAGGAAAAGAACTCACTTTGTGCTTTTATTCAGTGGTAGGTGCTGAGAAAGCTAAGGCAGCTTGAGGCTTCCTTAAGAGAAATATTGTTTCTAAAGTGAGGGAAGTGATAATCCCATATTTAATGTAGTGTGCAGACGGTACAGAGACTATCTTTAGTTCTAGATGCCACACATTATATGGATACACTGGAGTGGGAAGTGAAGCTAACATTATTAAGCACCTACTATATGCCAACTACACATTTTTCTCATTTATTAGCCTATTTTGTCTCCACGCATGACACCAGTGATCCTGTGATATGTAGATTATACCCATTTTACAGGTAAGCATAATTGAGTCTGCCAGAAAGGGGAAGTAACTTGCCCACTGATTTCCTCCTTCTGTATAGAATACCTTGGCATCTCTCTTGCCATCAGTACCTCTAGCCAGGGACAGCTACATGCTACAAGATACTCACTATAACTATAGTAAGTTGTCAAGATGCCCCATCGCCAGCCACGTTGTATTGGAAGATGGTCCTTCGTAGCCTGGGAACCAAGCCACACGGCTTCCAAGTTCAACATTTCTTCCTGGAACTCTTCCAGCACAGCGTTGGGATGACTTACTGTTTGCTTTGCGTCTCTGGTATGTGCCTGGTGTAATATTTACCAACTAGTCGGCTCTGTGGACACAGCAGGTCGTGAGACTGTCTGTGTTTGCTCCACTGGGCTTCCTGGCTGGGCCTGTTTCCGTGGTAACGGCCTTTCCTCTCAGCAGCCTTGAGGGGAGGTATAAAAGAGCACACTGTTAGGCATTGCTCTCTGGGGACTAATGGGGTTGCAGTTTTCTCTTGGATCCTTAACAAGGAAAGTGGGTTAGGTCCTGCTCTTAAGCATCCGGCTGTATTTTCCTGTGCCCTGAAAACTATCTTCTCAGCTTTGTGTTCTACACCAGCCAGGGAGGTTTGATGATGTGATTGGGTGATGAGAAAGGATTTCCCTGCGGAGAACCGTAATTGGATCGTGTGTCTTTTCACAGTGCAGTCATCTGAAGTTCACCTGCCAGGGATTTTCTCTTCTCCTGAATAGCTCTCCCAAGTTTCCCTTCTCTGCTTTCTTCAAATCTAAGCATTCCTGATTTAGGAAACTGTAATGGCCCCCAGAGAGCCCTCGTAGACCACAGCTTTCCCCCTCCTGTCTACACCCACGCACGGTGTTTCTAAACCCTCAGTGTATTGAATCGCTCGTCTGCTGCAAACCTCTGGTGACTCCCTTTTGCTACTAGATGAGCCCCAACCCCTTTATGATGGCATTGGATGCCCTCATGCTCGAATGAGCCTAGCGCTGTCCAGGGGAGCTACAAGGCAAGCTGTATTTGCCATCTCGAATTTTCTAGTAGCCACATTAAAATAGTAAAAATAAGCAGGCAAAATTAATTTCCGTAATATATTTTATTTATTTAACTTAGTATATCCCAAATAGTATTACTTCAGCAGGCAAGCAGTATAAAAATATTAATGAGGTCTTTTGCTTTCTCTGTTTCCACTGAATCTTCAAAATCTGCTCTGGATTTTACGCACAGCACATCTCAATTTGGACCAGTCACATTTCAGGTTCTCAGCAACTAGTGGCACCAAGTCTAGTGCCCCTGCCTCCCCCGCCAGTGTCCTTGTGGTCCATCTTCCCAATTTCCTCACATTTCCCAGGCCCCCAGGCCCCCCCAGACTTTTGCCATCCTGTGAACTTGTCGTGCCCTTGACCTTCAGTGCCTTTGCACCTGCCCTTTCCTGTTGATAAGCATCCCCTTCTGTACCTGAACTTCTATTCATCTTTTAAACCCAGATCCCATGGTTTCTAATGTCATTCCCTGCAAGCCTCTTCTCTCCTCCGTGTTTTTTTTTTTTTCCCTCCACTTTGAGTGTTTCTCAAATGTAGCACCGAGTGTGTTGTATTGTGATTACTCGCTTAGAGTTCTTCACTGTGGGAACCAGTCCTGAAGGGACAAAGGCATGCCTTGGCCACTTCTGTGGCTCCCAGGAAATGTTCAAAGCAGGCAGTGAGTACATCGTTGAGATGTTGCGGCTCCTCTTGTACATGCAGGATCCCCCTCCACTCCAAGCTCTTGTTGTCCCTTGACTTGTGACGTGTGAGTGGCAAAGCGTGAACCTCGCCGAGCTTTCCAGGCCTTTTACGTGCCGTTTCTCTCTTTCGATCTGAATTCTCATCTACTTCCTGTATCAGACAACATACCACTCAGATGAATGTTATCCCACCTGAACAGCATGGGGAAGATAAATAGGTTGATTTAAAAAACGTATGCAGGGCTTCCTTGGTGGCGCAGTGGTTGAGAGTCCGCCTGCCGATGCAGGGGACACGGGTTCATGCCCCGGTCCGGGAAGATCCCACATGCCGCGGAGCGGCTGGGCCCGTGAGCCATGGCCGCTGAGCCTGCGCATCCAGAGCCTGTGCTCCGCAACGGGAGAGGCCACAACAGTAAGAGGCCCGCGTACCACAAAAAAAAAAAATAAATAAATAAAAATAAAATAAATAAAAAATGTATGCAAATCCCCCCTCGTTTCCCCAGATAAAGTGCAACATATACACATATGTCAGAAGTTAAAAAAATAAAGTCCTGCTGTTTGGGATCATCCAATCTACCATTCCTCCCTGCCAGTTATACCGCTTAGTTGTTGTAAAATCAAGGAGAGAGGTTGTATTAGAAAAATGGAGTCAGTGAATTAAAGAAGTGCTTGAGTCTGCCTTCTGAGCCTCGTGCCCGATGACTCACTGTGCTGGTGACAATGTGTCATGTCCCTGGGATGGATGTCATCGTACAAGTGAAAGAGCCCAGATGTAAACTCGGACAGACGTGGATTCAGTCCTAGTTGAGGCACTTCCTAGCTCTGTGAACTTGAGTCGGTAAGAGCCTCTCAGGCCCTCAGTGTTCTCATCTGTAAAGTGAGCTAGTAGTGGTCCTGCCCCTCATGATGTTCAGTGGCTTCACTGAGACCCTGTGTATCTGAGATGCAGATGCTGGACCCTAGAGGTGTGGTATCTCCTTTGGCATCATTAGGAAAATCAGTCCTCCTTGACCTCGAGTGATCTGGGTATAGCATTCCGTAGCTTTAAGACTTTTCTGGGACTTAGTTCAGGAATTTTTTTAGGATTGAGAGTCCCTGGCTTCGTTAGCCCCGTTTCTAGCAGATGTTGCGTTTGGTGACCCCTAGTGGTTGGATGAGGTAGTTGTCAAAACTGAGTGCGAACCCTCAGATTTGTTCTTGTCTCCCCGCTGTTTTCCCCAGCCGCCCCTCCATCCCTTTGTCTGCCACCTTCCTGTCTTTGTTCCTCCATCTCTGTGGAGTCAGGCAGCATCTTTCCTGCAGCATTCCTCAGCAGTCAAGCCGAACTGGTCCGGCCCATCCCCTCTTCTCCAGAAGGGCACTGCCAGGAGGACTGGAGCTAAGGTTTCGATGCCGGGAGATGGAGTGTCCCCTCTGCCTGGAGGCCTGCGATCATCCTCTCTGCCGGGCAAGGTCCTTCTTCGTATATCGCCACTCACAGCCCGCAGCTGTGTGTGTCACCCCTGCTCTGCCCCGGCCACGCCGGGCACTTGCTTCTCTGGGGTTTCCAGACATTTCTTATTTCTCTTTATTTTAGCTCTTCATTCGTCTTCTCATTTAGTTGAAACTATTTACTGAAAATCCAGTATCTACCAGGCCCTCATTACATGGAACTGTAGAAATATATTCACATGCCCGTGCCTGCCATTAAACAGCGAGACGCCCCTCCCCCCGCTTTCTTTCTCTTTTATGTTGTAGGTGCCAGCATACAATGGGCACACAGCATGTTCTGGATTACAGTTTATTTTTTAATACGCTTGTTCAGATTTAGACCCAAGAGTCATGAATACAGAGAATGTCAGTTCCCTTGGCACCTGAGATGGGTAATATTTTCGTCCAGTTGGAACTGGCCTTCAGATTATCCCCCAGCTGATATGTATTTCACCAGTAATCAGAATGGACACAAGTCTATGGCTTGTTCAACTTAAGACAACATAGCAAAGTAAGTAACTGGATAATTGGAGGGAAAGGAAAATGTATTTTCGGGGAGTGTAAAGCCCAGGGGAATAGGAGGTTATAGTAGGTGCTTGGACTTCACTTACCTACTTAAAAAAAAAAAAAGTTAGGCTCCCCTATGCTAAATGTAGTGATTTCCAGGTTTTTTTGGACTACGCCCCCCAGCTGTGAAAAACCCTGAGAAGCCCCGGTGCGTGGATGGTACTTAGACATTTCTGTTCCCTACTTTAGGAATGTGTTATTTTTATTGAAGAGCATACAGAAAGAGAAGTTGAAAAATACTGAGAAAAAGTGAACGTCAGTAGGCGTGTACTGCTTTCCTCCGTCTCCATCCCCCTGGGCATCCAGAGCCTTCTGTCTCCTGGGCCCTTCGCTCTGACGCAGACTGTCTTCTGGAGTCTCCATCTGGTTGACTCACAGCCCCTGTCCCGTCTCCCTGCCCTGCTTCATGCCGTCGCACCCTCCCGAGCCCTCCTTCACCCTCTCCTCCTTGCCCAGTCAGAATCTACCACCTTTGAAGGTCTGGCTCTAGATCCTTCCAGCTCAGAAAACCTCTGGGAAACGGAGACCCGAGAGAGTAGGTTACTGTTCAGGTTGGAGTTGGGGGGGGTGGGGGTGGACCCAGGTATCCCAACTGCTGCTTCACTCATTCACGCGACAGGTATTTATCTAAGACTTGCACCGTGCCCGGCACAGAACCTGGCTCCATTCTGGTCTAGGGAATTCTCAGAGGTTGGCGAGCCGGGCTTCATTGCCCTTGAAGTATTTGGAGGCTGAAAAGATATTTGAATAAGGTATGAAGTCAGTTGGATTTCATGGCATGGTCTGACTGGGTAAGCTTGGTCTCTGAAACCAGAGGAGTCTTGATTTAAATTTTGCCCAGACAGCTGACTTTCTGTATGATTTTAGTCAAGACTTACCTTTCTGAGCCTCAGTTTCTTCATCTGTTAATTGGGGCATCTAGTGTCTACCTCATAGGACCACTGTGAGGATTAAAGGAGATGATGAAAGTGGGCTGACAGACTTGCCCCTGTTTGCCTGGGACTTTCCTGATTTTAGCCCTGAAAGTCCTGCATCCTAGAAACCCAGTCAGTCCAGGAAATTGTTGGTCACCTTAAATATAGGAAGGCTGCCTGGAGAGGCCCTACCGCATAGGAGGTGCCCCATAAGGGCTGTTTCCATCTCCTGCTTCTCTGTTTAGGCTTCTGTTTTCTTGCACCCTTGATTCTTCTTTCTTCCCTCTGCCTTCTTGTAGCATGTTTGACTTGATCCTGGCTAAGAGGGTAACTCCTCAGTGCTGAAGGTTTGTCTTTTCCTGGGAACTGTGCGTTTTACTAGGTGACTTTTTATTTAAGTCTGAAGGAATGAATTTATAATGACAAAATTTTAGACACAGCAAGGGGACTGTGGAAAACCTCTGAGACAGAGACTTACCCCTTTCATTAATTCTGTGAGGTTTATTGCATGCTTGCTATGTGCAAGGCTCTGGGCTGGGACCAGAGATCCTGCAGGGAACAAATAGAGCCAGCCCACCGTTCTGCGGTCAGACTGGCGAATGCCAGTTTCTGACCCCCTTGGGTGCGGGGAGCCCTGGCACTTCATCATGAATGCTTTTTTTTCTTTTAAATTAATTAATTTATTTAGGCTGCACCAGGTCTCACTTGTGGCATGCGTGTGGGATCCTGTTCCCTGACCAGGGCTCGAACCCAGGCCCCCTGCATTGGGAGCTTGGATTCTTACCCACTGGACCACCAGGGAAGTCCCTATCATGAATTCTTAACAAAAGCCCTGGAATTATTCGTCCTTAAATGGAGTATCTCTGAGGGGTGTTAAATGGAGTATCACCAAAGTGGAGTATCTCTGAGTGGTGTTAAAAATGCCCTTTTCTCAAGATGCTTTTCAGAACTAAAAGCACATAGGGAACATGATGAAGGGACTAAAAGCCATGCCCAGAATTTAGTAGGGTTGCCAGACCATGACACAGATGTCCCCCAGGCCACCTGGGAGACTTCAGAAACCTTCTGGGGACTGTGTCCCACT
>NW_006790426.1:1187609-1190302 GCF_000442215.2 Lipotes vexillifer | reverse complement strand
GCCTCGAGGAGGCCTCCGTTCCCATCTGATGCGTGATGGTTAGAAGCGTACCAGGGCACGGCTGGAGAATCTCCACGACTCGCTGAAGAGGCCGAGCTGCAGGCACACATCAGCCTGAGCACTGAGCAAACTTTGGTTTGGTTTTGGCCGCAGAGGTTAGAAAAGGAATGGTCAGTGAACACACCCCTTGGGCAGATGGCCCTCCCTCTTTGGGGATGGAACTTTGTCAGTAATTGTAAATGGTCTAAAACGTGAGGACCTAAGTATAAATCTAGAGGGGTGTGTGTGTGTGTGTGTGTGTGTGTGTGTGTGTGTGTGTGTGTGTGTGCTGCACAGCTATGGGGAATTCCGTCCTGGCTCCACCAATGCATAACACGAATCTTGGGTAAGATACTTAGTACCTGGATTTCTCCATCCATAAGGTGGGGATAACTTGTGGGTTTGTTTTGAAGACCGAACTATCTTATTTCATGATTGGACAACTGACATTTCAGTATCTCATAATTCGAGTGCATCTTCCAAGCAACAGTGTTGTCTTAGTGTGTTAGGGCTGCTGCAGCAAAGCGCAACAAATTGAGTGGCTTAAACCACAGAAATGTATTCTCTCCCTGTTCAGGAGGGTAAAGTCCTAGATCATGGTGTTGGCAGGCTGTCCTCCCTCTGGAGGCTGGAGCGCGGATCTGTTCCAGGTGGCTCTCCCAGCTCCTGATAGCTCCTTGGCTTGTAGCAGCGTTAAGTCCAATCTTCACATCGTGTTCTCCCTGTGTACATGTCTGTCTCCTCACACGGTGGTCTTTTCCTGTGGACACCAGTCATATTGGATCAGGGGCCCCCCGGACTTCATTGTGACCTCATGTTAACTGATTCCATCTGCAGTGACCCTGTTTCCAAATAAGGTCACCTTCTGAGGCCCAGGGGGTTAGGATTTCAATGTAGGAATTTGGGGAGCACACGCTTCCACCCATAACAAGTCTTACTGTTATAATTGGCAGTATTTTTTCTTTTAAATTAATGATTCATCTTATCAGTGATGGCACGTTAGAATCAGTGAAATATATTGAATTGATATATATGAGCATTTAGTACAACACCTGCCATATGGCAAACACTTGACTAATGATAGTGATTCTTATGATCACAACAGTGAATACGTTCTTTGTCCTTTAGTTTTATTATCTGTAAAATTGGGACAGGAGTGTCTGCTTGGCAGAATTCTTATCGCGCTTAAATGAGGCATTCTGTACACCTGTGCCCACGTGTGTTCCTGGATTTAACTGACACGGAGCCCGTGTCCTTGCCTTTCTTTTTTTACTGTGTCTAGTGCTAGGGTCAGATTCAGGGTTTGAATCCTGGCTTCCTTACCCACTGGTTGTGACCTTGGGAAAGATGCTTGGCTCCTTGGTGCCTTAGTTTCCTTATTTTCCCACCACTAAGATGGGGATTTTCAGAGTCCCTGTGTCATGTGTTGTGAAGATCGGCTGAGACAATGTGTACAGGGCTTGTCGAGGAGCGTGGCACAGAGTAAGTGCCTTATACATACTGGGTCACCAGTAATTATCACTGTTATTATTCGTATTTTACTATCGTATCGTCTCCAAATCCCTCTGCTCTTCTCAGTGCCTAAAAGTGTTATATGTAAGCAGCATAGAAGGCAAATGGTGGAGGAAAATATTATTAAGGACGAGGCATTCAGAGATGGCTTCCTGGAGGAGGAGAGACTCCAGCTGCTGTTTTCTGGAGAAACCGGAAGGACGTGGCTGGCCTTCTCTCTGCTATTAGGGTCCCTGGTGCCCAATTGCTGCGGCAGGAAGGGGCCCTGGTTGGTCTAACACTTAACTTTATTCTGCTCCCTGGGACTCAGGACCCCCTTGTGCCATTGCCAGGGCCTCCGTCTCCCTCTCTGCCCCGGACCTCGGTTCATATTGGTCCCACTCAGTTCTCCTGCCTGTGTTTGTTCAGTCACAGGCCAGAATTTTTCCCCCTGCAGCCAGCTCTGTCTGGGAAACAGACAGCTTGTGGCAGCGGCAGGGACCGCAGGGGCAGGAAAAGCTGCTCAGCAAGCAGGTCGCATTTTCACTTGCTGGCCAAGCATCTGGGCCAGCCATAGCTGCGTCAGCGTCCTTCTTAACCCGCTCCTGTCCCTCGTCCCCTTCTCGTCCCCAGCCGGGGTCCTGCTCAGCGGCCCCTCCCTCCTCCTCTTTCCTTCCCCCATCTCCACCTTTACTCCCTTTCTCGCCTCTGTCCCCCTTCCTTCCTTCCTTCCTTCCTCCCTCCCTCCCTCCCATCCCCACTTGGGCACATGCTGATTTGGCCAGCTCTTTTTGGCAATAAGCGTCCACTTATTGGAGGCCTCTAGGTGTCCCCTCGCCACCTCGCCTCTGGGTGGTGTATCCTGTCCCCGCTGAGCTGTGCCACACATGCACCTGTTACTCAGCAGGTGGCGACGGGAACAGCCCCACACTGTCCTGTGGGCTCAGGAACTGGCAGCCTACGGTGTATTTTGTTTTATTTTGTATAGTTGATATACAATGTTGTGTTAGTTTCAGGTGTATAGCAAAGTGGTTCAGTTATACATATATCCATTCTTTGTCAGATTCTTTATCCATATAGGTCATTACAGAGTATTGAGTAGAGTTCCCTGTACTATACAGTAGGTCCTTGTTAATTATCTTTTTTTTTTTTTTTTTTTTTTT
>NW_006790426.1:1185788-1187052 GCF_000442215.2 Lipotes vexillifer | reverse complement strand
TTCGGTACGCTGGCCTCTCACTGTTGTGGCCTCTCCCGTTGTGGAGCACAGGCTCCGGACGCGCAGGCTCAGTGGCCATGGCTCACGGGCCCAGCCGCTCCGCGGCACATGGGATCTTCCCAGACCGGGGCACGAACCCGCGTCCCCTGCGTCGGCAGGCGGACTCTCAACCACTGCGCCACCAGGGAAGCCCAGTTATCTATTTTATATATAGTAGTGTGTGTATGTTAATCCCAACCTCCTGATTTACCACCCACCCCCCTTCCCGTTTGGTAACCATAAGTTGTTTTCGAAGTCTGTGAGTCTGTTTCTGTTTTGTAAATAAGTTCATGGCCAAAAAGCACATGAAAAGATGCTCAACATTGATAATTATTAGAGAAATGCAAATCAAAACTACAGTGAGGATCCACCTCACACCAGTCAGAACTGCCATCGTCAGGAAGTCTGCAAACGATAAATGTTAGACGCAGTGTGGAGAAAAGGGAACCCCCCTGCACTGTTGGTGGGAATATAAATTGGTGCAGCCCCTATGGAGAATAGTTTGGAGATTCCTCAAAACTGAACATAGAGGTGCCATATGATCCAGCAGTCTCTCTCCTGGCATATATCTGGAGAAAACCATAATTGGAAAAGACACATGCACCCCAGTGTTCATTGCAGCACTGTGTACAATAGCCAGGTCATGGAGGCAACCTAGATGTCCATCGACAGATGAATGGGTAAAGAAGATGTGGTACATATGTACAGTGGAATATTACTCAGCCATAAAAAGGAATGAAGCAGTGTCACCCGCAGCAACATGGATGGACCTAGGGATGATCAGTACTGAGTGAAACAAGTCAGAGAAGAACAAATGTCACATGATCTCACTTCTATGTAGAATCTAAAAAGATGATACAAATGAACTTATTTACAAAACAGAAACAGACCCTTGGTGCTTTTAGAAGCTTCAACAAGCCCTTTGTCTGAAAGGATTAGTGAGGCAGCAGCTAAGCTTTCTAATCAGATCAGGCGAGAAAGCCAGAAGACAAAGGTGGGAGAGGAGACAGGACCCTTGGGATTCCAGACATGAGACGTCATTCGGCTTCGCGGATGCTTGTCCTGTGCTGACCAGCATGGAGTGTCTGTATCATTGTATTTCCAGCCTCACACATACCCTGAACTTCACTCATTTAATCAGGGAAAAATTATTTCTAACGCCTCATCTGCTAATTAATGACCCTCTAGAGCAGATTTAGACAGGTTTGAAATGCTTGAGGTGATG
>NW_006790426.1:1180144-1185778 GCF_000442215.2 Lipotes vexillifer | reverse complement strand
CGCCATGAGAGTCCACTAGACACTACCCCCCCACCACTTCCATGTGGATTCCTGATTAGGGAATTTCCACTGTTAGTGAACTGCCCCTCGGGTGTAGACTAAAGGTAACTGTACGCTTACATATCTTTGCCTTCGGGGCTGTCTGTGTGTCAGTGTTTCTAACTAGCACTATGAAGTAAATGATAATATTCACCCCATCCTTGTTGTTTATGTGGCTGGTGGGGCATTGTAACCACAAACTCAGGTTGGTGAGAGATAATCACGTTTCCACTCTGCATCTCTGCCCTCCCCTCCCCACCCCTCCCCTATTAATTACGCTCCAGACTGTATTCCCATGTCATCAGTTTCCACACCAGTGCCCCCTTCTGTTCTAGGATCCCATCCAGGACCCCCGCAGCACTCAGCAGTGTGTCTCTTCTGAGCTGAGGGTCTCCTCTTTCCTTATTTTTCATGACTCTGACAGTTTTGAAGAGTACTGGTCAGAGCTTTTGTCGGATTTCCCTCTATTTGGGTCTGATCTTTCTCATGATGAGATCGGGGTCCCATGGCGGCAGCAAGGGTGACCCCCCTCCTGAGTCACCCTTGAGCATGTGGAGTTCAGGTTTGCTAGGTCTCTGTTCCACGCCCCCCCCCCCCCCCCTCCCCCCGCCCCCTTCCCATACCCCTAGTCTGGGTGCAAGTCACTAGGTGGAGTCTGCGCTTACCCGAGGCGGATGGTTAAGCTCTGCCTGCAGGGTGAAATATCGACTTCTCCTTTTTTAAAAATGTTTATTTGATATTGGAGGATTGTTGATTGACAATGTTGGGTTAGTTTCAGGTGTACAGCAAAGTGATGCAGTTATCTGAAATAACTACTTCTGTTATTTGAAATTATTCCATAAATGGAGATTTATCTCTTCCCATTTATCCATTCATTCAGTCGTTTATATCAGTATGGATGCATTGACTCAGATATTTATCTTACACTTTGAGTTGTAGCCCAGTATTATGCTAGGGATACTTTTTGGTCCCAGTGCTCCCAGTTTTGGCCACTGGGATCTCTTTCAGGTTGGTTCCTGCTCTAGTTTCCTGTGGCTGTTATAGCAAATTACCATAAACTTTATGGCTTAAAGCAACCCAAACTTATTATCTTATAGTCCTAGAAGTCAGAAGTCTAAAATGGGGCTGACTGGGCTAAAATCAGGGTGTCGGCTGGGCTGCGACGCTTCCTGGGGGCTCTGGGAGAGAATTCCTAGCCTTGCCTTGTAGAGCTCTGGAGCGGCCCGCATTCTTTGGCTGAGGGCCCCTTGCACCCTCAAAGCCAGCAGTCACAGCTCTCTGACCTCTGCTTCCATCTCTGACTGGCACCCTCCCACCTCCTCTCTCACTTGTGGTTACACTGAGCCCACCAGGACAGTCCCCCAGCCTTGGTCTGCTCAGGCTGTCATATCACAGTGCCCTGGACTGGGTGACTGAAACAACAGGCATTTATTTCCCACAATTCTGGAGGCTGGAAATCTGGATCAAGGCATCAGCTGAATTCGGTGCCTGGTGAGGGCTGCTGTGTGTCCTTCTGCGGCAGGGACAGAGAGATTGTGAGCTTTCTCCTGGAGTCTCTTTTTTTTTTTTTAATAAATTTATTTATTTTATTTTTGACTGTGTGGGGTCTCTGTTGCTGCAAGTGGGCTTTCTCTAGTTGTGGCGAGTGGGCTTCTCATCGCGCTGGCCTCTCTTGTTGCGGAGCGCAGGCTCAGTAGTCATGGCGCACGGGCTTAGTTGCTCCACGGCATGTGGCATCTTCCCGGACCAGGGCTCAAACCCGTGTCCCCTGCATTGGCAGGCGGATTCTTAACCATTGAGCCACCAGGGAAGCCCTCTCCTGGCGTCTCTTATAGGCCCTTTCTCCCAATACAGTCGCACTGTACCCAGCGTGCTGGGAAAAGGCTAACTGTGTTAGTTAAGAAGGGCCAGGCTAGGCAGCGGCCACAGTAAGCCTGGAAATCCCCAGTGTTTAACACAGCAAAGATGGGAGGTCGGGCGGGTGGTCCTCTCCCAGCTTGTGGCCTTGCCGTCTGGAAGATGGGGCCCTGAAGGTGAAGGCCAAGGAGAGACGGGTGGGGGAGACTGCTGACCTTTTAGAGGAGCACACGGACATTTGACCATTAAAATCTTCGCCGCACCTGGTAACTCGGGCAAGAGCTGCTAAGAGATGACAGTGGAAACCAGACTCAGGCATGTCTGTCGGACTCCAGAGAGAAAGGTTCAGGGATCCCCTGCATCAGGATCACTTGGGGCACTTGATAGAAAGACATTTTACCTGGTCCCACCTCAGATCTGCCGAATTATTAGATTGAACCTTATGAAACGGCCATTTGTGAACTGACTTTATGGTTCAATCTAAGTAGTGTCTCTTGGAGGTGGGAGCTTTGTAAGCAAGCTCCCCAGGTAATTCTGATGCTCACTGAAGCTGGACACCCACTGTCCCGAAGCCGGAGTCCCAGGCACCACGTGGCACCAGCCTTCACGTGAGGGGGCGTTGATGAGCTCAGGAAAACCAAGGAATTGGGGGCAGGGACCCTGACCCTGAGTAGCCGAGGGGCCATTTCTCCATCAGCTTGCTGCTTCCTGGGACACTTTAACATTTCAAAGTGAAAGCTTTGTCCTTTTAAGCATCATTTTTTAATGTCCATTTGGCCTTTGGATTAACCCAGGTCATGGGACCAGGCACTTTCACTGCCACTGGTCCCTTCCTCCATTAAGGAAAAAAAATATGTTGGCATAAAGACAAGCATATTAACATCCTGTAGTGAAATATTTTCTTCACCCTAAAAATTCATTTTTTCTTTAAAAAAAATTAAAACATGTTCAAGGTCTCCTAGAAGTATTGCCTCTTATGCCTAATGGGTAAATTGGCCTTGTAGAAATGTACCTGGGAGGGAAGGGTGACTGATCAGCTTCTGGTTACCATCTGATTTCCTGCTGGGGTGATCCGCTGACCTCTAACACGTGGGTGGAGAAACTTGCGGGGTTTCTGGGGCGAAGCGTGAGAAAATGCCCCACGTCCCCCGGCTGAGCCTCTGACAGAGTTAAGCCGCCTTTATAAAGCGATTGTTTTGCTGGATGCTGAGGGGTCACAAACCTTCAGAGACCTTGTTGGCAGGCCGGGTACCACTTCTCATCTTTGAAATGCAAACTTGTTTTCTCGGCACACCCACTGCATCTCAGCCTTCAAGATAAATGCTTCAGACTGGCAGCAGACCCGCTTGAGTTTGGTGTCCGGCTTGCCGACAGATTAGTTCTATCGATCGCTGGCTGTCTGTTTGCCTTTGGGGCCGTCTCTCCCTTGTTGGTTCCCATTTGCTTTCTCCAGCCGTCACGGCGCTGGCCGCAGCTCTACCTTGAAATAAACCAGCACCCATCAGCACGCTGGCGTGTGAGGGGAGACTGTTTTCATAAGGAGCTGCCAGCGTAGGGCTTGGGGGCCGAGGCTGGAACTCCAGATCCCTTTCCTCTCTGATGGGTTTCCGGGGTGCCTTCAGGGAAGAGCCCTGATGTGTCATTGGAACAAGTGGGTATCCCAGCTGGTGTGGCAGGAAGGGCATGTGGTAGAATGAACCCACAGTTGCCCTAGGAGAATCTGCTGGACACGTGGATCCGATTTGGCCCCTGATGCACGAGTGTGGCTCTGCTTTGGCAGAGTCCTCTGCGTGTCTCAGTGTTCTCATCTGCAAGGTGACAGTAAGACGGGGGCCAATGTTTATTGAACTCTTCAGTTGCACCAGGCACTGCTCTAAATGCTGTGCAAGTTTTACGCTTTTAATCCTCACAGCAGCAGCAGCAGCAGCTGACGCTTAGAGGGGTGAAGTCAGCCAGCCAAGATCAAGAAGAGGGGTCAACCTCAGGTTCAAGGCTAAGCCTAACTTTGACGTTGTGCTACCTCAGAGTGGCCACTAGGGGTCGCTCAGACCTCGGTATCTTGAGACGGTAGATTTCACCATTTGAGCTGGTGGCCATTCACATTTTCCCAGGTGTAGTGGAAAGTTCTAGTTACAATATCTGCAGCATAGTGTAGTGGCGACGCGCACAAATGTTGTAGCCAGCCAGGCTGCCTGCGTTTTAATCCTGTGCTGCTACTGACCAGCTGTGTGACCTTGGGTCAGTAACTCGACCTCTCTGTGCTTTGCTTTCATCATCTGCAAAGGGTGACTAATCCTAATAATAGTGACCTCGTAGGGTTATTACAGGGGTTACAGGAATTAGTGCTTGTAAGCGTTTTGAGCAGTGCCTTGCACATAGAACGCATGATATGTTTGTTAAAATATTTAATTATCCCTCATAAATAAACTTGCAACTCCAGGAACTGAAGCTAGGAGATGTCGATGTCTCATGTTAGCTTAGACTGGTGGGTTTTTGTGGCCTTGTAACCTTGAGTGCAGAGGCTATGATTTTAATACCAAGTGGAATAACTAGGTGTTGTGAAAGAAGGTGGGGGGAATCTGCATCCCGTGACCCTTTGCGTCTCGTTTTATTTAACAATTAACAAGAACAACTGAACGAATGAAAATTAAAACATAGGGTATGCTTTTTGTTAATGAGAATTTTCTCATTTTGAAGTAGAATGTAGTGCCTTAATTTCCTTCTTGTGAAAAGCTGCTCCCGCTTGGCGGGGGCTCTTGATGGATTTATGACGATGGGTCCTTCAGTGTGGCAGCCAGCTACTTCGGGGAGGGGCTCAAGGGGCTGATGGGTGCAAGCCTGGGAGGAAGCGTTCGTTCCTACTCCAGCCTGAAAAACAAAAATCAGAGCTGGAGTCCAGGAAGATTGCACCGGTGACGTTGAGAAGGTTGGGTGAAGTCCTCTTAGGAGCCAGTCAGCAAAAGAAAGCTGAGACATGCCTTCGAGGGCTTTGAAAACTCCCCCCAGGCCAGAAAGATGTTTCTGGCAAAATTGAGTCAGATCAGCCTGAGCCTTTTCCAGAGAATGGTTATTTGCAAGGCAGTGCGCCAGTTTTCCTTTCTTTGGCTGAACACCCTTCCCGGTGGCTCCCAGCCCCACTAGCTCTGGGACTCCTGGAGCTGGTCCCTGCTGGCCATCCCCTCCTTCCCGTCACCCCGCGATCTCGGCACTCCTCTTGCTGATCTGCTTGTGCCCATGGCTGGCCCAGACGCTGCCAGGCTTGCGAGAGATCGTGGGGGACGCTAGGGTTCCACTGGGTGACCGAGCCCAGCTTCCCAGGGAAGCCCCTATTGTCTCTATTTTGTAGATTAAAAAACTAAGGTATTAGAAGCTGAGGGTCAATTTTACTTGACCTCTGTGTACCTAAGGTGCGTCTTTATGTCCTGAACACCAGGATGTGAGGTTGATAATGTTCACAAAAGGGGTGGGACTGAGGTGTGAGGGCAGGGGGGCAGTGAGTATTAATAATGACAATGTTAATTCATAACAGTATTGAAAATCACATTAAAAATGAATGATTAGGGCTTCCCTGGTGGCGCAGTGGTTGAGAGTCCGCCTGCCGATGCAGGGGACACGGGTTGGTGCCCCGGTCCGGGAAGATCCCACATGTGGCGGAGCGGCTGGGCCCGTGAGCCATGACCGCTGAGCCTGCGCGTCTGGAGCCTGTGCTCCGCAATGGGAGAGGCCACAACAGTGAGA
>NW_006790426.1:1179256-1180134 GCF_000442215.2 Lipotes vexillifer | reverse complement strand
CCAAAAAAAAAAAAAAAAAAAAAGAAAAAAAGGATTAATAGTTCATAATAATAGCTACCGTTTCTCGGGAAATTCCAGGGCCCCAAGGTCAGTGCCATTCTGGACGTCCTCTCTTTTGACCATCACATCACCCCTATGATCCCAAAACAAACATTTTCTGTTTGTGGACAATGAACTTGAAATCCTGGACTGACAGATGAGCATTTGTTCCTTGACTTTTTTACCAGTTACTGAGCACCTAGTATATCCAGGCCTCAGGATGTGAGTGCAGTTTGTTGGGGAGGCGGGTCTGCAAGCCAGGGTGGGGTGAAGGTTGTGATGGGGATGAGTCTGGTTTCCTGAAGGGGGTGCAGAGGAGGGAGCTCTGCTCACACGAGCACCGGGACTCACTTCTACTTAGAGACCCATGGGATTTATCACAAGCCCAGATGTGCCAACTTCCTGACATGAATTCTCTTATTTAGTTCTCCCTGTGGTCCTTCGAGGTAGATTCAGCCTCCACTGGACAGAAGGGGAACCTGAGCCCATTGTGGAGGCTGATGTGGGCACGGGGCAGAGCTGAGGTTTGGCTTCCCTGACCCCCAAACACAGGTCTTGCACGGCACCTCTCAGTTGCCTCCCAGGCCTTTCTGTCCCCGTGTGGCCTGAGGGGGCTGCCCCCTGAAGCGGGACCAGTGGGTGTGTGGCCTCGGCTTTCTCTTGCTGTGTTGGGTGTGGCCTGGCCGTGGCCCTGGTAGAAGATGCCCAGAGATGCCTGGGAGCCTCGCCGTGGTCCTCAGCTGGCACCCCATCCGGGGCGTTTGTTTGTTAGCTGAGCTTGTGCTCTATGGGCGGGTGAAATGGACTCATGCGCCAGTATCACAAGAAGAAAAAGAAAG
>NW_006790426.1:1145591-1179188 GCF_000442215.2 Lipotes vexillifer | reverse complement strand
GGGGGAGGGGGGAGGGGGGAGGGGGGAGCTGGGGAGAAGACACCAGAAACAATCCACAATCTCTGTGTTTCTAAACCAGATCAGTCTGCCTTGGCCCTTCCCCCATTTGTCAGAAAGGGCAAGACCTTCAGACTGGTTTATGTTTCGAGCAGCGCCCCCCGCCATCCCCAGGCTTGCGTGAGGGGCCCGTGGGGTTCCCGTGGCCCAGAGGGCACGTGAAGGCCTCTTTGGTCTCGCTCCTGGCTGCGTGGCCCCCCAGGCCTCTTGGGGCCTGGTTTCTCCTGGGACCTTTTCTGCAGGTCTGAATGCCGTAGAGCTTAGGGTGGACACCCTGTCTCTGCTCATTATCACTTTTGGGCGGCCCTGCCCCCTCTAGGGATGCAGCACGGGAGAGGCCGGTGCTGCCTTCTCTATCCTCTAGTATTGGGATATCTGACTGCTCTCCTGGGCTGGGCCACTGCCCTCTCCTGCTCCCCCGAGGCCTCTCCCCTTTGTGGATGACAGAGCTACAAGGCACCAAATTCTGCGTGGACCCAGAAGACAAAAGTGCCAGGGGTGCAGGAGAGAAAGTTTGTCTCTCCTTCTTTTATTATAATCATCGAAAAGCTGATGGCCGGCAGCGTTTATTATGTGTCCTGTGTGCGAGGCCTGTGCGTTATTCCACCTAATCTTCACTCCAGGCTTGTGAAACCATTTGGTGACGGTCATCCCATTTTGCAGACAGGGAAACTGATGTCTGGAGAGGTTCAGTAATTTGTGTGGGGTCACAAAGCTGGTAGATGGTCACCCTGAGGTTCAAACCCAGGCTGGTGTCCCCAGGACCCACACACTTAACTACTGTTTAAGTAAACTTCCTGTGTGTAACGTAACTATTTAAGGTAGCTCTGTGCACCCAGCTTCCCCGAAGGGGTTGGTGACTTTCTCCATTTCAAATATCGTGTCCTCTTACTATTTCTTAATAGTGATGTGAGCTTATACTCACTAAAGATGTGCATGAATGTCCTGATTGGCTGGGAGATTCTTGTAAAGCAGGGTGTGCCAGACTCTAGGGCAGTGGGGGAGAGGTGTGTTCACCTTGTTGATTGACGTGGGAGATTGCAAAAGTGGTCCCCAGTTCATTCCTGCCTTGTTGCCATGCCTTTGCAGTGTGACTTTAAGCTCCACCCATAAAGAGGTGGAGTCTTGTCTTTGCCCCTGAAGGTAGGCTACCTGTGGTCTGACATACCAGTAGAATAGTGGGAGGAAGGGCATGCCAGCTCCAGCCTAGGCCTCAAGAGACCCTGCCACAACCCTGCCACTGCCGTGTTGACAAGCGCAGCTAGTTTGCCAGGGGATGACAGACACTTGACCTGATCTCTGTGATCACCCCAGCGGATATACCAGCTGCCCCCAGAAACGGGGCTTCCTATAACCAGCCACTGGTGGCTGATTCATGAGTGAACTGAGGCCAGAAGAATCTTCCAGCTGAGCCCAGCCCAGGTTGCCAACCCATAGAGCCATGTGCTATAAGTATGGTCACTTCTTTAAGCCACTAGACTTTGAGTTTGCAGTTTGTAGGCCACAAAATCTACCTGACACATCCAACTTCAAGTCACACCCATTCATCCCAGAACTGGGTAGTGACTAGAGATAGAAGATAGGGCAGCTGAATTAGAGCCACATTTTTCTTTTCTCATTGCCCCATGAAAGTGCAGGTTGGTGTCACAGATGCCTGATGCTGTGATTCTATTTCTAATCATCTTTTTAAAAATTTTATTTATTTATTTAAAACTATTTTTATCTTTCAAAAAATTTTATTGAAGTGTAGTTGATCTGATCACCTTAACAGAAGAAATGAACCATCAGTGACAGCTGTGGTCTGGTCCCAGCCCTGATACCACCTTGCCATGTGGTTTTCAATAGTTCCTTTAACCAGTCCGGGCTGCAGTTCCTTGCATCCTTAAGAATATGAGACTGACACACATACTCTGTAAGACTTCTCCCACCTCTAGTATTTTGTGGCTCTGTGATGCATCATCATTAGCATGGTGTTCATCCTGTCCACATTTGATTTGGATGGTTTTTTCTGGACCATTGGAGTGGCACAAAACGACGAGATGGATTTTTTTTTAACTGTTCACATAAAAAGAAAGAGACCATAAACTGGCTCGTGCCACTTGAAGAAAATTCCTTTACTGACAGTGAAGCAAAAAATGTCTTAGCTATAAACGTACGGGTTTGGAAAGGAAATACTCAAGTTTCCTGACAAAGAAGACACTGCATTATTAAAGACAGAGGGTTTTATGGCTTCTTGTTGAAATTACAAAGTCACATTGCTTTTGGCTTTTCTCCTAAAGGCAGATAAAGGTTAGGTTGGCCCGGCTTCATGAGCTCTATAAAATGTGTTCCTTCATGCATGCATTTATTCAGCCAGTGTTTTCTATGAGCCAGATACTGTCCTCCTTCTGGGAGATGCAACCGAACAAATCAGGCAAATCCCAGCCCTCCAAACACTGACTTGTGTATGGCAGAAGCAAATCCAGAGTTAAGCATTAGTGTCATCTAGTGATTAGTGCTGTGAAGAAAAAACTTAATTGTTAGAGGAGAGATGAACCCTGGGTACGTTTTCCAGGAACAGGAGATCCATTTACTACCTTCACATGGTCCTGCCTTCCCCTGCAGTTTCTCATTCATTCTCAGATCCAGTCATTGGAACTGAGAGGGCATCCGTGTGCATGGATGTCTATCTGACAGACAGGGCTCCCTCATCAGGGAGAAAACCCAAGGATGTGAGACTAGGGAAGAAAATGACTCCTGACAGCCCGCCTTTGGGGGATAGGCTGTGTGCGAGGCTGGGATCTGGGGCAACACCGTGGCTTCCTGGAGCAGGCAACATTGAATTAAGGGACAAGAACTCCCCTGAGATTTGAGGGTCTGGGTTCTGATTCCATCTCAGGACCGGATTTTGTGTGTGATTTTCGCACGTCTCACACCCTCTGTTTCTCAGCCTGTCCAACAGGGATAATAATACTGCTCCCTACCTCTCTGTGTTGTTGGATGATCAGATGCCATAACATACACAAAAGCATTTTGTTCAAGTTGTTTTCCAGATGGACTGTACATTCCCTGAGGGTGGAGGCCGTGTCTTATTCATCTTATTCCCACAGAGTTTGGCCTGTATCAAGTGCTCGGTGGTTGAGTGAATGAATGGGCCAGATAATAAATTAGCAAAAGAATGAAATTGAATCCTGTGGGCCTCAGTTTTTCGTTTTGCAAATCAGGGCTCCCATGTAGAGTTGTGCAGGTTGTGCACTGCACAAGTGAACTTGCCTGAGAGGATGGGAGGGGACTAACACCCAGATTCTCTACCTGCCAAGTCATGTACCTGGTGCAGAGAACAGTGCCTTTTCTATTTTTCATAAAGGTGGTGCCGTATAGGCCAGCAGTGGCTCTGTTTAAAATAAAAGCATTAGACTCTCTTGCCTCCCAGAGGCTCTGATTTAATCATTATGGGCTGGGGCCCCAGAAGCTGTATTCTTCAGAAAATCTCCAGATGTCTCTGATTTTCCTCCTGATTTGGGTACCATTGGACTGGTGGTCTTTCAGTGCCCTTCTCACTCTAATACGAGGTGATTTTGTGTTACGT
Source organism: Lipotes vexillifer (assembly GCF_000442215.2). Taxonomy (NCBI): domain Eukaryota; kingdom Metazoa; phylum Chordata; class Mammalia; order Artiodactyla; family Lipotidae; genus Lipotes; species Lipotes vexillifer. Next base: position 1,175,563 of record NW_006790426.1, on the reverse strand, counting down.
TTTATATTCTAGTATTTCATGTTTAAACTCTCTTTGTTAATGAGTACTTGAGCTGCCATCTCGTGGTGTCCTTATTCACTGTTCCCACCATCTGTTTTCGGCAGGGAACAGCAGTTGGAGTGTGTGGAGTATGTGTTCCCCATTCATCAGTAAGAAAATTCCATGCCAAGCTAAAGGAAAAGAAAAAATTTCCCAGGATTCCTCTTTCCGTCCTCCAGCACTTGTGCTTTTTCTCACTCGATCAGCAACAACAGGTCACAAACAATGCAATTAAAAACATAGCAGAGGGTTCTTTAGACCAGCCAGAGCTGCTAAGACAAAAGCCTGGTGAGGAAACTTCCCAGGGTCTGATTTAATTTACCTATCTGCATTTCTTTCTCGACCTCTGCATCAGTTACGGTCCAGGAGGAGAAAAAACCCCCACAGAGTCACGTCAACAAGGAAAGCTGACCACGAAGCAGGGTTGCTCAGCCTCAGCAACTGTTGGTGTTTGGGGCTGGATAAGTCTGAATTCAGGGGAATGTTTTTGCCCTGAGGATGTTTATTAGCAGCATCCCTGGCCCCTGCACACTGGCTGCCGGGAACACTGCTTTCTCCTTCCCCTGTTGTGACAGCTGAAAACACGTCTAGACAATCACCACTGTCCCTTGGCCTGAAAGTGACCCCTGCTTGATCACCACTGGTAAAAGAATTATTGCCTATATCAGAGATTATCGAGAGAGGAGTAAAGAGAACCCCAAAGAATACCGTAGGGCCAAGGGAGAGTCTGAAGTAAGGGACATAATGAGAAGGTGGACCCCCTTCCCAAGGTGGGATTCAGACTGGGTTGAACTGCAGCCCTGCAGCCACTGTGCGGGGATGTTCTCCGGGCGGGTGTGGGTGTGGGTGGGTGTCTACAGTTGCAGGGCAAGCAGGAAACAACAGGAGGAGAGGCGGAGACCAGCAAGCAGGAGAAACCCCTTCCAGGTGCAGGTGGGCTGAGGCTGGGAGCTGACTGCTGGGTGCCTGTAACTCCCTGGAGATCCATCCTGGAGATGTCACTGAAACTTGATGGGCCTGATGGTCACCAGCTGTGCCCCCGCCCTGCCCCCGCCAAACGCTGCTGGCAACAGCTCTTGGTAGAAACCAGAAGCAAATGGAAAAGCCTGGGAGTGGAAAGAGAAGCCTCTTCTTCTTGCAGTGTTTCTCCAGCGCCCTCTACTGACAAAATCTAGCATCTTGTCATCTTCGGAAGGTACTTTCACCGAGCTGGCAGTGAAAGATGGATTTGGAGCTGAAAGGCAGTAAATTGGTAGTTGGCACACTCTTGTATTGTACCCTCCTCTTAATCATTTCTGTACCATCCTACTTGGCCCAGGTCTGGCACTTAGTAGATACAAAATTAATGATAATGACTGAAAGAAGGTATAAATGCATATGTGCATGCACGAATAAATGAATGATAGGGTTTGCTTTTTTCTGGTAGCTATTTTGGTGAATGCAGCTTATCACGCGTTTGAATTTTATCTATGGGATACAAATGACAGCTTTTATTCCCTCCTATCCCACTCTCGTACTAAGTTTAAACTTAATTGATTTATCCTGTTACATCTTCCCAACTCTCATCTAACTGATCAATCTGCTAAAAATCCATTAAAGAATTGAGCAATTCAGTGGAAAACATTAACTAAACTAGTCTGAAATCGATCGGTTGATTAAATTCCCCAGTTGAGTGTTGATCAGATAGCCAAGAAAACAGGAGACTGGTATCTGTTTTTTAGACCAGAATATTAACCAAAGTACTGCTGACCAGTGAATTATGTGTAGCAAAGTTGTTGTCTGGAAAGCTAAGAACATGAATGTGAAAATCAGAATTAATTTTGATTTATTTGTCAAATGGTTACTCTCAGATTGCAGCGTGGTAAATTAGCAGTGACCATGTAGTAAGTTACACTGTAATTTAACACCAGGAAGTGTGGTGAAAACATAATTGGATTGGGATTATGAATTTCTGTGAGGGCTACCGGCTAATGTGGACAGCTCATTTGGCTTTTTGGGCCTCCCTCTCCTCTGTGTGTGCAAGAATAACCATACGGGGCTTCCCTGGTGGCGCAGTGGTTGAGGGTCCGCCTGCTGATGCAGGGGACGCGGGTTCGTGCCCCGGTCCGGGAGGATCCCACATGCCGCAGAGCGGCTGGGCCCGTGAGCCATGGCCGCTGAGCCTGCGCGTCCGGAGTCTGTGCTCCGCAACGGAGAGTAAACATAATCTGCGTGTAAAAGTGTTTTGGAAATTGAAAGTAGTACACAAATTGGAGGCTCTTCTAATTAGTTGATAGTTACAAAATGGGCATCTTGGGATTGTTTCCATTTTCTTAGGTTTTCTGAGTGCATCTGAGGTCCGTAGAATGTACTTCTATTTTCTGATGTAAGGCGGAAGCCTGGTGTAAAGGATTTTTGTATTTAGGATGATACATATCCGTCCAGTACCTCAGGACCTTTGCACATGCAGGTTCCTCCACCTGGAATTCTTTCCTCTCCTCTTTGCCTCCATAACTCCTACTTATCCTGTTGGCTTCCTCATGACTTCCTGATGATCTGAACTGTCAACTCTCCCTATTATATGCCCTTATGTACCACATCTCTCCTACCCACAACTCTGCCACGATGGGTATTTTACATTTTATTGTGATTATTTGATTTATATCTGTCTCCCCAACTGGGTTATAAGCTCCATGATGGCAGGGACTACTTCTGCTTTTGCCCACAATGAAATTTAGTTTGATGACTATTTGTTGGATGAATGAATGAGTGGATGAAAGTATTATCCAGGGTTGACTAGAGCCTGCTGGGTTTTGATGTGTTGGTCACATTCTGAAAGAAAAGGCAATGACCGCCTTTCTGGGGGCTATAGAAAGGACACAGTGATAGATACGGGTCACTGGGGTGTCCCAGCATCCAGCACAATCTCTGGCATACAGTAGGCGCTCAATAAATGTTTATAGAATGAGTTAACTTCGGAGCCAGAAGTCTGGGGCTTTGGTTTTGTCTCTAACATTTACCGGCTTGGCAAACTTGGTGAAGCTGTTTAGCGCTGCTGTACCATACAGTGGAAACAGGCTCAGAGGCCAGCATTCCTGGATCCAAACCTCCATTGACTAGATGTCTGACAAGACACTGAACGTCACGGTGCGCATGCGCAAGTCTGCTTATTTACATGAGGGTAGTATCAATATCCCGAGATTATTTCAAGTATTAAACGAGAAAAATGATTCAAAAGGCCTTACCTAATTACAGTCCGTATTAGGTATCAATAAATGTTTGTCCTTTCCCTTCTCTCAGCCTCCATGACATGGGAATAATATTACCCATGTCAAACCATTGTATCTCGAATAAGATCTCATATGTCACACACTTTGTAATCTGAGGTGCGAGATTCCGTTTCCTCCGTATTCCCACGCAGTCAGGAGAAAAATGTGCAGAATCATCATTCACCACCAGGGGGCACTGTGGCAATACCTTTGAATTCACGGTTTTCGCTTAACAAAATTGCGCCTTCGTGTACATTTTAAATTGAAATCTTGAGGTGAGAAAAATGGGTTGCATTTAAGAGGCAAGCATTGCTCGATAATGGAGTAATGTCTGTTGTAAATGATATTTTAATGTCCAGCGTCTTACTCGGGAGAATCAGGAAGGAAAATTTTAAAACATTCCTTTAGATTCTTAATTTGGAAACACAAGAACCGCAAGAACCGGGTTAAGTGAGGGGTAAAAGCTTTGATTTGTTTTATTACAACGTAATTTTATCACAATTTACAACTTTTTCCTCCTGGAGGTCCATTTTGTTTCCTCAAGTATTCTGGCGATATACATATTCTTTTTTTTTTTTTTTTTTAACATCTTTATTGGGGTATAATTGCTTTACAATGGTGTGTTAGTTTCTGCTTTATAACAGAGTGAGTCAGTTATACATAGACATATGTTCCCATATCTCTTCCCTCTTTTTCTCCCTCCCTCCCACCCTCCCTATCCCACCCCTCCAGACAGCCACAAAGAACCGAGCTGGTTTCCCTGTGCCATGCGGCTGCTTCCCACTGGCTATCTACCTTACGTTTGTTAGTATATATATGTCCATGTCTCTCTCTCGCCCTAACACACCTCACCCTTCCCCCTCCCCATATCCTCAAGTCTGTTCTCCAGTAGGTCTCTGTCTTTATTCCTGTTTTACCCCTAGGTTCTTCATAACATTTTTTTTTTCTTAAATTCCATATATATGTGTTAGCATACGGTATTTGTCCTTCTCTTTCTGACTTACTTCACTCTGTATGACAGACTCTAGATCTATCCACCTCATTACAAATAGCTCAATTTCGTTTCTTTTTATGGCTGAGTAATATTCCATTGTATATATGTGCCACATCTTCTTTATCCATTCATCCGACGACGGGCACTTAGGTTGTTTCCATCTCCGGGCTATTGTAAATAGAGCTGCAATGAACATTTTGGTACATGACTCTTTCTGAATTCTGGTTTCCTCAGGGTATATACCTAGTAGTGGGATTGCTGGGTCATATGGTAGTTCTATTTGTAGTTTTTTAAGGAACCTCCATACTGTTCTCCATAGTGGCTGAACCAATTCACATTCCCACCAGCAGTGCAAGAGTGTTCCCTTTTCTCCACACCCTCTCCAGCATTTATTGTTTCTAGATTTTTTGATGATGGCCATTCTGACTGGTGTGAGATGATATCTCATTGTAGTTTTGATTTGCATTTCTCTAATGATTAATGATGTTGAGCATTCTTTCATGTGTTTGTTGGCAGTCTGTATATCTTCTTTGGAGAAATGTCTATTTAGGTCTTCTGCCCATTTTTGGATTGGGTTGTTTATTTTTTTGTTATTGAGCTGCATGAGCTGCCTGTAAATTTTAGAGATTAATCCTTTGTCAGTTGATTCATTTGCAAATATTTTCTCCCATTCTGAGGGCTGTCTTTTGGTCTTGTTTATGGTTTCCTTTGCTGTGCAAAAGCTTTGAAGTTTCATTAGGTCCCATTTGTTTATTTTTGTTTTTATCTCCATTACTCTAGGAGATGGGTCAAGAAGGATCTTGCTGTGATTTATGTCATAGAGTGTTCTGCCTATGTTTTCCTCTAAGAGTTTGATAGTTTCTGGCCTTACATTTAGGTCTTTAATCCATTTTGAGCTTATTTTTGTGTATGGTGTTAGGGAGTGATCTAATCTCATACTTTTACATGTACCTGTCCAGTTTTCCCAGCACCACTTATTGAAGGGGCTGTCCTTTCTCCACTGTATATTCCTGCCACCTTTATCAAAGATAAGGTGACCATATGTGCATGGGTTTATCTCTGGGCTTTCTATCCTATTCCATTGATCTATCTTTCTGTTTTTGTGCCAGTACCATACTGTCTTGATTACTGTAGCTTTGTAGTATAGTCTGAAGTCAGGCAGCCTGATTCCTCCAGCTCCATTTTTTGTTCTCAAGATTGCTTTGGCTATTCGGGGTCTTTTGTGTTTCCATACAAATTGTGAAATTTTTTGTTCTAGTTCTGTGAAAAATGCCAGTGGTAGTTTGATAGGGATTGCATTGAATCTATAGATTGCTTTGGGGAGTAGAGTCATTTTCACAATGTTGATTCTTCCAATCCAAGAACATGGTATATCTCTCCATCTGTTTGTATCATCTTTAATTTCTTTCATCAGTGTCTTATAATTTTCTGCATACAGGTCTTTTGTCTCCTTAGGTAGGTTTATTCCTAGATATTTTATTCTTTTTGTTGCAATGGTAAATGGGAGTGTTTTCTTGATTTCACTTTCAGATTTTTCATCGTTAGTATATAGGAATGCCAGAGATTTCTGTGCATTAATTTTGTATCCTGCTACTTTACCAAATTCATTGATTAGCTCTAGTAGTTTTCTGGTAGCATCTTTAGGATTCTCTATGTATAGTATCATGTCATCTGCAAACAGTGACAGCTTTACTTCTTCTTTTCCGATTTGGATTCCTTTTATTTCCTTTTCTTCTCTGATTGCTGTGGCTAAAACTTCCAAAACTATGTTGAATAAGAGTGGTGAGAGTGGGCAACCTTGTCTTGTTCCTGACCTTAGTGGAAATGCTTTCAGTTTTTCGCCATTGAGGATGATGTTGGCTGTGGGCTTGTCATATACGGCCTTTATTATATTGAGGAAAGTTCCCTCTACACCTACTTTCTGCAGGGTTTTTATCATAAATGGGTGTTGAATTTTGTCAAAAGCTTTCTCTGCATCTATTGAGATGATCATATGGTTTTTCTCCTTCAATTTGTTAATATGGTTAATCACATTGATAGATTTGCGTATATTGAAGAATCCTTGCATTCCTGGAATAAACCCCACTTGATCATGGTGTATGATCCTTTTAATGTGCTGTTGGATTCTGTTTGCTAGTATTTTGTTGAGGATTTTTGCATCTATGTTCATCAGTGATATTGGCCTGTAGTTTTCTTTCTTTGTGACATCCTTGTCTGGTTTTGGTATCAAGGTGATGGTGGCCTCGTAGAATGAGTTTGGGAGTGTTCCTCCCTCTGCTATATTTTGGAAGAGTTTGAGAAGAATAGGTGTTAGCTCTTCTCTAAATGTTTGATAGAATTCGCCTGTGAAGCCATCTGGTCCTGGGCTTTTGTTTGTTGGAAGATTTTTAATCACAGTTTCAATTTCAGTGTTTGTGATTGGTCTGTTCATATTTTCTATTTCTTCCTGATTCAGTCTTGGCAGTTTGTGCATTTCTAAGAATTTGTCCATTTCTTCCAGATTGTCCATTTTATTGGCATAGAGTTGCTTGTAGTAATCCCTCATGATTTTTTTTATTTCTGCAGTGTCAGTTGTTACTTCTCCTTTTTCATTTCTGATTCTATTGATTTGAGTCTTCTCCCTTTTTTTCTTGATGAGTCTGGCTAATGGTTTATCTATTTTGTTTATCTTCTCAAAGAACCAGCTTTTAGTTTTATTGATCTTTGCTATTGTTTCCTTCATTTCTTTTTCATTTATTTCTGATCTGATTTTTATGATTTCTTTCCTTCTGCTAACTCTGGGGTTTTTTTGTTCTTCTTTCTCTAATTGCTTGAGGTGCAAGGTTAGGTTGTTTATTCGAGATGTTTCCTGCTTCTTAAGGTGGGCTTGTATTGCTATAAACTTCCCTCTTAGAACTGCTTTTGCTGCATCCCATAGGTTTTGGGTCGTTGTATCTCCATTGTCATTTGTTTCTAGGTATTTTTTAATTTCCTCTTTGATTTCTTCAGTGATCACTTCGTTATTAAGTAGTGTATTGTTTAGCCTCCATGTGTTTGTATTTTTTACAGCTCTTTTCCTATAATTGATATCTAGTCTCATGGCGTTGTGGTCGGAAAAGATACTTGATATAATTTCAATTTTCTTAAATTTACCAAGGCTTGATTTGTGACCCAAGATATGATCTATCCTGGAGAATGTTCCATGAGCACTTGAGAAAAATGTGTATTCTGTTGTTTTTGGATGGAGTGTCCTATAAATATCAATTAAGTCCATCCTGTTTAATGTATCATTTAAAGCTTGTGTTTCCTTATTTATTTTCATTTTGGATGATCTGTCCATTGGTGAAAGTGGGGTGTTGAAGTCCCCTACTATGAATGTGTTACTGTCGATTTCCCCTTTTATTGCTGCTAGTTTTTGCCTTATGTATTGAGGTGCTCCTTTGTTGGGTGCATAAATATTTACAATTGTTATATCTTCTTCTTGGATCGATCCCTTAATCATTATGTAGTGTCCTTCTTTGTCTCTTCTGATAGTCCTTATTTTAAAGTCTATTTTGTCTGATATGAGAATTGCTACTCCAGCTTTCTTTTGGTTTCCATTTGCATGGAATATCTTTTTCCATCCCCTTACTTTCAGTCTGTATGTGTCTCTAGGTCTGAAGTGGGTCTCTTGTAGACAGCATATATATGGGTCTTGTTTTTGTATCCATTCAGCCAATCTGTGTCTTTTGGTGGGAGCATTTAGTCCATTTACATTTAAGGTAATTATCGATATGTATGTTCCTATTCCCATTTTCTAAATTGTTTTGGGTTCGTTATTATAGGACTTTTCCTTCTCTTGTGTTTTTGTCTAGAGAAGTTCCTTTAGCATTTGTTGTAAAGCTGGTTTGGTGGTGCTGAACTCTCTCAGCTTTTGCTTGTCTGTAAAGGTTTTAATTTCTCCATCAAATCTGAATGAGATCCTTGCTGGGTAGAGTAATCTTGGTTGCAGGTTTTTCTCCTTCATCACTTTCAGTATGTCCTGCCACTCCCTTCTGGCTTGTAGAGTTTCTGCTGAGAGATCAGCTGTTAACCTTATGGGGATTCCCTTGTGTGTTATTTGTTGTTTTTCCCTTGCTGCTTTTAATATGCTATCTTTGTATTTAGTTTTTGACAGTTTGATTAATATGTGTCTTGGCGTATTTCTTAATTTTTTTTTTTTTTAAAGGAATGTTTAGTTTGGTCGGCAGATATTTCTTGAGTACCTAATGTGTGCCATGCACTGTGATTGAAATCCTGGCCATGAACAGAGAAGACAAAGCTCCATATTCTTAAGGAATGGGGACACCCATTATGAACTAGGAAAAAAATGAGCCAAGGGAGGTATTTAAACTGGGTGTTGGGATAAAGGGAGACTCGGATTGTGTGTGTTGGGAGCACACAATTCAGAAAGGGTGGTCAGGGAAGGCCTTTCTAAACTGGAGGTGTTTGATGTATAGCCTGAGCACTTCGAAGGACCTGGTCAGGCAAACATCCCAGGCAGAAGCATTAGAAGGACAGCATTCCAGGCAGAAGGAAAAAAAAAAAAAACAGTGTAAAGGCCCCGATGTGGGAAAATGCTTGCCATGTTAAGCATCTTCGTTAAATGAATTCTGTTGCAATGATCTGTTACCGCATAACCAGCTCTCCCCAACCTTAATCATTTTCAGTGACCTGTGTATTTTGCTGACAGTTTTGTGGGTATTAGGGACTTGGGAAAGACTCAGCGGGAGGTTTGTTTTGATCCCCTGGCATCATCCGTGAAGGCAGCTGAGGCTGGAGGACCTGCCTTCAAGATGGTTCTTTACTAACTCACACGTCGTCACTCTGATGCCGCCTGGCCTCTCTCTCTCCTACGTGGTGTCTCATCCTCAGAGCCCCTCCACATGGAGCAGGATGGACTCAGAGTATTCGTGCTTCTTCTTACTTGGCTCTTGGCTTCCAACAGACCAAGGTAGAAGCTGCCAGTCTCCTTAAAGCCTAGGCCCAGAAGTTACTGCTGGCATGGCAGCACTTTTGCCCAGTTCTCAAGGCCAGTCCTTTTTCTTTACAGGGAGCATAAGTGGATCCCACTTCTTAATTATTCTTTATTTGAGCTGTAAGTGACATAGAACATTTTATTAGTTCCAGGTGTACAGCATAATGATTTGATACATGTATATATTGTGAAACACTCACCACAGTGTTTAGTTAACATCTGTTATCACACATAGTTACAATTTGTTTTTTCTTGTGCTGAGAACTTTTAAGATCTACTCTCTTGGCAACTTTCAAATATCCCATCCAGTATTATTAACTGTAGTCAGCTGTGTAATGCTATGCATTACCTCCCTAGGACTTGTTTATTTTGTAGCTGGAAGTTTGTGCCTCTTGACCTCTTTCATTCATTTCACCCACCCCCACCCCCGGCCTCTGGCAACCACCAATCTGATCTGTTTCCACGAGTTTGTTTGTTTTAAATGAAGTCTAGTTGATATACAGTGTTGTGTTAGTTTCAGGCGTGCAGCACAGTGATTCAGATTCTTTTCCATTGTAGGTTAGTACAAGATATTGAATACAGTTCCTTGTTCTATACATTAGGTCCTTGTAGTTTATCTATTTTGTATATAACACTGTGTATATGTTAATTCCAACCTCCTAATCCCGCCCCCGCCCCCCCCAGCTTTGGTTACCATAGGTTTGTTTTCTGTGTCTGTGAGTCTGTTTCTGTTTTGCAAATAATTTCACTTGTATCATTTATTTCAGATTCCACATATAAGCGATATCATATGATATTTGTCTTTCTCTACCTGACTGACTTCACTTAGTTTGATAACCTCTAGGCCCATTCATGTTGCTGCAAATGACGTTGTTTCATTCTTTTTTATGGCTGAGTAATATTCCATCGTGCCTATGTACCACATCTTCTTTATCCATTCATTTGTCGATGGACACTTAGGTTGCTTCCATGTGTTGGCTGTTGTAAATAGTGCTGCTGTGAACTTTGGGGTGCACGTATCTTTGTTTTGGGGGTTTTGGGGGTTCATTTTGTTTTTTTAAGATTCTGTATATAAGTGACATCATACAGTATCTCTGTCTCTCTGTCTGATCTATCTCACTTAGCATGATGCCCTCAAGGTAGTGGACCCACCTCTTGATGGAAGGAGTGGGAAAGAACTTGTAGCCACCTTCAGTTGAAACAGATCGTTACAGAGTTAACAGAAATTCCCTTTAAGTGTCTGGGGTTCAGGCTTGCACAGGCCAACACTACAGGTCTGGTCCCTCTGTAGCATGAAGATCAGCCAGCAGCTTTGAGGAGTTTTCCTTGGGGTCCAGACCCATAACTAGGAAAGTCTGCGCTGAACAGAATCCACTCTGCTCGTTGCCCACAGCAAGCATCGTCATCAGCGCTAACCTGAGTGTCTAGGAGATTTCTTAAGTCTTGATTGTAAAACTCTGGATTTGGGGGTTGGGATGGAAAACACGAAGCAAGATGCCAGCTTCTGTGTAGGATTTTTCCTTTGCAGAATAGTCCTGGGATAATCTTAGAGGGATGGGAGCAAAGGCAACGCATGATTACAGTTCAGACACTAGGAGTGTTTGACCCTGAAATAGTTCATGAAACAGCTGTACGTTTACACTGTTCAGTAGCCCGGAGAGTGTTTGATTTGTCCCCTTAAGCAAGATAATTGAGCCAGTTGGAGTTAGAATCCTCTTCTGAGGCAAAGGGGTGTGACGTCCTGCATTTTTGGACCATAACAGCCCTTGGAGAGAAGGAGAGAGACCCGTAGGAACTGACAATTTTCTCTGACGGACAGGGCATTTGAGGGGAGGGGGTGGCGAGGTGAGGATAAAAGAGGCTGATTCTGATAGACTCAGCTGGTCCAGAGTTTGTTCTGTCGGTGTCGCAGTCAATAGAGCAAATCATTTTTGTACGGACACATGTCCCAAATCTAATGTTTGCCTAATGATGGCAGCTGGCTTCACTCAAGGTGCAATTGAACTCAAAAATGTTTGCTTAATGATGGTGGCTGCTAAGTCAAGATAAAGTTGAACCTGAAAAAACCATCCACAGTGTTTATGTTCACAATCCTCACATATTCCCCCAGGTGACTTTTTTTTTTTTTTTTTTTTTTTAGCCCCCTTCTGATGTGCTGAGACTCCAAAACAGATTGTTAAATGAGCAGCTCTTTTTTGTCCCTAACTGATCTGTCAGCATAGGCAGACTTTCCAGTTTGGATGTCAGAGGGAGCACTAATAAACCCTCTCATTGTTCTATTGTTTCATCTGGAGCGGCATTTTTATTATCATTATTATGGGTTTCAGTGTGAAAATGGTCAGGTTTACCTGGATGAAGACTTCCATGGCAGCTGTGATGGTAAACTGGGAAAGTTCGCTTGTGGTCATATTGTAATTAAAGTAGATCTTGGTCGTTCACATCCCCCCATCGGACGCTGTCTTTATGTACAGACCAGTTGTCTGGGTTTAATAAGACACATTTTTGGAGGGCTTAACTTGAATGCAAAAAAAAATTTTATTAATCACGTGTCAGTTGGCTCTTAAATTTTACAGAAATAAGAGAAGAATGCACCAAATGTTGCCTTCTGAAATCGAATCTGAGGTCGGATTTTATCTTAGCCCAACATCTATGTGCCTGTGGGACCGAGTGAAGCCCTAACTGGCCTGGCTGCTGTCTCTTTTTGCACACGCAGTGCCTGTTCCCTCAGACAGAGTAACCCGCAGGTATCTTGCAGCGTCTTGGCCAGGAATTTTCATGTACCCGTGAACAAATCCATTCAGTCACTTGTGTGGTCAGGGACTTCTGGAACTTTCTCTGTCTTTCGTCTTGTGCTGTGGTTGCTGACTCTCATGCTGAAAACTCAGCCGTTGTGCGCTGGTGCCGAATTGAATCTCAGAGACAGAGTTTTGGGTGAAGCGTTAATAGAGAAGAATAGCTCTATTGCTTTGCCAGGCAAAGGGGGATACAGTGGGCTCGTGCCCTGAAAATCTGTGGGTTCCAACCTGGGAGGATTTGGTGAGGAGTTTTATAGCAGTGGTTCAAGGGTGGGGTTGCTGATAAGGATCAGGGTGTGTGCAGGGGCTGCACTCCTTCAGTCTGCCTTCAGGTGGTCTCCTGATGAGCTCTTCACGGTTATCAAACCGTGACCTTCTCTGGAATGAAGAACGCTAACATCTGCCATTTGTTGGGGGTTTTAGTTCTGTAAAAGAGCTCAAAGATATTAAGTGTATCCCTTGCGGTGGAACCAGGACCCTGCCCCAAGGCTGCACTGTTGTTTCTTGGCTTCTCCTGTCTTGTCTCTGCAGTGCCCTCCCTTCCCTGATGAGCAACTGTTCGGATCTGCCCTTTAGAACTCAGGGAAGGGCATGGAGGCTGGAGTCCATTCCCTCCAAACAAGAAATGGGGGACACTGAAAGGCTTCCATGCCCAGGAGCCCCACAGGGTCCTGCTCGGTTTCAGCACATCCATGAGGGCCTGTGGTCTTTGCTAGGCCCAGCGGTGCTGGCTCTTTCTTTGTGTGCAGCCAGGCCTGGGGGTTGCTTGCTTTCCACATCGGGTGCTGTACTTCCGTGAAGTGAGGAGAAAGCTGCTTTCCTCTTTTTGCATCAAACTCAGCGCCTGACGGGGACCACCACCATATTGCTGTCCCCCCAAAGGGTTCCCAGAGTGAATCACTTTTAGTGACTGCTCTCCCCCTCCGTCGTGACAAGCTGTGAGTCCACAGGGATGAATTCGGGACGTCAGAGTGAGAGACAGCCTGCTTCGTTTGGACACTTCCTTCTCTGACTGCTGGACTTTGGGCCATGTGTCTGGTGTAGAGGAAAGAACAAAAGGGCCTAAGGTTGGACAGACGCGGGGGCAGTTCCCACCTCTGTCACCTACAGCCGTGTGACCTGGGGCAGGTAACTCAACCTTTCAGAATCTCAGTTTTCTCATCCTCAGAAAGGAATAATGATAATGAGATAATGTGCTCAAAGAACTTGTACGAGACCTGAGTTCCTGGCATGGAGCTCCTAGAACCCTTGGAATTTCCTTAGCGAGAGGAGTGTGCTTTGTATGCTAATGAGATGACTCATGGTAGGTTTCTTAGGGAGCTGGTTGCCAGAAAACCAACCAAATGATTAGAGAGGGGGGACTTGCAGCCCCCCCCACCTCCAGGGAGGGGAGAGGGGTTGAAGACTGAGTTCAGTTACTAATGGCCAATGATTTAATGAATTGTGTTTGCGTCATGAAACTTGATACAAACGCGTGGAATGATGAGGGTTGAGGGAGCTTCCAAGTTGACACATTTAAGTGCCAGGAGGGTGGCACACCCCAGCTCCGCGGGGTCAGAGGCGCCCACACTCGGGACCCTTTCTGACAGCTCCCTGTGTGCCTCGTCACCTGACTGTCATTTGTTTCCTTTATAATAAACTGTAACAATAAGTACAGCGCTTTCTTGAGTTCTGTGAGTTATTCTAACAAATGACTAAACCTAAGGAGGGGTCCTGGGAACCCCTGAAGTTGTAGTCAGCTGGGAAGAAGGGAGGGTAGTCTGGGGACCCCATTTGCGGCTGGTGTGTGAAGTGGGGGGCACTCTTGTGGGACCGAGCCCTTAACCTGTGGGGTCCGTGCTAACTCCGATTAGTTAGTGCTGGAATTGAACTGAATTGTAGGACTCCCAGCTGGTGTCTGAGAATTGGAGTTGGAATGATGTCAGGAAGAAGCAGCCGGAGCCTATGAAATACTTAGCTCATAGTAAGGACCTGGGAGATGGGAGCTTATATTAATTGTGATGCTGTTGCTGTTTTATTACAAAATAAAAACAAAATTTAACAAAATCTACATAGGGCTTACTACTTACAAGTGGCTCACTTAACTCAATTGCTCAAAAATTAGCTACTCTTATTATTTCCATTTAACAGATGAGGAAACTGAGGCACCAGGAAGTTCAGGTACTTCCCAAGCTCCCATAGCTAATAAGTGGCAGGGTTCAAATCCAGGCAGACCGTGACCTGCGTCTGTGCCCCTCATCTTTACAGGATGCTGTTGTCATTGGTGTTATTATGACTGCAGTTTGTTCAGGGAGGTCTAAGGAGCTGAAAGAAGACTAAACATGGCTGGAGCTTTGCAGAGATCCCTGACTTCCTTTTAAGATAATCAGATATATTTGTTCCCGAAGTAGGTACTAACCTTAAAGAGTATAACAGCTTATATAGGACTTGGATTATTAACAACCTTTTTCTCCAAAGAAATTTCTGTCATCCCAGGGTGAAATGGAGAAGTGTGAGTGCCTACTGTATACTGTTGGATGTGCAGATGCACTTGGACTTAATTGACTTTTCTTGAGAAAGCTCAACCATTCAAGCGCAAGTGTCCATGTTGAGCCTGTTACAACCCTGGAAACTGCACTGTCCAGTCAGCTCTGTGCGTGCAGAGCAAATGAATAATGGGCCTTGTGCTGCCACTTCCCTGGTTGGGCTCACAGGGAAACCTGCCACTCGCTGGTGATACCCTGTAGATGGAGGGCAGAAAGGCCGTGTCAGCAGCCCTGCCAAGCAGTCAGTGGAAAACACACACCCATTTATCATAGTGGACCTGGCAAGGGGCCAGACCTGCACAGAGTTGTAAATAAAACGCATTTGAAACCAAGACCTGTTGGAGCAAACAGGCCTCACCAGCAAGTCAATGGATTTTTTTTTTAAAACCCGGTATAACTTTTATTGGGCTTTCATTTAAGCACGTTCTATGCATCTCTTATATTACTTCATTCTCACAAAAACCCTGAAAGGAGTTGTCTATTAGGATGACTAGGCATCCTGGTTTGCCTGTTGTCCTGATGCAAATATTAAAAGAGCCCTTTTTCACTTTCCAAAGTGCCCTGGATGGACAATGAATTGAATGGTCGCCCAAGATATTATCTTTATTTTATGGAAGAGCAAACAGAGAAGATACATGACTCACTCGAGCTCCCCCCAGCAGGTGGGTGATGGAGCGGGATTCTCACTCAGATCAGTCTGTCTCCAGTACCCAAGTCTTTCCTGCCACAGTCTTCTGCTTCTCAGTACAGAGAAATGAGCACGTCTGCCTCACAATTAGTCCCTCTAGGGGAACTAGAAACTCACTGGAGTGATTTACCATTGTTTGAAACACTCTTGGATCTCCTTTTTTGGAATGACCTTCTGGAGTAATTTTTTTCTTTTCAGAACATCTTTGATGTTAGCAAATCTTGGTCCTTTGAGGATAGTGTTCATTTTTGGAAATTTCCTAAACACTTTCACAGCCAAGTCTTGTGAATAAGGTGGCGAGTTATGCTGGGGAACACCATTTTGGAGTCAAATCAAAGGCTTAGCTTGAATTAGTGAATTGTTTGTTTGCTTGTTTCGCTGGTAAAATTGGCTTTGGAAAAAATTCTCCAAGAGTCATTCTGCAGATGTTTGGAACAGCAACAGTGCCATTTGAATGGGCTGAATTTCTTTCAAAGCTGCATTTTATCATGCCTGGTAGATGTGATATATTGTGTCTAGTCTTTCTGGCAAAGCACATTTAGCTTGGAATGGGTGGGTAGCTTGCCTAGGTGGTTGAAATTGCTGACCTTAGATGAAGAAAGTAAATCAATTCTTTCCCCAGAACTCAGGTTTCTGTTAGCCAAATTCCCAAGCCTTCCTGTTCCATCCAGTGAATTCCAGTGCAGGTCAGTGTCCTACATTTAATTAATTAATTAAAATTTGTTTATTTATTTTTGGCTGCGTTGGGTCTTTGTTGCCGCGCGCGCGAGCTTCCTCTAGTTGCGCCGAGTGGGGGCTACTCTTCGTTGCAGTGCACGGGCTTCTCATTGTGGTGGCTTCTCTTGTTGTGGAGGACAGGCTCTAGGCACGCGGGCTTCAGTAGTTGTGGCACGTGGGCTCAGTAGTTGTGGTTCGCGGGCTCTAGAGCGCAGGCTCAGTAGTTGTGGCACACGGGCTTAGTTGCTCCATGGCATGTGGGATCTTCCCGGACCAGGGCTCGAACCCCTGTCCCCTGCATTGGCAGGTGGATTCTTAACCACTGTACCACCAGGGAGATCCCCCATGTCCTACATTTTAAAAGTTAAAGGTCCCAGTAGTACTTGTCTTTCAACTTACGGGAATGGCTTGGATGAATTTGTCTATTAAATATAATCATTATACATTTTAAATTGCGCTTTTAAATTTACAAAGCAATGTCAGTTCTGTTTTTTTCCTATTTTATTTTCTTATTTCTTTCATTATTCAGCGGAATACTGTGAATCAGGTATTATTACCCCACATGATCGGTAAAGAAGGCGAGGCTCTGAGATTGTGTCTCGTCTATGGTGACAGAAGTGTCAGTGGCAGTGTTTGGACTTGAGGATTCCCAGGGCATGTAGTTCCTGGTTAGTTCCCATTCTACTGCGTGTACTCCCTTCATCTTGATTGCTTTGTTCTCAGAGATTATTGAGTCTGTGTTAAGTCTGTATTAGTCGTCTATGGCTGCTGTAACAAAATACAACCTGGTGGCTTAAAGCAACAAAAGTTCATTCTTTCTGGAGGCCAGAAATTCAAACTAACTTTAATGGTGCTAAATCAGGGTGTCAGCAGGACTACACCCAGCCTAAATGGCCCAGCCAGATGATCCAGGATAATCTTCCATCTCAGGATCCTTAATCACATCTGCACATTCCTTTTTTGCTATATAAGGTAGCATTCATAGATTCCAGGGATGCAGGTGTAGATATGTCTTGTGGGCATTATTCAGCTCATTGCAAGTTTATTTTCCCCGTCTGCATCTTGCAATGGTGACGTGATATTCGAGAAGATCCACTGTACAGCAGTGCCGTTTACGCATATTAGGTTGCCCTTGCCTGCGATTGCCTTGCATCACTCCCCTAACCTCTTGCGGTGACAGACCCACGCTCCAGTCACAGACTGAGCCAGGCTGGGTCAGTCCCAGATCCTCACGCTCCCTCACTGTGGTGGGTGCATGATCCAAGGCAGCCAATAGGAATCCTTCCCTGAGATTTTCAAATTGAATCGAGACAGAGAGAGAGAGGCAGAGAAATGCCATAATTTCAGGAGACTGGAGCTGCCTTTCTCCACCATGTGGTGAAAACAAAGAGGGACTCACCTTGCTAATTTTTTTTTTTTTAATTCCTGAAATACATAAAATTCCCAGCAAGAAAAGTTCATTATTCAAATACACACAGGCCTGGCTTCTTGCCTGGGTAGAAGAATGTCAGCAGGTGAGGGTGGCTGTCTTGATGTGTCTGAGCCCATGGAGAAATTTTAAATTTTTCAAGAGTTTATTCTAGTCCATTGAATAATCAATAAATCACCTTGGGACACACATTCTTCTTCATAGCTGCACAAAAGATAGCTTAAATTCTGATTAAACATAGCACACATTGATTTCTGCTCCCTCCTGAACCCCACTAAAATGATGGCAAAGGAATTAAAATATTAGAAACCTACAATGACAAAGAGCATAGGAGAAGAAACAATAGCAAATTAAGGATTTCAGTGTGTGTTGAGAAGACGGAAGACAAATGGACAAATGGCAACTAGATTAGCAGAGCAAGAAAGCTGGAACTAAGGGCCTGGAGAGTGAAATTCCAACAAGAAGCAAGCCAGCTTCCCCCACAGAATCCTAGAGACTGGAAAATTGGAGCCCACAGATACCTGTCAAGACAGATGTGAAGGATTCAGTTCAGTAGAGGATAGCCTTCATATTTTTGGCTGTCCATCATCTTTTGAGTAACTTTTTCATATTTAGGGAAATCTAAAGTTATGGGTCTTGCTTCCTCAATCTGGACTCTAAATCCCAGCTTCTCCTACAGCTAGTCCATAGTCATGTGACCTGACTGTGCCAATCAGATACACATAAAAATTTTAACACAGAAGAGTACTGAAGGGAGAGCATCTATGTGTATTTTCATTTTTGAAGCAGGAGACTCAGGCTTTTAGTGGAAGCAGTAATCAGTGGTTGTAAGTTCAGGTTTCTTATATATTTTCCATAAGATGCTGTGGAACACTGGAACGAACCTTTTGGCCAACTCAATAACTCTTGCGTCGGTGGGGATAGGAGCAGTGATGATCGACTTGGGTGCTCAGTAGGATAGCAGAGTCTGTGAAGATTTCCTCTTCAGGCCTGTTCTGTGGGGTGGTTTTGGGCATAGTTCTGTAAGATGAGCCTGGAGCCTGGTTCTTCAGCCCTCCCAAGAATTCAGTGAACCACCCACCAGTTAACAAACTCCTTTCCCATTTAAATTGCCGGAGTCTATTTCTGTTGATTGCAATTCAAAAAAAAAAAAAAGGCAAAAAACAGCCCTATTCATACTGCATATGTAATAGTTTTATTCCCAGATGCCCCTTCTTACTCCAAAGAGCCAGATACTGGCTCCTTCCCCACAGCATCTGGAGAAAGGAAGTTCGTCTCTCGAGAAACTCCATCAGAAGGGACCCACTTTGAGGACATCAGGAGCAATGTCTGGCTTCAGACATTAAAATGAAATAAAGGAAGAGAGTTTTCATTCCAATCGTTTTCCTGTTCTCAATTCCCAGAATATAGGCAGCCTGGTACATACTGCCCAGGCAGAGAAGGGAGGACTTTTCTTGGTAGCAATTGACCATTCCAAGAGAAAGATCTCTGATGAATTAGATAAATTTCTACCCACTCACTTTCCAGTAAAGCCCTGCCTACTCGCAGAGAACTGCCAATCAGCTTTTTACTGCCTCTCTCTTAAATATCAATGGATATATAGGAAGGAGTCCCCAGACTGTTGAGGAAAGCTTCTGTTCTCAAATGAGAAAAACCAAAGCAAATCCTCTGAGAAAACGTACTTGATGAACACAGTGTTAGTGAAAGGAGCAGAAGGCAACTTAATTAAATACACTCTAATTAATATTCTCACAAAGAAAAGAGAAGCTATTTCATGGATGAAACAAAATACAATGCTATTTTTTTTTTAAAACGACTGAAGAAAAAAGAGCTCTTAGAAATTAAAAATATTATAGCAGAAATGAAAAAAATCATTAGAAGGTTGGAAGTTAATGTTGAGGGAATCTCCTAGAAAGTAAAACAAAAGAACAAAGGAATGGGTAGCAGAAGAATAATTATGAGAAAATCAGAGAATCAATACAGTTGGTCCAATAACCAACCGAGAGAGACACAAAAAGGGAAGAATTAAAAAAAAAAAAAATCCTATATGTATTGAGAACCAAAGAACTTGAATCTCCACATGGAAAAGACTCACTGTAGTCAGCGCATGAGTCTACACCAAGGCACATTACCATGGGATTTCAGAGCACCAGGATAAAAAGAGAAGGGGCTAAAAGTTTCCAGAGAAGAGCAAATGGGTCACACGTCGAAGGATCAGGAATCGCAATGAGATCCCACTTCTCAGCGGCAAACATGAAGCAAGTCAAGGGAGCAGCGTCTTCAAAGCTGAGTACTGGCTTCTAACCTAGACATTCAAGTGCCTCCAAACTGTCAAGCAAATGTGCAGGAAGAAGGCAGACATGGATGGCAGGTCTCAGAACATGTACATTCAGGGAGCTACTGGATGATTTGCTCCAGTGAGCAAGAGAAAATATCAAGAAAGAAAATGTAAGATTTTGGAGACAGGGGATCCATCTCTGAGAAGCAGTAAAGGAATTCTTAGGATAACGATAAAGGAATTTCCTAGTACGACAGCTGTCCAGGACTCTCAGCAGGAAGACAGAGGTCTTTCCCCCAAAAACCCAAAACCCCCAAACCCCACAAAACTTCAGAGGGAAAATGCAGTACGGATGGATTCCCAAGGAGTTGGACCCTTTTGAAAGGGATTTTCTATTTCCGCCAAAGAGTCTGAGAAAAACTGATAATTAGAAAATTGAGTAGGTGAAAAATAAAGGCAGTCACTAACTTCAGGGAAAACAAAATTTTGCATAAGAAAGGAAGTGCAGTTATATTGGTTTCATTTGTGAATAATAGTTGCATAGCAATAATTTAAACAATAACATCTTGTTCTGTTGATACAACGAACATCTTGATAAAGCTGTATTATGAGGAAGGTAGATGTGAAATGTGTGTGGGGATGGTGGAGGCATAGGATGAAGAGTGCTAAAACTTTTTTTCTATAGGAGGAAATCAATAGATAATCCTTAAAAACAATCAAGGAATGAAAATATGAATGTGTGGGAAAATAAAGATAAATGCTGGGAAAAGGCGCTAAAGGGATTGAAAATGCTTAGCTCTGGGGAATAGGACTTCGGGGTGGGGCACGACACTGATCTTTTGCATTATAACCCTTATGGGAGTATTTGCTTCTTAAAACTGTGAATGTGCATCGCTTGATAAAAATTCAGAACCAGTTAAACCTTGGAAAAACTTCCTATGTCAATAGGAAGGCTGTCACTGGGAATGCAAATTAGTGCAATCACTTTGGAAAACTGTTTTGACAGTATCTACTGAAGCTGACCATATGATCTGGCAGTTCACTTCCAACAGATGATCAGACCATACAGACCATATGATCTAGCAGTTCAGTTCCAACAGATATGTGCGCAGTTGTACACCAGAACGTGTACAAGTGTGTCCCTAGCAGCACTATTCATGATAGCTGGGGACAGGAATGAACAAAGTGTGCACCTACAGTATAGCACATATTGTATGGTCATACAAGGGAGTGTGCTTTAATAATGCAAGTAGACTACCGTTCCATGCAACAACATGGCTGAACCTCACAAACATTGTGTTGAGCACAAGAACCGTGATCCCATTTATATAACGTCCCCGGGAAAACTAACCTCTGGTGATAGGAGTTAGGGTATTGATTACCTTTTGGGAAGAGGTGGGAGAGGGTAGATGCTGGGGGTGGGGCAGTTCATCATGTTCTAGATCTGGTTGCTGGTAACACAAGAATGTTCATTTTGTGAAGCTGATAGACTCTACTGAGTATACTCTTCTGCAAATATATTGAAGTTGGGTGAATAACCTTTAAGAACGTTTATTAAATAAAATACGCATACTTCCACAAGAGCTGCTCAGCCCAGGAAAAAATGCCCATCTGGACAAGAGAATCTGCTGTTTCTGGAAAATTAGGAAATTATCAACTAACTTGTGAAAATATATTCAGAAAGTCTCAGCAAATTGAATATGGTTATTTCTTGGTTCTTGCCTTTTTATTTGGATTTAAGGATTTTTTTTTTTAACATCTTGATTGGAGTATAATTGCTTTACAATTTTGTGTTAGTTGCTGCTGTATAACAGAGTTAATCAGCTATACATATACATATATTCCCATATCCCCTCCCTCTTGTGTCTCCCTCCCACCCTCCCTATCCCACCCCTCTAAGGTGGTCACAAAGCACTGACCTGATCTCCCTGTGCTCTGCGGCTGCTTCCCATTAGCTACCTGTTTTACATTTGGTAGTGTATATATGTCCATGCCACTCTCTCACTTCGTCCCAGCTTACCCTTACCCCTCCTTGTGTCCTCCAGTCCATTCTCTACGTCTGCATCTTTATTCCTGTCTTGCCCTTAGGTTCTTCATAACCATTTTTTTCTTGTTTTTTTTTTAGATTCCATATATATGTGTTAGCATACGTACTTGTTTTTCTCTTTCTGACTTACTTCACTCTGTATGACAGACTCTAGGTCCATCCACCTCACTACAAATAACTCAGTTTCATCTCTTCTTATGGCTGAGTAATGTTCCATTGTATATATGTGCTACACCTTCTTTATCCACTCATCTGTCGATGGGCACTTAGGTTGCTTCCATGTCCTGGCTATTGTAAATAGAGCTGCAATGAACATTGTGGTACATGACTCTTTTTGAATTACGGTTTTCTCAGGGTATATGCCCAGTAGTGGGATTGCTGGGTCGTATGGTAGTTCTATTTTTAGTTTTATGAGGAACCTCCATACTGTTCTCCATAGTGGCTGTATCAATTTACATTCCCACCAACAGTGCAGGAGGTTACCCTTTTCTCCACACCCTCTCCAGCATTTATTGTTTGTAGATTTTTTGATGATGTCCATTCTGACTGGTGTGAAGTGATAACCTCATTGTAGTTTTGATTTGCATTTCTCTAATGATTAGTGATGTTGAGCATCCTTTCATGTGTTTGTTGGCAATCTGTATGTCTTTGGAGAAATGTCTATTTAGGTCTTCTGCCCATTTTTGGATTGGGTCGTTTGTTTTTTTGATATTGGGCTGCTTGTATATTTTGGAGATTAATCCTTTGTGAGTTGCTTGATTTGCAAATATTTTCTCCCCTGCTGAGGGTTGTCTTTTCGTCTTCTTTATGGTTTCCTTTGCTGTGAGAAAGCTTTTAAGTTTCATTAGGTCCCATTTGTTTATTTTTGTTTTTATTTCCATTTCTCCTGGAGGTGGGTCAAAAAGGGTCTTGCTGTGATTTATGTCATAGAGTGTTCTGCCTACGTTTTCCTCTAAGAGTGTTATAGTGTGTCTGGCCTTACATTTAGGTCTTTAATCCATTTGGAGTTTATTTTTGTGTATGGTGTTAAGGAGTGTTCTATTTTCATTCTTTTACATGTGGCTGTCCAGTTTTCCCAGCACCGCTTACTGAAGAGGCTGTCTTTTCTCCATTGTATTCTCTTGCCTCCTTTATCAAACATAAGGTGACATATGTTTGTGGGTTTCTCTCTGGGCTTTCTATCCTGTTCCGTTGGTCTATATTTCTGTTTTTGTGACAGTACCATACTGTCTTGATTACTGTAGCTTTGTAGTATAGTCTGAAATCAGGGAGACTGATTCCTCCAGCTCCATTTTTCTTTCTCAAGATTGCTTTGGTTATTCGGGGGTCTTTTGTGTTCCCATACAAATGGTGAAATTTTTTGTTCTAGTTCTGTGAAAAATGCCATTGGTAGTTTGATAGGGATTGCATTGAATCTGTAGATTGCTTTGGGTAGTAGGGTCATTTTCACAATGTTGATTCTTCCAATCCAAGAACATGGTGTATATCTCCATCTGTTTGTATCATCTTTAATTTCTTTCATCAGTATCTTATAGTTTTCTGCATACAGGTCTTTTGTCTCCTTAGGTAGGTTTATTCCTAGGTATTTTATTCTTCTTGTTGCAGTGGTAAATGGGAGTGTTTCCTTAATTTCTCTTGGAGATTTTTCATGATTAGTGTAGAGGAATGCCAGAGATTTCTGTGCATTAATTTTGTATTCTGCTACTTCACCAGATTCAATGATTAGCTCTAGTAGTTTTCTGGTAGCATCTTTAGGATTCTCTATGTATACTATCATGTCATCAGCAAACAGTGACAGCTCTACATCTTCCTTTCCAATTCGGATTCCTTTTATTTCTTTTTCTTCTGACTGCTGTGGCTAAAACTTCCAAAACTATGTTGAATAATACTGGTGAGAGTGGACAACCTAGTCTTGTTCCTGATCTTAGAGGAAATGGTTTCAGTTTTTCACCATTGAGAACAGTGTTTGCTGTGGTTTTGTCATATATGGGCTTTATTATGTTAAGTTCCCTCTATGCCTACTTTCTGGAGGTTTTTTTTTTTTTTTTTGTCATAAATGGGTGTTGAATTTTGTTGAAAGCTTTTTCTGCATCTTTTGAGAGGATCATATGGTTTTTATCCTTCAATTTGTTAATATGGTTTATCACATTGATTGATTTGCATATATTGAAGAATCCTTGCGTTCCTGATATAATCCCCACTTGATCATGGTGTATGATGCTTTTAATGTGCTGTTCAATTCTGTTTGCTAGTATTTTGTTGAGGATTCTTGCATGTGTGTTCATCAGTGACATTGGCCTGTAGTTTTCTTTCTTTGTGACATCTTTGTCTGGTTTTGGTATCAGGGTGATGGTGGCCTCGTAGAATGAGTTTGGGAGTGTTCCTCTGCTATATTTTGGAAGAGTTTGAGAAGGATAGGTGTTAGCTCTGCTCTAATTGTTTGATAGAACTGGCCTGTGAAGCCATCTGATCCTGGGCTTTTGTTTGTTGGGAGATTTTAAATCACAGTCTCAATTTCAGTGCTTGTGATTGGTCTGTTTTTATTTTCTGTTTCTTCCTGGTTCAGTCTTGGAAGGTTGTGCTTTTCTAAGAATTTGTCCATTTCTTCCAGGTTGTCCATTTTCTTGGCATATAGTTGCTTGTGGTAATCTCTCATGATCCTTTGTATTTCCACAGTGTCAGTTACTTCCTCTTTTTCATTTTTAATTCTATTGATTTGAATCGTCTCCCTTTTTTTCTTGATGAGTCTGGTTAATGGTGTCTCAATTTTGTTTATCTTCTCAAAGAACCAGCTTTTAGTTTTATTGATCTTTGCTATCGTTTCCTTCCTTTCTTTTTCATTTGTTTCTGATCTGATCTTTATGACTTCTTTCCTTCTGCTAACTTTGGGGGTTTTTTGTTCTTCTTTCTCTAATTGCTTTAGGTGTAAGGTTAGGTTGTTTAGTTGAGATTTTTCTTGTTTCTTGAGGTAGGATTGTGTTGCTATAAACTTCCCTCTTAGAACTGCTTTTGCTGCGTCCCATAGGTTTTAGGTCTTCGTGTTTTCATTGTCAATTGTTTTAGGTAATTTTTGATTTCCTCTTTGATTTCTTCAGTGATCTCTTGGTTATTTAGTAGTGTAGTGTTTAGCCTCCATGTGTCTGTATTTTTTACAGTGTTGCTTGCTGTAATTGATATCTAGTCTCATAGTGTTGTGGTCAGAGAAGATACTTGACATGATTTCAGTTTTCTTAAATTTACCAAGGCTTGATTTGTGACCGAAGATATGATCTCTCCTGGAGAATGTTCCATGAGCACTTGAGAAGAAAGTGTATTCTGTTGTTTTTGGATGGAGTGTCCTATAAATATCAATTAAGTCCATCTTGTTTAATGTATCATTTAAAGCTTGTGTTTCCTTATTTATTTTCATTTTGGATGATCTGTCCATTGGTGAAAGTGGGGTCTTAAAGTCCCCTACTATGATTGTGTTACTGTCGTTTACCCTTTTATGGCTGTTAGCATTTGCTCCTATGTTGGGTGCATAAATATTTACAGTTGTTCTATCTTCTTCTTGGATCGATCCCTTGATCATTATGTAGTGTCCTTCTTTGTCTCTTGTAATAGTCTTTATTTTAGAGTCTATTTTTTCTGATATGAGAATTGTTACTCCAACTTTCTTTTGATTTCCATTTGCATGGAATATCTTTTTCCGTCTCCTCACTTTCAGTCTGTGTGTGTCCCTAGGTCTGAAGTGGGTCTCTTGTAGACAGCTATATGCGGGTCTTATTTTTGTATTCATTCAGCCAGTCTGGGTCTTTTGGTTGGAGCATTTAAGCCATTTACATTAAGGTAATTATCCATATGTATGTTCCTCTTACCATTTTCTTAATTGTTTTAGGTTTGTTACTGTAGGTCTTTTCCTTCTCTTGTGTTTCCTCCATAGAGAAGTTCCTGTAGCATTTGTTGTAAGCTGGTTTGGTGGTGCTGAATTCTCTTAACTTTTGCTTGTCTGTAAAGGTTTTAATTTCTTCACTGAATCTGAATGAGATCCTTATTGGGTAGAGTTATCTTGGTTGTAGGTTTTTCCTTTTCATCACTTAAAATATGTCCTGCCACTCCTTTCTGGTTTGCAGAGTTTCTGCTGAACGATCAGCTGTTAACCTTATGGGGATTCCCTTGTATGTTATTTGTTGCTTTTCCCTTGCTGCTTCTAATATTTTTTCTTTGCATTAATTTTTGATAGTTTGATTAATATGTGTCTTAGCCTGGTTCTCCTTGGATTTATCCTGTATGGGACTCTCTGCACTTCCTGGACTTGATTGACTATTTCCTTTCCCGTATTAGGGAAGTTTTTAACTATAATCACTTCAGATATTTTCTCCGTCCCTTTCCTTTTCTCTTCTTCTTCTGGGACCCCTATAATTCGAATGTTGGTGCGTTTAATGTTGTCCCAGAGGTCTCTGAGACTGTCCTCAGTTCTTTTCATTCCTTTTTCTTTATTCTGCTCTGTGGTAGTTATTTCCACTATTTTATCTTCCAGGTCACTTATCCGTTCTTCTGCCTCAGTTATTCTACTGTGGATTCCTTCTAGAGAGTTTTAAATTTCATTTATTGCATTGTTCATCATTGTTTGTTTGCTCTTTAGTTCTTGTAGGTCCTTATTAAACGTTTCTTGTATTTTCTCCATTCTGTTCCCAAGATTTTGGATCATCTTTCTGTCATTATTGTGAATTCTTTTTCAGGTAGACTGTCTGTTTTCTCTTCATTATTTAGGTCTGGTGGGTTTTTACTTTGCTCCTTCATCTGCTTTGTGTTTCTCTGTCTTCTCATTTTGCTTAACTTACTGTGTTTGGGGTGTCCTTTTTGCAGGCTGCAGGTTTGTAGTTCCTGTTGTTTTTGGTGTCTGTCCCCAGTGGCTAAGGTTGGTTCAGTGGGTTGTGTAGGCTTCCTGGTGGAGGGACTAGTGCCTGAGTTCTGCTGGATGAGGCTGGATGTTGTCTTCCTTGTGGGCAGGACTGTGTCTGGTGGTGTGTTTTGGGGTGTCTGTGACCTTATTATGATTTTAGGCAGCCTCTCTGTTAGTTGTCTTGCTGGTTGTTTGGCATGGGGTGTCCAGCACTGTAGCTTGCTGGTCGTTGAGTGGAGCTGCATCTTAGGGGTGAGATGGAGATCTCTGGGAGAGCTCTCTCTGATTGATATTACGAGGGGCCGGGAGGTCTCCGGTGAACCAATGTCCTGAACTCAGCTCTCCCACCTCAGAGGCTCAGGCCTGACCCCTGGCCGGAGCACCAAGAGCCTGTCAGCCACACAGCTGAAATAATAGAAAATGGATTTATGCTTCCTGATGTCATCACTTCCTTTTTTTAGGATTTTCTTGTCAACAACTCCCTTGATGTTATTGCTTCAAACATTTGTTCACTCTCACGCCCTGGCCCATTCCTGAATCCAGCCGCTGACATCAAGGCTCACTCTTCTAAGGATTTTTTGGATTTGTCCTCTTTGTGTATATGCTACTTTAAGTTGCCTCAAGTGGTTTTTTTTTTTTTCTCCTCATATTTAAGGATGATTTTGAAACTCTTTGAAACTTTGTATTGGCCACAAGTTCTTTCTTCTGCTTTCTCCATGGCCTGCTCATGATTTTAGGTGCAGTTTTTTCCAAAAGACAGCAAAAGCAGAACGTGGAGCGGGGGAGGGTATAATACTGTCTAGGAAAAAAAAGAGCATGCATTGACTGGATTTCTTTGTTAGCGAGGTCCGGCTGGAATTCTCCTATTGTGCACTTTCATGTTATCACAGGAATCTCTCTCCCTGAAATAATATAATGCATCAACGACCTTGTTTTTTCCCAGAAGTGTTTGAGAAGAGGGAGCATTCGTCTTGCCTTTTGTCCTTTTACATTATTTGTGTTAGAAATCTCCGTTGTGCCAACCTTGGGAGGAGGGGAGAAGGCAGTAAATTACCTTCTCTTCACCTTCACATCACCACGCTACAAATGCCCTTCAGTGGCAGGCATTTACTTTGCTGTTTTGTTCCTGATCAAGGGAAAGCAGAGGGAGACACTCTTGAAAGTTCGGCCACTTACGCCGAGTTACAATGCGTGGAATTGCAGGTTACATCAAGAAGTCAGAGTTGGCTGGTAATGGGATTGATAGCCACCATGGATTCACGCCTGCAGTCATCGGCTTGCGCGGGGAGGGGAAGCCCTTCTCATGAAACGTTCTGTTGTGGGGAATACACCAAGAGCGGAGCTGCTAGGAATTCTTCAGGACACAAGGCAGAATTGGGTACCATTTGGCCTCTTCCTTTTCCCTCTCAGATCAGTGATGATTTGTGGGCAAGTTCAGCTGTTCTATGGGGTCAGAGATTGTATAGAATGGTAGCAATTGGTCATTTAGATGCCTGTGCTTATCATTGGCTTTATAAGCGATATAATGTCTTATAATACTGATGCTCATACAATACTATCATTACATAGAGTAAGAATATATTTAAGACATAGTTATAATACCATAATTTGTAATACTTAGAGGAAGTAATTCACTGTGGAGCCAGGAGACCTGGATTCACATCCCTGGTCTTTCTTTAACTATCTGTGTGTATTTGGGCCACTTTCTTCCTCTCTCTTTGCCCCATTGTTTTTTCTGCTACATGAAGATAATTATGCCTACCCTGAAGGGCTTCTTGGTGCTAGCACAGAGCAGGTGGTCATGAGCTGCTAGGCATTCCCCCCACCCCCTCTTTTTTGCGTCCGTGCCAAGAGGGATGGGCCTGTGGGATCTTAGTTCCCCAAACAGGTATCAAGCCTGTGCCTCGCTGCAGTGGAAGCTCAGGAGTCTTAACCACTGGACCGCCAGGGAAGTTCCTCCCCCTTTCGTCCCATTAATTGTTTGTGGGCTGGAAAGAGCTTTGCAGGTGGTCTTGTATGCTCTCTTCCAGGCTGGGAAACATTGACTTGGCGTGCATTCATTATATCAGACTTGTGTCTTTTATTTATTCATTTACTCATTCATTAGTCATAAAGAATTCCCCTGCCTCCCATGCTTGGGGAAGGGAAGGCTGGTTTTGGTGAGTTGGTAGGGTTTATTTATTTTTTTAAATTTAGTTCATTTTTGAACAACAAAAGAGAGAAGAAGACACAAAGTGTACTTGTAAAGTTAAGGAATATTTTGCTTTTTCTTCACACAATTGTACACATATTCATTACAGAATCTAAAGTCTTCGTTAAGAGTGAACATAGCTTGGGAGCAAAATGGGAGAGTTTCGGACAAAACTGTTAGGTGGCTATCTCGGGGGCACAGGTTGGGTAGGGTAAATGTGAAGGTTATTGGTGCTTTTGTTTTCTTTTTGTTTTTCTATTTTCTCAAGTTTTTTGCTTCGTGTATGTGAGTTGAGATTAGAAATAAAGCTATTAAGAAATGTAGTTTTGTTGAACTACGTTGAGGTTAGAGGTCAGCAGAAAAGATGCTTCATGAGTTCAAGCTGTTTTATTTTGAAAAACAAAGAAGTCCTCCCAGGAAGTATTTACTTAGAGACTACGAGAAGCAGTCATTTTTCTTTGAAATCATCATTTTATATTTTTCCTTTTAGATTACAGTTTGTTGTCTGTGTCAAATTATTTTCTTTTCTCTGGTCATTATATTGTGAGCATTTTCTCATATTATTGGGGCACATTCTTTGGAAGCATTTAAGATGGACGCCATTACATAGCGTCCTTAGTTAACTGTTGCCTTATCGCTGGACATTTATGCTGTTTCCTGCCATTTTGCTCTTATAAATAACAGTCAGGAATATCTCTGTGCGTCCCAAGTTATGTGCTTCTTTGAGGATTCCTTAGGGGTGAATTTTGAGAAATGAAATGCAGAATCGAGAACAACCCCGTTTAAGGGTCTTATGCGCAGTGCCCTATGGGCAGCTGTGTATCAGGGTCTCCATGCCTAGGGGGCTTCTCAGCCTTGCATTTGGCTCAAGAATACTCAGCTGTCTGGAGAGAAGCTGGTAGAGGGGAAATGCCTCCGGATTCTTGGCCTCAAGTCATCACCTACTGTGTAACTTTAGGCAAGAAGCTTCACCGCTCTGAGTCTCACTTTCCTCATGTACAAGGTTAGAACAATGGCATCGCTCCCCCCGCCCCATTGTTCTTGAGCTCAGGAATCGTCTACTATCAGCCTGCAGTTGTGCTAGGGCCTTTGCATAGCTCCTAACATTGTAAATGTGGAAATGAATATGGGATAATATATGGGAAGTGATGTACGGGAAAG
>NW_006790426.1:1144493-1144852 GCF_000442215.2 Lipotes vexillifer | reverse complement strand
GAAAGAGTTTGGTAAACTGGGTTTCCTTGTCTCTAAGAAACAGTTGCTGAAGCTTTGGGAACCAGCAAACAGTAAATGGTGTCACTTAATGAGAATGGGAAGTGTGGATTCTGATAGGACCATTCAATGTAGGGCTTATTGTTTAAAATAACTAAAGCTTGACTTTAAATCGCCACGTTAAGAAATAATAACTATTTGATTTGGAACTTTTATTTGATTTTAGACTCTTGTCTTTCCCAACCAGGGAAGAGGACTCTAGGAGCACCCCCTTTTCCCTTGTCTGTCTGGGGTTCTCTGATGTCACTTGAGGGCATTTGGGGATGGCACAGCATTTCACCTGAAATTTGAAACTTCCATTT
>NW_006790426.1:1134086-1144483 GCF_000442215.2 Lipotes vexillifer | reverse complement strand
CCTGCTGATTGGAGGCACACTGATGTCTGGCATTTGTTTCCCTTTCTCGTTCTCCTGTTTCCTCAGCTAACAGGGGATAAGAATCACCTCAAATCCCGTGATCCAGAAGTAGTTACAGCTAGTATTTTGATATCCTTCCTTCCTGATTGAATTCAGATGTATTCAGGCAGACTATGTTAACAGAATTGGGTTTCACGGTATATATTTTATAACTTGATTTTTTTCTATTAATGTTACATTATGAACATTTTATTATATCAATACATGTTCTTCAATAATATGATTTTCCATGGTTGTAGAGTTTTCTGTCAGAGGAACATACTCTAATTTATTCAACCAAGTCCCTATTGTTAGACGTTCAATTTTCCAGCTTTTCACTTTCATAAATCATGTCGCAGTGAATATTCTAGTAGGAGGAATAGCTGTAGGTATCTCAGTGGCAATACTGAGTCAAAGTATTGCTACTTACTCCAAACTGCCTTCCAGATACAGTGAACATCGTGACTCGAATCAGCTGTAATAAGTATGCCTGTTCCATCAAATCTACACCTATACTTGATATGATCTTAAAAATACTTCTTCCAAATTTGATGTGAAAAATACTTAAAATTGTATTTTTCCTTCTGATCCCAGTGTGGTTGCAGAGTTTTCCCATGTCTGTGGCTCTGTGGTGTCCCATGCCCGACGGTGTCTCTCTGTGCCCCCCCCCGGTCCACCCTCCAATCTTCTGTCTTCTCTCTACCCCTGGGAGGTGACCTGTGGAAAGTCTACCAACGGGCTCCCCTCCCTGTCTCTTCTGTTGGGTTCGACCAGTGGTCAGTGCAGAGCCCCAGCGAGAGGCGGGATGCGTGGGAGAGGAAAGCAAGGTCAGGGTGTTAGTTGTCCCGACCCCCTACCTCTCTATATGGTCAGCTGCCACACAGATCCAGTCTCTTGTGTGCCCAAGGTGGAGTGTTCTACACTGCGTTTCCTTCCATGTTCTGGGACCCACTCGCTCCTTGGTCCCTTAGTTCCTTGGTCCCTTAGGATCTGGACGGCTCCACCTTTGTTGGAGGTTCCTGCCCTGTCCCTTGAGGCTTGGAATGAATTCCTTGGTAAAGAAGCCCTCCTTGGATTATTCTTGAGTGTTGCACCTGTTTCCGGTTGGGACCCTGCCCGATAAGAATGATCTGATTAGTAATTGCAGCAGATTGCGAATGATGACAGGTCGTCATCCCGTGTTACAAGCCAGGAAGTTTAGGCTCAGGGAGACCCAGAGTCTAACCTCTACTGAGTCTTCTGGTTGCATTGATAGAGGATGAAAGGTGGTGAGATTGCATTACCTGGGATTCTTCAAGAAAGGTAATTTCTAGCATTTAACTGTGATCCACTGTTCAAGCAAGATCATGAATGCTTTGCTTGGTATTCCAGATGCTTCTTTTTGTTGGTGTAGCTGGTGCACACAGGATACAACACAGACTTGGTCATCAGACAGGCTGTGCTTACATCCCAGCTCTGCCACGTCCTGGCTGAATGGCCCTGAGCAAATTACTTCATCTTGGTAAGCCTCAGTGGCCTTATATGAGAAACGGGTGTAATAACAGTAGCTGCCTGAGAGGTTGTCACTTCATTCTTGTTGGCGCTTCCACTCTTGTTTGGGAGGATTAAAAGAGATAAGACATCCAGAGGGGTTAGTAGGAAGTGCTCAAAGATGTAGATGCAATCATTCTAGATAAGAATCACATTATTTTTATTTCCCATTCAGTTAAGTTATTGTGTCTGCCAAAGGACAGAGGTTTTGGCCATTGCCTTGCTAGATTGCATAGCTAGAGTTTTACTTCTAACTCTGCTCCCAGAGTACCGTAGACTATATCTAAGTCATTTGACTTCTGGTGTTTCTTCGTGCTTAACCTGGATGAGGACTCAGGGCCACTCCACATAGCTTCCTGTCCGTGTTCAAGAATCACATGTAGCTCAGGATCTGGGTCTCCTCTGTAATATCCCTAATGACTGGTTCTTTAGTTTCTCTCTGGAAATGTCCTGCATTTCTTACAGATCGCCAGCTTCCACGTTGGCATCGTTTTCAAAGAAGAGGATTCGTTTCGGTAAGTAGACCTCTGTCTTCTCTGGTTCTGATTCAGAGTTTCCCAGCCCCAGCACTCTTGCCATTTGGGTCTGGATCATTCCGTATTGGGAGGGGGCACCCTGTGCACGGTGGGCTGGCTTCTGTGGACTCCATGCCAGTAGCATGCCCCCAGTTGTGACCACCAGAAATGTCCCCAGACCTTGGCAAATGTCTTGTGATGGGCAAAATCATTCCAGGTGACAACCACTACTGAAACATCTGCAAAATTTCCCACTGTTCCCTCCGGAGCCTTTGAAGCTTTTGGCCAATTTTACCATTTGGGAGGGTCTCACCTCCATTCGTTCTCATTTTCCAGTGGTTTTTGCTAATGGTGTGGAAAGGTCTTTAGAGCTGATCGCGTTTGGGCGTATTCCAGGTATGAAATAAGAGGGGAGGAACAGGATGAAATAAGACGTCTCCTTCCCTTGCAGCCCATGATCATACTAGGCTTTTATTTTCTTTTAGTTATTTATTTTTAACCACCTCAACACATCCTTGATTCTCACTCTACCCCTGGTCAGTGCTGACTCCTGAGGACTGTGATTAGGAAAGGAACACGACAGCCATGACCTCACTTAGAGTCCCCAGAGACATGGCCAAGGTCATAAGCTCCAAGAGGGCAGGCGTGGTTGCCTTTTTCTGCTTCCTCGTAAATCTCACGTGTTAAGGGTTGTGGCAGGCACACAGTAGATGCTCAGTGTATGTTGTTGAATGTGTCAGGGGTTCTGAGACCACCCTCAGGTTTGCTGGTTTGCTGGAAGGAGCCACAGAACTCAGAAAAGTTGTTATGCTCAAGGGTATGGTTTATTGCAGAGAAAGGATACAAATAAGCAAAGGAAAAAGTGACATAAGGCGGAGTCCAGGAGAGAGCGGGCATCAGCTTCCCTCTCCCAGTGGGGTCATAGGGACAATGCTTAATTCTCTTAGCAACAATATGTGACAGCATGTATGAGGTATTGCCAACCAGGGAAGCTCACCCAAGCTTTGGTGTCCAGGGTTTTTATCGGGGCTCATTCATCCAGACGTGGATCACCCACGTGACTGACCTTAGCTACTCAGTCTCCAGGACCCCTTAGAGGTCAAACTGATGCATTGTGGCCCAGGGTCCCAGGTAAACAAAAGCAGGCCTTCACCATAGATCGCATTGTTAGCATAAAGTATCAAGAATGGCCCAAGGCCCCAGTGGTACAAAGACATACTTATTAGGCAGGATGTTCCAAGGGCTTAGAGATTATCTCCCAGGAGCAGTCAAGGGCCAGTCCTTTCTTTGGACTGCACAGGGTTTGAGGATCCCATGCTCTCTGAGTTTACTGCACAGGCCAAGATCGTAAGCTCCAAGAAGGCTCTGAACTTTACCTCTTTTCCACCCCTATAAACCCCAAGTGTTTAGGATGATGCCAGGTACATGGTAGGTGCTTGTAGTGAGATTCTCCAGAGAAACAGAACCAGCAGGAAAACCAGTACTTAGGTTAAGCAGTTGGCTCATGTGATTGGAGAGACTTGGCAAATCCAAAATCTGTGGGATAGACCAGAAGGCTGGAAATCCAGGGAAGGGCTGCAGTTGAAGCTCGAAGACCACTTGTTGGTAGAATTTCCTATCTTGGGGGAGGTCAGTCTTTTTCTCAAAGCCTTCAACCGACTGCATAAGGCCCATCCACATTAGAGCAGTGGAACTTAAATTCACTGATTTAAATATTAATCCCCTCCCCAAAATACCTTCACAGAAGCATCTAGGACAGCGTTTGACCAAATATATGGGTACCTTGGCCCCGCCAGGCTGACACCTAAAAATATCCATTACAGCGCTCAGTGAACATTGTTGAAGAACTGTAGAGCCATTAGGATTGGAAGAGACCAATACAGTCAGGACCAGAGTCCAGCTTCCTAATTCCATTTACCTCTCTCTCTCCCAGCTCTTCTTTTCATGTACAGACAATTGCATGTCAAAGGTTCTGCTTCCCTTTGCCCTCAGGGTTGAGGCCACATCTGGAACTACTCAGTATTTCTCTTTCACCCCAGCCTCATTTGCTCCTTTCTACTTAAATCATCTTCTGGAATCTTCCCCATCCTAGCTCAGAGCAACCTCATTATTGGACCGTGAGATAGATTTTTTAGTGAAATGACACCTTTTCTTAGAAACAAGTTGATAGTGGTGAGAATGTTTTTCTTGTCCCCTTGGGAGGAAAAAGGCATCAAATAAAAACAGTGATTTTCTCTGTATCTAAATCAGACAGTTTATCCCTCAGGTTACTGACACAGGAGAATCTGAAGGAGGAAAAATAGCCAATATTTTCAGCCAGGGTGATTCACAGTGAATAAGGCAGCAACATATTCTAGTTGACAACAGAAATTAATTCAGTATTTCATGCCGGAGAGTTCATATCAAATGTGGTCCCACGTGTTGAATTGGAACTATAACAATTTCCTCTTCCCTACGACAAAAAAACCCCATTCTATAGTGAGGTTATTGTGATTGCCCTGCCTTTTGTCAGTTTATCTCATAAAGAAATAACTTAGCATTTTGTGTGGTATTGGTTTCTTGAAACCCTCAGGCCGATGTTCTTGGGGACATTCAAGCCAATAGGTCTTTTCCTAGTTTACAAAAAAATTTAGAAATTCACATTTTTTCATTGATTGAAGGAGATGACTCCAAGTGGTATTCTAAAATCATGCTTGCTGCCGCAGCTGCTAAAAAAACTTTCTTTTGGGGTCAGGCAGCGCTCACCAGTGATAGCCACGGCCAGGGCATGGAGCACTGGGAAGGGAGCAAAGCTTTGGGACCACAGGGCAGTAGTGATTGACCTTGGCACAGTGATTGGAAAGGTCAGAAGTTCATGAGTAGTGGGCTGTACCTCCTGGTTCACTAGGAGCTGTCTTGGTTTATGCTTCCTATCCTGATTTAGCTGGGATAGCCCACACATCTGTGATTCCTGCAATAAGCCTAGTGATATTCTAACCCGAGGCCCTTGCATATGCTGTTCCTTCAGCTTGCATTTGTTCTTCTCGTATATATGGGCATGGCTGGCTCCTTTATATCCTCAGGTCTTAGGTCGAATAGTCATCTCCTCAGAGATGCTTCTCAGTTGTCTAACACGTAATGTTTGTTTTTCCTTCTGTTATGGTCTGAGTGTTTGTGTTCCCCCAAATTCATGTGTTGAAACCCTAACCTCCAGAGGTGATGGTATTAGTAAGTGGGGCCTTTGGGAGGTGATTAGGTCGTATGGGTGGAGCCTTCGTCAATGGGATTGGTGCCGTTATTAAAAGATCCCACAGAGCTCCTGTCCTTCCACCACTCGAGGACACAGTGAGAAGACTCTGGCTGTGAACCAGAAAGAAGGCCTGTATCCGAGTGTGACCATATTGGCACCTTGATCTTGGACGTCTAGCCTCCAGAAATGAGAAAATGAATTTCCGTTGTTTGAAAGCTACCCAGTGTGTGATATTTTGTTATAGCAGCTTGAATGGACTAAGACACTTTCATAGCATTCTTACAAGGTCAGTTCTCTTATGTGTTTATCTTTTTGTTTATTTTCTGAACTTCCCCACCCAAGGTGCCCCAATTATCTGGAACTATGCCAGGCTAATAGTAGGCTCTCAGTGGTATGTTGCATAAATTAAAAAATGAATGAATGAACTGGAAGGTACTGTATGAGTAGTTAGTAGAATACTAGCACTAGTAATAGATAAACCTTCAATCTCAGTGGCTTAATAGAATAGAAATTGAGTTTTTGCTAATGTCAAGTCCAATAAGTGATGGTGGGGTGGCAGTACAGAGAGTGAGGGCAGAATCTCTGTTCCACAGAGTCATTCAGGGATCCAGGCTGACAGAGGTTGTCCTACCTTTGATGTTCCACAGGCATTGACATCCAACCAATAGAAGGGGGAAGAGACAGAGCATGGAGGATTGTTCAGGAAGTAAGTTTTTGTAGTCTGGAAGTGGTGTACATCACTTCTTTTTTTGGTTAGCACATGATGACCTTGTATGACCCTGTCCAAAGGGCCTGGAAACACGGTGGGCACCTACTTCCCAGTGACTACTTTATGAAGGGGAGGAGCATGAACCTGTGGCAGATAGCTAGTCACTTCTGCCTCTAGTAAGGTGGCATTCAGTAGCCGAGTGCCACCACCACTCTCATTATATTGGGAGCTCCATGAGGGCAGAGATGGTCTCTTTTGTCACCTTGAGCTGAGGGCCTAGCGCAGTCAATATTTGAATGACTAACCAACCACCTCTTGATCACCAACTGTATTTGGGGCACAAGGTCAAACCCAGAGCTTTCCACGGTATGAACACTTAGGAAGAATTCCACAAAGACTTAGAGTCAACGAAGAATCCTTTGTCCTTCGATGGTAGACCAACCCCCAACTCCATTACAAACTCCATAAAAAGCAGAAGACGGCCGAGCAAGTTCTGAAGTGACTTTCTCCACCCCTGAAGGGCAGGATACAACAAAAGCCTCCAAGTGTAAAATACATCAGTTCAAAAGCTGTGCAAGGAGATGGCTTCTCACCCTCCTTTTCGGATCTTTCCTTGTATTTTGCTCCTTGGAGAGCAGCGGAAACCACTTCAGAACATGATCTTTCTTCTTTCCGTTTCTTCTCTGGCATAGAAAGTGAATTTCTCTTCTCCTTTCTTGACCTCATGTTCCGTTCCATCATATGCGCTGCAGTGGAAATAAAAAAAGAGGGCCAGACTGAGTCACCCAGCACGTTTTAAACTCTCACAGTTTAGAAAAGCAGGAAGTCCTTGAATGGAGACCATCAAACGGAGTTCTAACACCCTTTTATGGGGAATAGGATTCTACCCAGGGCTACAGACCTCTGTCTTTTACACTAGTGTCCTTTAGCTCATAAAGGGGAACGTCACCTTGGCCACCATTAATACGCAGACAGGCTTTCAGTCTTTTCCTCGTCATCGCTGTGATGAAGTTTTGCTGAGCTCTTCCATGGAGGGAGCAGAGCGGGAAGGAACATTTGTCCTATGAGACTGGAGAACTTTCAGTGGCTGGCTTAAAAGGGAATATCCAGATACCATTCTGGAAATTGGACGTCATATGTGTATCTGACTCTGTTCTTGATACTGAGGATACAGAAGAGGAAAATCACATTCCCATGGCATGTGCCCATCCTCCTTTCATTTCCTCTTTCCTTTCATTGTTTCCATGGCCACAGCAGATAGATGCTCCTTAACTTGTATTGTCCCCTGTGTGCCCTAATGGTGCTGTCCCTCATCATGCCTTACAATTTACCAAGGACTTTCACCCAAGGTATGTTTTAGGAACACTTTGAAAACTTTAAGTGCTGTGCAGATATGTGTAAGAGTTCCACGTTCTTAAGACGAGTCAATTGACCAGGAAGCAATGTGTCCAAGGGCATCATTATTTCTTAATATTTCCATTATTTCCTTATTTTTACCCTCATAAAAAAACCCCAAAGGTAGCCCCAAGCAGATATTCTCCCATGGTATGTCCCAGTATCTTGAGTGATAGTTGACGGGTGAGAAGCTGTGGGCTGGGTGAACT
Source organism: Lipotes vexillifer (assembly GCF_000442215.2). Lineage (NCBI taxonomy): Eukaryota > Metazoa > Chordata > Mammalia > Artiodactyla > Lipotidae > Lipotes > Lipotes vexillifer. The sequence continues at coordinate 1,136,857 of NW_006790426.1, read as the reverse complement.
GCCTGTGCTCTGGAGCTATTGGGTGGACGTTAACCCCTCTCCGTCTCCTCATGGAAATTCTGATGGTTGGGCTCAGCATTAAAGGTTACACTGAGGAAACTCTCTTATCTCTGTTGCACACATTCCTGAGGTATTTTGTTGCGGTGACTGACCCCTCCCTGAAAGAAAGGCAGCATGGCATATGGACAGTGCCCAGACTTTGGGGACAGATTCAGGTTTAAATTGGGGTCCCTCCGTATAATGTTGGTGGACTCATCTTACTGCTCCAAGCCTTACCCACACCCCCTGGAAAATGCTAATGAAATAACTCTTTTCATCTTACAAAAATTAGAAATAATGGTAGTAAGGTGGTCATCCCAGTAGCTCTGGCTGTGTCATGGACACCGCAGACTTCTTTTTTTTCTTTCTCCTACTAGAATCTAACCAATATTTTTTTTTTATTGAAGATTTACAGTGTTGTTTTAATTTCTGCTGTACAGCAAAGTGACTCAGTTATACATATATGTACATCATTTTTTAAATATTCTTTTCCATTATGGTTTACCATAGAATATTGAATATAGTCTTCTGTGCTATACAGTAGGACCTTGTGTTTATCCATTCTATATATAAAAGCTCACATCCGCTTACCCCAGTCTCCACCCCCCCCCTCCCCCAACCCCCTCCCCCTTGGCAACCACAAGTCTGCTCTATATGTCTATGATTCTGTTTCTGTTTCACAGATAGGTTCATTTGTGTCATATTTTAGATTCCACATATAAATGATACTGTGTGGTATTTATCTTTCTCTATCTGACTTCACTTAGTATGATCATCTCTAGGTGCATCCATGTTGCTGCTAATGGCATCCTTTCATTCTTTTTTATGGCTGAGTAGTATTCCGTTATATATATGTATCACATCTTCTTTATCCATGCATCTGTTGATGGACATTAAGGTTGGTTCCACGTCTTGGCTATTGTGAATAGTGCTGTTGTGAGCATAGGGGTGCATGTGTCTTTTTGAATTAGTTTTGTCTGGATATATGCTCAGGAGTGGGATTGCTGGATCATATGGCAACCCTATTTTTAGTTTACTGAGGAACCTCCATTCTGTTTTTCACAGTGGCTGCACCAGCTTACATTCCCACCAACCGTGTAGGAGGGTTCCCTTTACTCCACACCCTCTCCAGCATTTGTCATTTGTAGACTTCTAAATGATGGCCATTCTGACTGGGCGGACACGGAAAACTTAGTGGCATCAATCAGTAGCTGTGTCATTGTGCCCATGGTTTCTGGGGGTCAGGGACTTCGATGGAGTATGGCACGTGGCTTATCTCTGAGCCACGATGTGTGGGTCTCAGCTGGGAAGACTCCAGTGGCTGGCGGTGGGGATCTTCTGAGGTTTCCTCACTCACCTGTGTGGTGCCTGGCTGGGGTAACTCCAAGCCTGGGGTCAGCTGGGGCTCTCGACAGGGAACATCCAGATGTCATCTCCGTGTGGCTTACTGCATTTTCAGAGGAAGTGCCCTGACAACCGGCATGCCAAGGGAACCAGACGGAACTGCAATACCTTTTACGAGCTAGTGAAAGTCATAAAAAGTGAAATCACATAATATCGCTCTTGTCATGATGATGACGACATATCCATTAAGATGCAGTGGTGTCATTGAAAAGAAAAAAGTCCTGCTAGAGATGCTTTTTTTATTTAAAAAAAATCTCATTTCACAGACGGCAGACCTCAAATAATTTAAATCCTTTTTTAAAAATTGTGAACTATTACCAACACAAAAGGTGCACACATATTAATATTCAGCTTAATAAGTTATTATTAAGCAAACCCCTGTGTAATTACAGGTCAAGAAACCAACAGCCAGAACTCAGAGCTCCCAGGACGCCCACATCAGTGACAACCCCTCTCTGCACCATGAATGTGTCCACAAGGCCACCTTCTCTGGTAAATCACTGGCTCTGTTTTACCTGGTTTTGAACTTTATATAAATGAGCTAATATTGTATGTGATCATTTGTGGTTGGCTTTTTTTTTTTTTTCCTCGATATTACGTTTGTAAACTCTGTCCATGCTTTGTGTGTAGTTGTGGCTTATGTCACTGGCGTAGAATGTTCCATTGTATGAACATATATCCATTCCACTGTTAATGGACACATGGATTGTTTCCAGTCATTTCCAGCAAGTCATGCTGCTATGCACAGTCTTAAATGTGTATTTCGTTGCATCTGGGCATGCATGTCTCTAAGGTATCCCCTAGGAGGGTATGAGTAGACAGTGACAGTCTGTTTTCTAAAGTGACTGTACCATTTCATGCTCCAAGACCCACACAAGAGAGTGCTGTTGGTCGAATCTTCATCAACACTTGGTGTTACTAGTCTTTTTCATTAAGGTTATCAGACTTTTTCATTAGGGTTTTTTTTTGTTTTTTTTGTTTTTTGCCTCAGGTTTTATCTTGTTCTTTCCTTTGCAACCTAGTCCTCTGTTTCTTTATCTTGTTTGACTCTCTGTGTTGGTGTCTATGCATTAGATGAAACAGCTACTTCTTGCAGACTTGAAGGAGACGCCTCATATACGAGATAAAACTTACCACTCAACCGTGTCGTTGCTCTTTGTTGTCTCTAGCACCTTTGTGACTGTCCTAGCAGCCTTTATTTAATTAATTAATTAATTAATTAATTATTTATTTGTCTTGCGGCACACGGGCCTCCCACTGTCGTGGCCTCTCCCGTTGCGGAGCACAGGCTCCGGACGCGCAGGCTCAGCGGCCATGGCTCACGGGCC
>NW_006790426.1:1132386-1133624 GCF_000442215.2 Lipotes vexillifer | reverse complement strand
GCACGAACCCGCGTCCCCTGCATCGGCAGGCGGACTCTCAACCACTGTGCCACCAGGGAAGCCCCTCTGGGTCATCTTTATAATTTATTTGTTTTAGGAAAACAGCCTCATTTACGTGGGAGTCACGATGGGGCTTTTGAAAGAAATTTTAACTGTTTCCTTGATGGCTTTTTTATATGGTTATTTTTGTTTTTTTTTTAAGATCTATTTATTATTTATTTAATTTCTTTTTGGCTGCGTTGGGTCTTAGCTGCAGCACACGGGATCTTAGTGGAGGCATGCGGGATCTTCCATTGCGGTGCGCGGGCTTCCCTCCAGTTGTGGCGCGCAAGCTCAGTAGCTGTGGCGCACGGGCCCAACTGCCCCGTGGCACGTGGGATCTTCACTCCCCGACCAGGGATCGAACCCGCATTCGCCACATTGCAAGGCGGACTCTCCACTGCTGGCCCACCAGGGAAGTCCCTGGCTTATTGTTATTTTTAAATTGACTTTTAGCTGTAGAAAGTTATAACAGCATTATAGAAGGAACTGAAAGTACAGGGAAAATACCAGCTGTGTGTCTAGATGACTTATGAAAGAAAGTCTGGATATTTTCAGTTTTCTTTTGGTTGTAAATCTTGTAGTTATAGAGTCCTCTGTTTCAGGATTCCAGAGAACTCAGTGAACCAGGCCTGTCCCCAGCCCCCAACCTGTCTGGGAGCCTGACGCATCCCAAGACTGGTAGATAAATGAGAGTTTAGAGAGTTGAGGAGAGGGGGAAGGGTAGTCTAATTTGAGGGATGGGGAAGCAGTGGACAAGCCAGGGCAGAGGATGACACGGGCAAACTGACAAAGGTTTCAAACTGACAAAGGAGCTGAAGTATAGGGTTTCTGAAGGGGAGTTGCAGGAAATGAGGTTGGAAAAAAGAGTTTTAAATCTGATTGTGAAGAACCTTAAATGTTCTCCTGAGGGGCTGAGGCTTTGCTTGTTAGGCGGGGAGTGGAGAGACACTCCCAACAAAAGGGTTCTTGGAGCCGCCGCTCATGGTCCTGAAATCCATAGAATAAGAAATAGATCAGTGGTTATGGCCAGTCAGGGAGAAGTCTGAGCGCAGCCCTGGGGCAGTCACAAAAGATGTTCCCTTCCTCCTCTTCACCTTACCACCATTCAAAAGGAAGGCAGGGCTGGGAAGGAAACTGCCGGCGCCGCCCGCCTCCCTCTTCTCTGAGATCATGAGCTGCCACTGTAGCCCGTATCG
>NW_006790426.1:1062404-1132092 GCF_000442215.2 Lipotes vexillifer | reverse complement strand
AAAGAGGCTACTTTGGAATGACTATGAAATTGATGCTTTGAAACCAACATGAGGGGTCCCAAAGGCCCAACCTGAAACTGTTTTAATGACCAGAGGTGACTGCAAGTTCTACAGCCAGATGGAGATGTCAGGAGAGAGACTCCATCCTGGGCAGCCATGGGACTTCTACAGAGGACAGTTGGTGGCAGTTCTTGGAGAAGATAAAACGAGTTCATGTTTAAACTCCAAAGAACAGAGACCACCTTCCTCAGTAGGTTATAGTGCAGCCTACAGAATTTAAGTAAAGCAAACAGAAAAGGGATTTACAGAAAAGGATAATTGTTGAGGTTTCTGTAATCCCAGGAGATAACTGAGGGCTAGGGGCTAAGGGAAGATTAAAAAAACAAATCAAGATAATGAGGTTACTTCTTACTACGCAGAAGATCGTTCTGCATTTTGCTCAGTTTTATAGTGTGATAATGTGATGTTGTTGTCTTAAGAAGTTGATAATTAAAGAAAAACCCCTCTTTCCCCATGGAGTTGAAATAAACATTTTCCCGGCCCTGCACACCATCCCCTCTATCTGATGAACATTTCAAGTACATTTCTCTGTGGAGAAAGTCCTTAATGGTTGCAGTCTATCAAGACATTCTTCTGAGATTATTACTAAGAAGCATTGCTAAGTAATCAAAAAACGAAGGAAAATAGGAGGAAATATAGAAGACACTGTAAGTGAAGCAAGTAAGTGCCTCGTGGGTTCAGGATTCAGTAGTTAGATTAGACTAGTTCTAGGAGAGAAGCTTCACTTTTTTCACAGTGTCCCTAAGTGGCCATGGGGACAGTTGCCCCAGGCAGTTGTCTATGTGTAATCTGCAATTTATTAACTTTAAAAAATTTTTATTTATTTTTGGCTGCGTTGGGTCTTCATTGCTGCATGCGGGCTTTCTCCAGTTGCGGCGAGCGGGGGCTACTCTTCGTTGCGGTGCGCGGGCTTCTCATTGTGGTGGTTTCTCTTGTTGTGGAGCACAGGCTCTAGGCGTGTGGGCTTCAGTAGTTGTGGCACACGGGCTCAGTAGTTGTGGCTCGTGGGCTCTAGAGCGCAGGCTCAGTAGTTGCGGTGCATGGGCTTAGTTGCTCCGCGGCACGTGGGATCTTCCCAGACCAGGGATCAAACCCATGTCCCCTGCGTTGGCAGGTGGATTCTTAACCACTGTGCCACCAGGGAAGTCCCTGAATTTTATTAACTTTTATTTTAAGGGAGAGAATGGATTGGAGAGGTAGGAAAAGAGAGACAGAAGAAAGGTGACTTAGTAAATGGTTTTGATTTTTGGCAGAAAAGGAGGTGGATTGAGATTTATTTATTCAACACACACACACACACTCACAGTCATACACGGACTCATTTTTATTTAAATTTTTACAAAAGGGAAAAAATTGATCACTAACACTTATGAAGAAACAGTATCAATTGCTATAAGCAGAAAGTTCACATAATGCATGTTAAAATATATGTAGTTATTAGGATGAAAATGGTCTAAACTCATCTCCAGTGCCACCAGTGTGGTACCATAACAGTGAGAGAACTACTTTTATTAGCTGCCATCATGCAGCTTTAAAAAAATATAGTATTAATCTCGATTCTGTTGTCATCTAATTTTGAACAAAGACATTTAGTCCAAAGTTAGATTCATCAATCATAACACAGGAAATGTGACTGACAACCATTATGAACTCCACAGTTGATTAGCTCCCTTGATTAAATAGTGGTGCAGCTGATGGGAAAACAGAAGAGGAGGCTGCCAGTCCTGTAAAGAGAATTCCCAGCTCTGAGCCTCCACGGAATTAAGACAAGAGAAGTGGGAAATAGAAGACCAAAGTACGGCTGCTTCATCAGCAACTCGGTACTTTCCAATTCATCAATCCCATGAGAGGGGCCCAGAGATATTGCTCAGTTCCCTTTTTGTATAACCAAGGGTATTTTGGGTCTTTCTGCGGGGGGGCAGGTGGAGGGAGTGGGGATAACCTTACCTGTCATTAGAAAAGTAAAACCCTAGGTTGAAAAAAATATAATCACAGCGTCTGATGTGAATGACACCTGAATGCCGACATTAACGAAATGCCACCTTTTTGGACAGCGACATAGGAATAATGTCAGAATATTCTGCTATGGCTGTTTTTTGAGCAGCAATTTCCCTGAGAGATTGGAAAAACAGGAGGAGGCAATCTGATGACATTTTGAGTGTAGGCCCCACTAGGATAGGCATTGTGAAACTTTCTGCTTAACAAAGTTAACAAACCCCACAAAACTGCCACCTGGATCCGCATTCTAGATTTTTACTTTTTAGTAAATGTTAGAACGTTCCAGGAGTGATTTGCAGAATGTTAAGTGTTTCATTGGCAGCTAATAAACTTGCTTTGAGATGGGTAGTTGTTAACTGTACTGCTTTCCGATTCAGCCTCATCTGTAAGGCCCTGAACCAGATGCTGCTTTGACTTTATTTCCACCCTCAACTTTCTCCTCCATGAAGACGTTTCCATCTCCACTGTGAGACTGCTCCTCTCTTCAAACTCAGTACTTTTTGGTACCTCTCCTATGTCATATCTTTACCAGCCTTTCTCTAAAGTTATATATATGATAGTTTACAAAGTTCTTTGAGGTTAGCACTTTGCATTTCATAGACTAATTGAACATTTGGTGAGTGAAATGAATGGATGCAGGGATGGGGGGGGACAAATAAAGGATGATGGATGGGTGGATGGGGGATGAATGGATGGATGAATGAATGGATGGGAGGATGGATGGGGGATGAATAGATGGGTGGGAGGATTGATGGATGCATGGATGGATGGTGGGATGGATAAAAGGATGGATGGGGGAATAAATGGATGGATGGGAGGAAGGAATGGATGGATGATATGATGGATGAAAGGATGAACGGGGGATGAATAGATGGATGGTGGGATGGATGAAAGGATGGACAGATGGGTCAGTGAAGAAAACTGAAAAATAATTCTTTTACAGTACTTGAAATTAGACTGAGGGAGACCTTGCCATCTTTCTACAGACCTTGAGAATGGTTTAATAAATAATGGTATTGTTTAAAATAAAAATTGAAATAAAATAAATACAGTATTTAATATTATTTTTATTTATATAAAATAAACTTAATATCTTAAAGGAAAAAACAATATTTTTTTTCTTTTTCCTATGAGCCTACCTTCTATTTGCTTTCAGAATTTAGGTTTAGTATTTGCTGCAGTTTCACAAATAGACTGATTAGAAGGGAACTAGAGGTATAGTTTTATTTTAAACTTATGACTTTTTTTTTATCACATCTCAGGATGTCACATAAACATTTTATGGGACACTATTGATAAATTGTAACAATATAATAGCAAAAAGCTTTTTTCATTTTCTCCCCTTCCTTCCTTCTTTCTGTGTGTTTTTGACTGTCCCTAATACTTATGCTGCAGGGTTGAAAAAAATTGTTTGTCATTTTTTTCTATATCCTTTTTTAATAGAAAAAAATGAGAGGGTAGTTAAAATTTACCCCTGAAGCTACTGAAATAAAAATGATTCATCTTCCAAACCACCTCTATAAGTGTTCCTTGAATTAAATGGACTGTCTTGAAAACAGGATACTAACTTCTATGCCAGTTTGCTATTCAGACATACAAGTAACATCAGTGGTGTCTCCTGTTATTACTTTTGTGTTTTGTTCCTCTGAAAAGCATGCTTGAAACATATTTTCATCTAATGCAATGTGAGTAAGAAAATACAAACAGTGGTTGATTTGGATAGATACGGATGCTAAATTTTTTTTCTTTGTATTTTCTGCCTTGTAGTTGGATTAAAAGCACCTACCTATCTATCTACCTACCTACCTACCTACCTACTTATCTTTTTGGTATGTGCATCTGACAGCAAAACAGTGTGTGAGTGTTTGTGTATTTTATAGGCAATGAATTGGGAAATTAGGTAGTATGAGAATGAATGTGAGGACTTAAAAAACATATATTCACTATCACTATCATAACTGTAATGAACTTGTGACCCATGTACTTCATGGTCAGAGTGGTGTTAGATATTAGAACAGTGCTAGGCTATGCTGCAGTAACAAATAAACCCCTATGTCTCGCTGGTGTAACTCATCGAAGGTGGATCTCTTGCTCTGGCTGCCTCTTCCGTCTTGTTAACTATGATATCTAGAACGTGTGATTTATAGATCACCAGAGAGGGAAGAGAGAGTTGGAAAATGCACACCAGCTCTTAACTGCATTAGTCCAGAAGGGATATATGTTGTCTCCATTTACAGTTCATTGACAAGAGCTAGTCACATGGTCCAAATCCTAAGTTCAAAAGACGTCTGGAAATGCAAGAGAGCCCGTGAAATTTTGGTGGACTAGTTGTTTTTGCCACGTATTACATTCAGGGAAGTGCAGTCCAAGTATAGGGATTCTGGTCTCACCGAGGACCTCGTGTACTCCATGGTAGGCATCCAGTCCCCTGTTGTTTCCTAGCTCTTGAGTCCAGCAGCATTTTGGAACTGCTAACTCCTCTGCCCAGGAAGAGTTCTCACCCTCATTTTAGATATTCTGTCCCCACCACATACCACCCACATAGAGCAGGGGTGGGGAGAGGAGTGGTGTAGTTCATCATTAGCTCTCAATCTTTTTTTTTTTTCATGGAAATCAGCATGTACGTGGGGTTTTTTTCGTCCCTTTTTCCAAAAATTGAAAAGGAGGTCTGTGACGATTGCTGTATCCTTTAAGTAGAGTGTAGAAAGAGAAAGAACTAAACCAGTATCATCTTTTTTTTATAAATTGAAATATAGTTGATTTACAATGTTGTGTTAATTTCTGCTGTACAGCCAAGTGATTCAATTACATATATATTCTTTTCCATTATGGTTTATCACAGGATATTGAATATAGTTCCCTGTGCTATACAGTAGGACTTTGTTGTTTATCCATTCTGTATATAACAGTTCGCATCTGCTAACTCTAAACTCCCAATCCATCCCTCCCCCATCCCCCGTCCCTTGGCAGCCACAGGTCTGTTCTTGATGTCTGTGAGTCTGTTTCTGTTTCATAGATAGGCTCATTAGTGTCATATTTTAGATTCTGCATGTGAGTGATATCATACCGTGTTTGTCTTTCTCTTTCAGACTTACTTCAATTAAACCAGTATCTTCTTTAGCTACCAGGGAGAGGAAAAAGATAGCTTTACTCTAGTATGCTATCACTTATTCCACATCACTGTCATTAACAAATATATGCTTCCTCTGTCCATCTACCACCCACCCATCCGTCCATCCATCTATCCAGATTTAGTGGGTACTAGGCCTAGTACAGGTCCCTTGACAGTCAGAGGAGAATTTCTCACACCTGGTTAGCCTTTTCTGACTACCCTTCACCTTGGATAGACAAACTGTTTCCTGCATCATATTTTTGTTAACATTTTCAAGTGTTAACAAGTGCTGGATTTGAAAGGTCTGAGTTTTATTCACGTCTGTAATCCCTAGGGTCAAGCCAAAGCCTGACCCCGAGGGGCTGCCGTAAATGTACTTGGGGTGCACGAGGGGATGCTTCTCTCCACCCGACCCTGGGAGGCCTGTCTCCTTGGATCTGAGTCTGTAGCTAAACCAGTCTCTTCACGGCTTTGTGCACAGCTCTGTCCATCCTGAGGGCCATAGGTCCAGGGAGTGAGTGGTTCCAACGGTGGCCTCTAGATGACCACACCAATAGCCAGTGCAAGGCTGCTAGAGGGACTTGCTTTGCTAAAAAGAAAAAATAAAGATCCTAGTCGATTCAAAATCACCTATAGCCCTTGATAGGAGTTATTATCTTAAAAAATGGCTTGCTCCATTTTGATTTCTTTATGTGGCTCTTCCTTCAGGCTGCTTCCTAAAAATAGGCTTTCTTTCCATAGCCCTTTGGCCATCCTTCCTCTTGTCCACCCACCCTCCTACTTTCTCATGATTGGCGCTCTCACCTCCATATCTCCACCCTCTGTTTCTCCTCAAGTTCCAGGCCTGTATTCTCAGTTTCTACCTGGACATCTTAACAGGTTGTCCTACTGTACCTCAGTGCTCAGCGTGCGCCATAGGGCACCAGTCTTCTGTATCTTAGCTAATGATGCCATATCCTCTTATTCACTCAGATTCAAAATCTGGAGTCATGATCTGCCTCATCCTCGCACTGTCGGGACCAGTACACCATCATTATTCCTGTTTCTTCGCTAGAAGAATTCTTCTAATCTGTCTTTTTTTTTTTTTTTTTTTTACTTTCATTGTCAGACCTTCATACTCTGTCTGTGTGCTTTGACTGTTTGACTCATGTCTCTGTATTTTAATTTGCTTTTGACTCCTGTTCTTTTTCTTCCTAGACTCCAGCCAGTGATATTTATAAAACATATCACTTCTCTTATATAATTTTTTTGATGGTTCTTTTTATCCTCCAAGTAACTTCCAGTTCCTAGTGTAGCATCTAAGCCCTCAGTCTTCCATTTCCAGCATCATCTCCACTCTCAGAGACTTCAGTCGAAATGCACTACTCTTTCTTCCCCACCTCAGTTACGGCTCGTATGTTTTTTTCTTCTGTATGGCAAGAATGTTCCTCAGATCTCTATGAGGAGACGTTCTCGCTATCCTTTTAGTACCAGAACTCTCTGCAGTGGGAATCCATCTGTTCTCCCTACAAGCTCCAACTCAGGTGTGACAAGTAGATTTCATCTCAGAAATGAAATCTGGTTGGTTAATAATTGCTCCCTGAAAAGTTGTGTTGAGAAGGATTCAGAGGTTGTATCTAGCCTCAGTGGGAAACACTGTCATGATCGTTAGCCATGTCTGTCTAGAGGGAAAAAAAGAGGAATTGATGCCATTGGGGACATTACTGTTTTTTAGCTGCCTTCGCTGTTCTACCATTGTGCTTCTCTTATGTATGCAACATCTCTTATACTAATAGATAAGTTCTTTAAGGGCATCAGTTGTATCCTGTTGAATTATATACCCATCAACTAAATTTACCTGTACAATGTCCTATTCTCATTAGTTGCTCCAACTATGTTTGTTAAGTAAATCCCCTAAGGCTGGAATATGCTGTTTAGTTACATAAGATTGAAGACATGTGGGTATTGAATCAGGGAATGCACTGATAGGGCCCCTGTGTTATGTTATAGTGTCTTTTCCTTTAAGTTTCAGTTTGTGTCTGACTCTGCGGACATGCAAACTGCTTATCACCTTTGGTGATAAATGAGACCAGGCAACGCTGGATGAGTGGACGACGTCCAGTACTCCAGTATTGCCTGTAACAGAATTAACGTTCAAGTAACATTGATGAATTCAGCTTTTAGGCTTACTTTCACAGACCAGCAAAGCATGTTGTCAGATTTTCAGCCTCTCAGCGAAAGTCAGAAGCCAAAGGCTGGCTTGAAACACATTCACCAGGAGGGCGTGACTGATTTGGTGTCCTTACGACATCCCAGTCGTTCAGATAAGTCAAGTAGTTGTGCCAGTAAACATAAAGTTATAACTTCCGTTTTTCTTCTGCTAGATAGACATCTCCGGTATTTCAATCATTCTTATGATATGGTTTTCAGAAACGACCTCAACCTGCTCTCCCTCCTCTGAATAGCTTCGTTTTATGCGGTGATGTAGCCAGAATTTGTGAATATCCTAGGTGGGGTCTGACTAGTGAGGGTCAAGATCAAGAATCACACCTCTGTGGTTCCATACTCTGTAGTTCTGTCATTACCTCCTAAGGAAACATTTAATCTCTCAGTGGCCACATTACCTTGTTGTCTCGTGGAACTGATGGACATGTGAAATTGCTCATCAGAAAATACCATCTTACTTGACTTTGGGTTGGTAAAGCCTCTTTCCATTTATTGGAAAATCTACTGTGAAGAGGCCTAGCCATAAAAGGGACATTATTGGGTCCCATCACCAAAATGTCCAGAGAGAGGTGAATGTTTGGTCCGGTTGTCATCAAGATTCCATTTCCATTCATTCATCCTTCAGCTCCACTTCCTCCGTTTTAGTGGAATTCTTAGATAGCCTCTCCTCTCATGGAAGGAAAATGGCTGCAGGAGCTCCAGCCTGAGTCATTTTGGGCTCAGATTCAACAGGGCAAGGAGGAAGCATCTCTTCCTGAAAGGTCCCACACAAGTCCTGGAGTTCGCTCTGGTAGGACACACTTGATCGCGTGGTCACTTCTGGACCAATCACTGTGTCTTAGAGGAGTCAGAGAGCTGATGCACTGGCCTGGGTCACATGACCTGAATGGAATTGGCGGGGGGGCTATGTGTGCTGAGACCAGGGTGCCATCACCAAAAGGAGGGAAGGATGCTGGGCAGACCCAAAATAACAAATGCTCTCTGCAGCACAATTGTACTTTAAACTCTCTGAAGGCAGACGTTATGGGTTATTAATGTTTTAACACCTTCCTTCCACCTTTAACAAGTGACACAGTAACTATTCAGAAAACTAGTTGTTGACTGAATGAGTGCCTGAACAGAAAGAGCCACAAAATGAGTGAATTTGAAATAGCTGCGTAATGTTAAAATATCTTTGTCTCTCACTTATTGCATTGTCAAATATAGACCAACCTGAAAACTTAAAAGTGTCAGTTGTGTTTATGTAAAGGAAAATAAAAGTATAAAAAAACTCGATATGTCACGGCGAGGACAGTCGTGCTCTGTAGTACGGGTGAGGAAAAATGATACATCCTAAGTGCAGAGAAAGGGGAATATTTTCTTCTAGGACAAATGAAATGCAAACAGAGCTTGACTGACAGCCTAATAGCATTAATAATACCTTGAAGGTAGAGAGCTGCTCTTAGTTCACACATCCCAGAGCAATCCTATCAGAAGAATAAATACTCTCTGTTCCAAATCCTAACACTTTTAGTTGCCTGTGGCTAAGGAAATTGTCTTCTCACGGCCACATAGCAGCTTTGTTTAACAAGCATATTCCAATTTCTACAAAACAATCGCAGTCTCCCCTAACCCCAGCCCCATCCTCTCCTTCCACTGGGGGCACTTTATTTGATGCAGTGTTGCTTCTGATGCCATAGGCGCCCCATCCCTTTGCCTCTTTACCTTTTCAGGGCACTCTGGTCTCATTTCCAGGTGCCATCTGTTCATGCCTGGCAGGCTGGAAGGGCCGGATAATTAACACCTCAGGGAGCCTCCCTCAACCAATGACTGATCAGAAGTGGTAGATAGAGCCTCAGAGGGTACTGCCTCGTCCTGTGGGATCCCTTGGAGACACACGTCCTGAGCTACCTCGGCGAGATCCCTATCAGAATGAAGCCCGTGTTGCCACCCCTATAAGTGTCCTGATTCCACACCTTCTCTTGTTTCTTTTTTCCCTTCTCTGCTTTACTTCCCTCTCGTCTTCCAGTCGTTCCCTGAGATTACTTCCCAGATAAACTACTTGCATTCCAGTCCTGTCTCGGGGGCTGCTTATTTTGGGAAACCCAAGCTCTAACGATTGTTTTCAAGGAAGGAAAGTTTATCTTTAGTCCTCAGCGGGGGCCGATAATAGAGCCTCATGTCATTAGGCAGATGTTGGAGTGAAGACTGGGGCCTGCAAGACTTGCTCTGTGTGGCTCGGCCTCTGTAAGAACGTGCTGTCTTCGTGTGGCTTCATGAGGGGTTAAGCTCAGGGGGAAGAGCTACTTTTCTCTGAGTCACAGGCCCACGATGTGGGTGCCTTGTATTATCCCCATCTGCCTCCCAGGAAGTTGCAGTGCAGATAGGGCCAGATAGTAAACGTGTTAGGCTTTGTGGTCTGTACAACCTCAGTTTTGACGACTCCGCTCTGCCTTTGTAGCATGAGAGTGTGCTAGGTTTCGAGAGCCTTTGGTTTTGACACTACCCAAACACAGGAGCAGGGCTGTATTCCAGTGAAACCTGATTTGTAGAAATATAGGAGGGCCAGATTGGGCCCGCAGGCCCGTAGTTTGCTGAGCCCTGATCTAACGCCACTGCTTAACATTTTAATATAAAAGGTGGTTTGGGGGACTTCTCTGGTGGTCCAGTGGTTACCGCTCTGCGCTTCCAGTGCGGCAGGCACAGGTCCGATCCCTGGTCAGAACTGAGATCCCGCAGGCCGGTGGCATGGCCATCGATTGATAGATAGATAGATAGATAGATAGAGGTTTTGGTTAGGGGTATCTGGTATGGGTTTTCTCACTAGCCATGCCTAGCATGCATGTCTTCATGGTGGAATATGGTGGGAGAGACTGGGAATTTGAGGGCAGTTAGGGGACAGTGTGGGAGTGATGCTGGAAGGAAAAGAAAGAAGTAGGAATGGGAACTCCAAGTTCAAGCTCAGTCATTTTCTTGGGAGATAGAGGTTGGAGAGAGAAACACTCAATTCTGACCCATATTGTAGGGCAGCTCTAAGTTGAAGGAACAGGTGTAAGAAATGCCATAAAATTCAACTTTATGGGAGTCGGGCTTTATAGCATATGTTGTAGCAGCCACAATGAATAAATGAATGTTTTTCATTATATTTTTATTACACATTTAAAGCACACACAGCTTCAAAGAAGAAAAACATAGAGGAACTTTGGCTTCACAAGTAATCGCTTCGATTTCAAAGAAGGCTGTATTTTATGAAGGCAGAGAAAGATGTATGGCTGTTGTCCTTGTCAGTTTTAGACTAACTCATTCTTCTTTGGGGAACCATGTTAACAGATGCTTTGCTACGTTTGTCTCCTGTTGAGGGAGCATTTCCCTTTTTGTAGAAAAGAATATCGTATTGTGGATGTTTTATTTGTTCGCCTTTGAGTCTCAGTCTGCAAAACAAGCTGCTTTGTTGGGGTTTGAAAAAAACCTGAAAACCATTTCAAGAAACTGTAACTCAAAATTATTTCTGGCTCTGAGAAGCCATGTAGTATCCAGTGGTCTCTGACGATATGTTAATTCTTAGCCCCTGGGGTTGGATAGAATTAGTCAGTGAATCATGAGGGGTGGCAGGCTCACCATGTATTGTGGTGAGGTTGTATGCTACACAAATGCCCCTGGGGCTGAAACGAAGCCTGTGCTCTCTCCCCCAAGCCCTGTACCTTGTCCTTGTGCCCTGTGTCCGCCGGGACAAAGGAGCATCTTTTTCTTCATGCTGATGCACTGTCCACTTAGCAAGCCACGGCCTTTGGGCCACCTCTGCGCGGAGGTGGGGCCTTTTTCTAATTTGTGTTCTCCACGGGGTGGGATTGTATGTGGGGGATCTTTGCAAATTGTGTATCATCACGTTTAGGATGCTGCTGGTTGTAAGATGCACAACTAAGACGAGATGCTGCCAATCACATCTTGATAGGCCATTGATTATAAGACACATGCCAACTTCAAAGATGATAAAAAGTGAAAAAGATGCAATGCAGTAATTTATCTGTTGAGTGGGTGCACCTTTCTTTACTTAGCACAAAGGTGCCAGATGAGCTAGCTGCCGCCCTATAAGGATGAGGTAGGCAAGTCCCGAGAAGGAGGTTTCCACTAGATTGTGTTTACTTCCTGGCATAAACAGCATCACCACCCTCTCTGCTCTCCTGTCATCTGGTCGAAGTTCTAATAGAAGTAGAAATGTAGAGTGGTAAAGTGAAATGGACCTCAGGGAGCATCTTGCAACTCAACCAGGGGCAGTTTTGCCCCCTGGGGACGTTTGCCAATATCTGGGGACATTGTTGGTTGTCATAACTAGGCTGGTTACTGGCACGTAGTGAATAGAGGCCAGGGGTGTTGCTAAACATGCTACAATGCACAGGACAGCCCCCTCGATAAGGAATTGCCTGGCTCTAAATGTCGTAGTGTGGGAGTTGAGAATCCATGATGTAATGCAATGATGTGTAGCAGGGGATGAGAACATGGACATGCAAACCTGGGTTCACATTCCAGTCTTAAACTTAACTCACTGTGTGACTTTGGACAAGTTAATTAGCCTTGCTGAGCCTGAGTTTCCTTGTCTGTAAAATCGAGATCATAGTCTCTACTTGCAAGTGTTGCTGAGAGTATTAAATGAGATAATTAAGGCAAAGATTGCAAAAAGGCAACAATAAAATCTAAATCCAGACGCAGCCTTGAGTACCTTTATCTATACTAACTAAATCCTCAGGGCAACTCTGAAGTAGGTATTGTTTTTACCCCCATTTTACAGATGAGGAAACTGAGAAAACTGAAGTCACTTGCCCAGGGTCACTCATGAGTAAGTAGTGGAGCCAGGGTTTGAATCCAGAGTCCATGTTCCCAGCCAGTTCGGTCCCCCTAGCAGAGTGCCCCATGTTGCATAAGGACTTGGGAAAGGGGGGCTACCAAGTAGTATTGTTATTAATAGTACCCAGCCTGAAGCCCCTGCTTACAGATGGTGAACAGCTCAGAGCTGGGAGAAGGGTTAGGACTTGGTAAGGTTCCCCGTGGGAGGGCAGCTGGCCTGGCTAGTCCCCGGGTCTCCTGCTCTCCAGGACCAAGTCCCTTCTCCCTGCTGTGCCCCTGCCAAGGAGCCGACATGGAGCCCACGATGGTGCAGCAGGGGAGAGCCCAGCTGCACCATTTGCTGTGTGACTTTCAGACCTCGTGGGACTCGTGAGGTCTCTCATTAGTGGCGTATCTGGGAGGTAATCATATCTGTCTCCTGGGGTTGTTGGGGTGATGACATGTAACACTAGGCATAAGCCATCAGCGAACAACAATAGACCTGGGCACTTGGCAAGTGGCTGAGAACCAAGTGCCCTGGAGAAGCCTGTCCTGACAGACATCTGAAAGTCCAGGGGGCCAGAGAGTGGCTACCAAGATGGCCTGCGGGGTCACAAACAAATGGTCCTGGAAATTGCCGGAGGGGCGGCGGTGGTCCTGGAACCTCCTGGCTTCGTTCTGCCTTCCCCAGACTCACTGATGTTAAATAAATATTTGTGGAGGGGAAGGAGGGAGGGAGGGAGGGCGGGCAGGAGCAGAGAAGTTGGCTGACAGGCTAACTTGGGAACGGAGGAGCTGGGAACCCTGAAGTTCCCTGGAGTTTCTGTCGGGTGCAGGCACTGACGGACTTGAGCGCGTATCGAAGACCCTAGAGGCAGAGGGGAGAAGTCCCGATAGACCTGGCGCAGAAGCTCGGGGTGAATGGACGCCTCGGTCTGGTCCAGGACCAGCAGAGCGACAGAGCATGGAGCGTGCAGCAGCGGGATGCTCAAGTAAATGAGAAGGGCTTACGGAAGTGCCTCCGACCTCACAGTTGGGATGGGTCTTGGAGCAGCACCCCCATCAGGCTCAGGGCCCAGGATCACCTCTGTCTGAACTGGGGACCTCACTTTGCTCTCCCCAATTCTGTTCCCTAGGAGGCTCTACTGCTTAGTGGTTCACAGGTTGCTGGCTCTGCTGCCACGCTGCCTAGGTTCAAATCCTGCCCTGGCCACTTGCCAGCTCTGTGACCTTGAGCAAATCACTGCAACTTGCAGGGTTTCCTCCTCTGTAAATTAGGATCTCTTTCATACGGATGTCAAAAGTATTAAATGCGATACTGTTTTGAGGTCCTTAGCACAGAGTGGGTACTCAGTAATGTTTATTCTTCCTCAAATTATTTAATATTATTTTTGTAATTGAATTTTTATGCCCAGCAGGAGCAGTAAAACAAAGATGCGCTCTGGGCTCATCCAAACCAGGATTGAAATCCTGCCTGTCTTCCAGTTCTTCAGCCGTGTGACTATAGGCCAGTGACTTCCTCACCTGAGCCCATTTTCTTACCAGTGTGACAAAGAAAATACCTTGGACACCTGGCCATGCCCCATGGCTCTTCCCCATGGAAGTGGTCAGTGCAATAACAAGAGTGTCCATACCATTTTGAGGGCCCCTGGCTCATGTGTTACTTCATTTGATTTTTTCCCCCAATCACCTTGGGGAAGTGGACCTGGCAGACATTATTGTGCCCATTTTATACAGTGTTACATTGAGGTATCAAGAGGGGAAGAGGCTTCCCTAGGTAGAACAGGGTTAGGATATAACCTAGACCCTGGTCTGGGTGCATCCGGTCCAGGGCTCATCCCACAGCATCCAGTGCCTCTCCTTACTTTCTCGTCCTTGCCTTTTTAAACTCTTACCTCCTGTCCCTACACCCGCCCATCCTATGCTCCTTTCATCCTGGCCTCAGCTGTGGATGCATCACCTGCAGGATGATTAGATCTGGCTAAGCTCCAGCGTCACAGCAAATAGGGTCCATTTATTACATTTTGTCGTTCCAAATTCTACATTGACACAGCTGTAAATTGAACAGTGACAAAGTCCAAATAACCTGACAGTCAAGACAGTTCAAGTGCTTGAAGTCAGACATGCACGGAGTAGACAACCAAGGAGCAAGAAATCTGAAGCTTGATCCTCAGAAAGTGCATTTTCTGTCTACTTGCCACTGGGACTTGAAGCCTTGTCAGGGTCCTGGACTGAATTGGCTGTGTTGGAGTTAAGGAATTCTTTGGAAAACTTTGATTTCTACTGGCCAACAAAACCTGACTTAAGCAAAACAAGAATTTATTGAATCACGTAACTGACAAGTCTAGGAGTACCACTGCATTCAGGTATGGCTGGATCCAGGGGCTTAAATATGGTCATTGGAAAATCTCTCTCTTTCTCTTTGAGCTTTGCCGTTCTCTGTGTTGTCTTCTCAGTCAAGCCTTCCATAGTGGTGAGAAAGGTAATCGTCAGCAGCTATAGGCTCGTAACCTGCGAGCTTAGTAACCCCATCAGGAAGAACATCGCATTTTCAGTAAACGGAATAAAAGTTCTGGGTTTTGTCTTATTGGCATAGGTTGGGCCATGTATCTCTTTAGAACCAATCATTGTAGGCTAGGGGACATGAACCCTCAATTGACTCTGAATTTATTTCCATCCCTGGAGATGAAGAGATGGGTCCTATGACCAGGAAAAGAGATTATGGACATCCCTCAAAACAGCAGATGGCCACTGTAATGTCCTTAAGGTCAGTTTTCCTTAACATTACCTTTAGAGATTATAGTCTGGTGTATCCTATTTGAACAGTGTTTCTTTTCTTGTCTGACCTAATTTCCTGAGGAAAAAGTGGGCAAAACTTTGAGTAAAACTCTTCCTGCTTTATTGGCTTTATGTCCACACTTATATGGTATAACATCACTAGCCACTTTCTGTTCCACAGTTAAAGTTGAAGATACTGTTTCCTGAATTCTTATCACATGCTGGAAACTGGGTATGATGCTCATAGTGGGGATTTGTTGTTTGCCTCCCCAGAAGCCAAACTCCTTGCTTCTAGAAACGGCCCCCAGTGTTTGATTGGAAATTAACTCCTCCCACACTCACTGGATGGAATTCCACCTCAACTGCATGAATGGAATATGAGATGAGATGCAGATTTTAAAGCAATCAGAGTGTGACATTTCCTAATCTACAGAGATTGGATGAGGGTGATCATGTGATCTAAGCCAGTACAATCAGAAGGAATTAGGGGACTTTCTTCAAATCAACTGAACAAGCAATCTTCCCATTGGACTTAGGGTAGGGAGGCTGAGATGGTGGCAGCGGTCTTGGCATTGCCAGGGTAAAATGTGAAGGCTACATATAAAGACAGGACAGCAGAAGGCAGGAGCCAAGATAGGAAGAAACTGAGGGCTGGCCACACTGATTCTGAATCTAGCTGTGTGTGAAGCCAGAGCTATCCAACTTTTTGGTTATTTGAGCCAGGACATTTTATTTATTGATGTGGGTTTTCTGGATATGAAATACAGTGAAGTGTTGATATACCCAAAGTCTAACAGCTGACAAGTATCAAAATTTGAACCCAAATTTGTTTAATGCTATTTTGGAATATCTGAAGTTGTTTTAAAATCATTTCCAAAACTTTCAACTCATTTCAAATCAGGAAGCTTAGAAAATAGACAACATGGGACTTCCCTGGCAGTCCAGTGGTTAAGACTTTACCTTCCAATGCAGGGGATGCAGGTTCGATCCCTGATCAGGGAGCTAAGATCCCATATGCCTCATGGCCCAAAAATGAAAACATAAAACAAAAGCAGTATTGTAACAAATTCAATGAAGACTTAAAAAAAAATGGTTCACATCAAAAAAAAAAAAAAAAAAAAAAAAAAAAGAAACCTTAAAAATAAAAAAAGAAGATAGACAACACTCTACTCTCTCCTAAATACCTCTTTTACCTGACTTTTCTTACTCATACCCCTTACACTGTACTTTGATCTATACCTGTGCTAGTTTCTTAGATTTGCTGTAACAAATTACTGTAACTAGGTGGCTTAAAACAACAGAAATTTAATCTCTCACAGTTCAGGGGGTAGAAATTCTAAATCAAGGTTTTGTTCAAAATCAATGTCATGGTTGGTTCCTTCTGGAAGTTCTGAGAGAGAATCTATTCCCTGCTGTTCTCCTAGTTCTGGGGGTTGCCAGTAATCCTTGGTGTGCCTTGGCTTGTGGATAATCTGCCCCCATCGTAACAAGATGTTCTCCCTTTGTGTCTTTCTGTGTTTCACATGGTCTTCCTATAAGGACACCAGTCATTGGATTTAGGATCCACTGTAATCCAGGATGACCTCATCTTTACTAGTTACATCTGCAAATATCCTTTTCCCAAATAAAGTCACATCCACAAGTACAGGGGGCTAAGACTTTAATACACCTTTTTTGGGGGAATGCAAACCTACTACAATACCTCTCATCTGTTATTGAGTGGAGTGTTTATAAATATAAGTGTCAATTAGATCAAATTCATTCATAGTGTTCTAATCTTCTGTATTATGTTGCTTATTTTCTGTTTATTCTCTTGATTGTTGAGAGAGGGATATTGAAATATCTGACTGTATTTGTGAATTTACCTATTCCTTTGTGCAGTTCTGTTAATTTCTGCTCTTTGTATTTTGAAGCTCTGTTATTTGATTCATAAACATTCAAGAGTATTATGTCCTTCTGATGAATAATACCTCTATCATGATAAAATAACTCTTATTATCTCTGATAATTTTCTTTTCTCTGAAATGTACCTTTTCTGGTATTGATATAGCTGCACTAGCTTTCTTTTGATTAGGATTAGCACGGTATATCTTTTTCCATACTTCTAATTTTAACCTATGTATATCTTTGTATTTAAAGTGTGTTTCTTGAAGTTAGCATATGGTTGTGTCTTACATTTTTGTCCAATCTGACAGTCTTTGCCTTTTAATTGGGATATTTGGACCATTTACATTTCATGTGATAACTGATATGGTAAGGTTTAAACTGTCATCTTGCTATTTTCTGTTTGTCCCATCTTACCTTCGTTCTCGTTTTCTTGTTTTTCTGTCTTCTTGTGGATTGAGTATTTTTTATGATTCCATTTTATTTCTTTTGTTGGCTTTTGATTTATAACTCTTTTTAAAATGTTGCTATGTGTTTTAGAGTTTATAGCATACATCTTTAACTTATCATTGTCTACCTTCAGGTGCTATTATTTCACCTCAAGTGTAGTAGAACCTTACATTTCCATTTCTCTCCCCTCCATCTTTATGCTACTTTTGTCATATATTTTATTTTTACATATGTTATAAAAATCTCACACACAGCTTTTTTCAAACAATTACGTTCTGAGGAAATTCAAATAATAAGAGACAATCTTACATAGTTACCCATGTAGTTACTATTTTTGGCATTCTTCGTATATTTATTTCACTTTCTTTTTTGAAATATATTTTCACTTGGTGTACAGGTTTATGTTTACGGTTTTTCTTTCTCTGCTTTAATGATGTTCCATTGTCTTCTTGCTTGCGTTGTTTCCAACAGGAACTCTGTTATCATCCTTTTCTTATCTTTGTTCTGTATGGGATAAAACTTTTTTTCTATGATTGATTTTAAGATTCTCTCCTTTTCACTAGTTTTGAGCAATTTCATTATGCTGTGCCGCGAATTAATTTTTTTTTTACTTGTTTGTGCTATGTGTCATTAAATTCTTGGAACTATATGTTTATAGTTCTAATCAAATTTGGAACGTTTTGGCCATTGTTTTTAAAATATTTATTGCTATGTCTTCAAGTTCACTAATATTTTGTTTTGCAAACTCCAACTAGTATATTTTAAATGTTTTAGTTTTTACCTCAGATATTCTATTTTGGCCTTTTAAAAAGTAACTTTCTACTTAAATTTTTGAACATATAGAATAGATTTATAGTAACTCTTTTAATGTTCTTATCTGCTAATTCTAACATCTGTGTCACTTCTGGGTTGGTTTTGAGTAATTGGCTTTCCTCCTCATTATGGGTCGTATTTTTATGCTTTTTGAATATGTGGTAATGTTTCACTGTGTGCCAGACACTATGAATTTTATGTCATTTTTTTTTTTGCTGGATTTTGTTTTGTATTCTTATAAATATTTTAAAACTTTGTTCTGTTATGCAGTTACATTCCTTAGAAAGAGTTTGATCCTTTTGTGCCTTGTGCTTAAGATTTTTTAGACAGGAAACTCCTTCAAGTCAGTAATCTAGGGGAATTCTAGGACTCACCTTGTTTCTTTTTCATCTCTTAGGTATCAGTGTCCTTCATTGCCTATTATCCAGTGTTTTGAAAGCCATTGTTTCAGATTTTCTGTCCATCTTTTGTTTCAGGTGAGAGGGTAAATCTAATCCCTGTTTCTCCAGCTTGGCTGGAAGCAGAATTGTGGTCGGCCTTCCATATCATTTTTATTATTATCACTCAATATTATGATTGTTATCATCGCTTTTAGGTAAGGAATTAGAAGTTCAGAGACATCAAGTCATATAAAGGCAAAAGTAGTTTAAGAGTTTTTTCTCAGAGTGACTGCAGGTAATCATGAAAGTGAATTTACAGAGCAGTGGCAGACAGCAAGTCCAGTTGCTGGTGACCTGTCACTTATCCTTCTTTCTTCTCAAAGATAAATTAAGTCCTGATCAAAGCAAGGTGACTTGCATCTTTCTTATTACCCTTCTAGAGCACTAGCTTCTTTCCTTTATTCTTTTTGAATCATTGATTTCTACCTGAGATAGATTTCTACAGATTTTGACTTCTTTGGGGATTAAACAGCAACAAATTAAGTGTTACCTCATTCAGAAGTGAGGAGAAAAGATCACTGAAAGAACATTCATAGAGAAATGAATATCTCTTTCCAGTATTTTCTCTGACGTGCTGCCGACAGCCAGTGGTGAGGGGTGAGAGTAGAGAATGGTGACGTGTGTCATCAGATACTTACTTAAGTTTTTAAAGACTGTCATCATTTTATGGCATGATCTAATGGGGGGCTATGGACTGGAGGCGCCAGGCATGTGAACCTGAGTTCCAGCCAAGCCACCAGTTTTCAGAGTGGATGTGTCTCTGGGTCTCCATGACCTTCACTGTAAAACGGGAGACAGAAATACCCCAAGTCATCTATTCTTGTAGGTCACTGGGACGCTCAAACACAATCATGGATGTTGCTTTAGTAGGAAAAGCTTAAAAGCTGAACCTAAGTCTATTATTATTTGGTATTCTCTCCATAGGATAAGCTAGGTGTAAGTGACCTTTCACCTTTAGAAAGAAGGCTTTGTGTGAGGATGCCACACTCAAGGACGTTTTTATCAGAGAAAAGGCCCGAGATTTAGTAGAAAACCCACAGGTTTTGGAATTGGACCACAATAGATTCTGCAGGCTGAGGTGTTGACTTGCTTATGTCTTGTTTTATTCCACAGTTCATCCCAATTTGGGCCCAGCCTTCAGAGCAGTAACCATGGTGTGGAGTCTTCAGCCCATCTGCCAGTCAAGCTAAATGGCCAGCTGTCCTCACAGTGTGCCCTTTGCATGCCGTGGCTCCTCTAAGCTGCCCGAAATATCTTGACCCCAGCTCTATCTGTCCCTCAAGCACTGGCCCAGTTATCTTCTGGGAAGGCTTCCTAACAAATTGAAATGTTCCTTTATCTGTATATCTCCTGAGCTTTGTGCTCTTGCTCTAGAGTTTATTGTATTGTAGAACAGTGATTCCTTATCATTTCTGGTTATTTTAATGTATTTTCAGTCCTTTAGCAGCTGGGAACAGATTTAATTCATCTTGGTATCTCAGACCCTCTGATGCTGAAAACATTTGAAACCATTTTCATAGTTTTTATTTTTATTTTTTTAAAGAAAAAACCCTGATAGATAACTCATCACATTTCAAAGAGTCTTAAAACAGGGGATAAGTTAAATTTCCCATGTTTCTCTAACCTTCTCTACCTGTCACTCTAGTGGCAACCACTGTTAACAGCTGGGAGAATAACCCTTTACACATGCATATGCATGGGATGTCTTAAAGACACATACATTCAACTTCCTAGAGAAAAATCTAAATGGGATTATGATGTACAAATTATAAACAATGTACTTCCTTTGCAGAGTATGTTTGGTATTATTTTCTAATATTCCATTTTAAATACCTTATTTATTTACTAGCTTTCCTATTAGAAGACACATTTTCAGTTTCTACTATTAAATACAGGGCCACAAAAAGCATCCCTGAAAATTTTCAATCTGCTTCCCCTCAAAGTTGGAAATGTTGCTTTTTGTAAGTGACTTTGAAATGTTTGATGTATTCTCTCTCCTTCTTTGCCGAGGTAACAAAAACTTTAAATTTCAAACATGACCAATTGGAAAACTGTTGGCTTTCACAACTGTTTCCAAACTGTTTTTCGCATTTTAGATCCAAACATCTTCACACACAGTTTCAAGACATTTAAATATTAAGCTAGTTTATTTTCTAAGGTTGCTGACAAGTTAAAATTTTTTGAAAATGATTTTACATTCTACATTTTAACAATTTGAATGTTCCAAAATAACTTGCTAATATTTTGAGGCATTTGAAAACTCACTGAGCTTTTAAAAATATTTATAAAACTTCTAAATAAGAATGATTATAAATTGCAGAAAAAGCAAAGCATGTTTATTATATAGCTTTACTGCTCCAAATAGTTTTTTCTTCCAGATTTTGTCTTCTAAGGTTAAATAATACATTTAAAATATGTTAGTTATTTTCATTAAAGGAATATGAACTATATATCTTATGATCATGTCATTCTCTCAGCTTTTATCCAATCTGGAATGGAATTCACTTCCCTTTGTTCGTTTGACAAATATTTATCGAGTGCCTTCTATGTGTTAACCAGTGTCCGAGGTGCTAGGGACACAATAGTAAGTAAGAGACAAAAATGCTTACATTCACGGAGCTTATGTTCTAGTGGGGGAGATAAAAAATACACGTTAATTAAGTAAAACATACAAGGTAATAGTAAATTCTAAGAAGAAAAACAAATAAGGCGAGGAAAAACCATAGGAAGTTTTGAGGGTAGGGCTTGGAATTTTAGACAGGGTAGCCAAGAAATGTCTTGAAGAATATACCTTTGGGGAGAAGGCCTGGGGGAAGCAAGGGTGTGAGCCATGTAGCTATTTGGTGAAAGAGCATCTCAGGTTGAGGAACAGCAAGTGCAAAGGTCCTGAGGCAGGGATGTGCTGGGGTGTTTGAGGCCCTACAAGGAGACAGTGCGGTTGAAGTCCAGTGAACAAAGGGGAGAGTAATGGGAGACAAGGTCAGAGAGCTTATGGGGGTGGAACAAATCACGTGAGGCCTTATAGGTCATTGTAAGGAATTGGGCTTGTGCTCCAAGTGAAATGGGAGGCTGTCAGATGGTTTGAACTTAGTCCGAATGGATCTGATTTACATTTGACAGGATCACTCTGGCTGCTGTTTTGAAAGGTACAGGTGACTAAAGGTAGAAGCATGGGCATCCATTAGGAGGCAGAACTATTTCAGGTGAGAAATGATGGTGCTGGAGTGGAGGTGGTGAGAAGGAGTTAAATTCTGGGTAAAATGAAGGCATAGCGGACAGGATTTCCTGGTGGATTGGTCAGAAGTTACGAGCCGAGGAGAGGAAGCAGTGTTTTTGATGAGCCTTGAGTGGATGGACTTGCCCTGTCATGAGCTGCAGTGGGATGGGATGAGAAGGCTGGGCAGGAGTGCTTTGGAAGGGGTACCAGAAATAGATTTGAGACATTTTATGTTTGAGATCCTTTCACTATCCAAGTGGAGATGTCAGGTGGGCAGGTAGATATGCACATGTGGAGTTCAGAGGCAAAGCCAGGCGTCGAGATGGAAGTTTGGGTGCCATCAGCCTATAGGTAGTATTTAAAGCCATGGGGCTGCGAAAGATCGCTAGGCGTGGGTGTTAATATGGAGGAAAAGAGATTCAAGGACTGGGCTCTGAGGTGCTCCAACACTTTCAATTTAGGGAAATGCAAAGGAGTCAGAAAAGGAGGCTGAGAAGGCCCAGTCAGAGAAGCAGGAGGAAAACCAGGGGAGGGTGTCGTTTCCAGTCAAGCCAGAGAGGAAATATTTTGAGGAGCAGAGAAGAGATGAACAGAATCAGCTAGCTAAGTTCATCTAGGTGTTAATCTGCGTATTGGCTCTTCCAGAAAGCCTTTTCTGGTTCTCCCTCCATTTCATTCCCTCCCCTGACCCTCACCTCCAGGTGGGATTGGACGCCCTTGCCCTGGGTTCCCAGCCTCTTCAGGGTAGAGCCCTTTTTGTTGCACACCCCATACTGTCTTACAAGGGTCAGTTCACGTGTTCCTTTCCCACGTGAGACTGGGAGCCTTTGGAGGGCAGGGCCCCTGTCTTCATCTCAGAGCAGACAGTCAACATATTTTTAATACAAGTAAGTGATTTATTTCAATCTGGTTTTACTTTGCATTTTTGAAAATGAGTTTTTTCTTTTTAAGTTTTGGTACTTATAAACTTGTTCTTTTTAAAAAAATTTATATTGGAGTATAGTTGATTAATAATGTGTTAGTTTCAGGTGTACAGCCAAGTGCTTCGCTTATACATATATACGTATAATCTATTCTTTTTCAGATTCTTTTCCCATATAGGTTATGACAGATTATTGAGTAGAGTTCCCTGTGCTGTACAGTAGGTCCTTGGTGATTGTTTTGTATAATAGTAGTGTGTATCTGTTCATCCCAAACTCCTAATTTATCCCTGCCCCACACTTTTCACCTTTGGTAACCATAAGTTTGTTTTGAAAATGAGTTTTGAGCCAAGTATATAATAATTTGAATTTTGGAGACTTAGCCGTTAAGGAGGGTGGCAGACAAAGAATCACATTTGCCTCTTCAGGTGCCTTTGCCCACTATACATAAAGTTTTATAATCACTTCCGTATATCACAGTGACTGTCTGAGGCATGTTTTGTAACTCCCTCCCTCTATACCCTTGCTAAAGCCTTTCTTTCCATGTGGAATGGCCTCCCCGAAGGAACCTTCCCCAAGAAACCTTCCTACTCACCACCTCTGACCCAGACTCATGTTCTATTAACACTTTTCTGGCTCTTAGGTTAGGATCAGTCTGCATTCTTAAATTTGTTAAGATTAATTGGCATACATATCTCTGCTGGAAGCCAGCAATGGATTCATTTTCCTATGGCTTACAGCTAACAGTGCAGCGTCTGGGTAAAGGAAGA
This sequence comes from Lipotes vexillifer, assembly GCF_000442215.2. Taxonomy (NCBI): domain Eukaryota; kingdom Metazoa; phylum Chordata; class Mammalia; order Artiodactyla; family Lipotidae; genus Lipotes; species Lipotes vexillifer. The sequence continues at coordinate 1,108,645 of NW_006790426.1, read as the reverse complement.
ACCCATTAACAGTTTGCAGTGTGAAAATTATTCGAAAGTAAGCAATTTCGGTTTCAGAGGCCATCCATATTGAAGACAGCTTATTGTATAAGAGTCCTGAATTGATTTAAGGGCTTTCACAGATGCACAGCTTCCTAATAGAAATCAGTGCAATGTTCCTCCCCATTGTTCAGCCAATGGACCTTCTAAAACCATTTAGGCATTGTTATATGTTGGGAGGATCTGGAGAAAGTAAATACTGTAATTGAATGCTCATAATTCTTAGCCTCAAGTAATATCACCTACCTTACGTTCTATAAAAGGTCAATGGAATCAGTCACCATTGTTCTTTTATGCTCACTAAATATTTTGTACAAACACTCCCATCAGTTAGTCACTCAGTAAACACTGCCAAATGGCCTACTATGTGTTCAGAATAGGGAGTTGTGCTTTGGACAGTCCAGAGCGCTTACATGTGGTTTCCTTCCTCGTGAAATTATTACGTACCATGGCATCTGCAAATATCTCCTTGCTCTTTTCAGTGGTGGACATTACTAATTGACTGTCACATTCCATGTTGCTAATCATGAGCGTGATCTAAAATCTTTCTCAAGGAAGCCACTGACGATTGGAGCTCACACGTGACGTGAGAGCTGTTGGCTGTTCCATATGCTGGATTTCATGACCTAGGTGCAGTGAGAGTAAAATGGAGCACACCTGTGAGAAATGGCAACCAGTCTCCTGGCCCAGTGAATGGGTCACTGGGCAAGAAGTCAGGAGTGCTGGCTCCAGTGCCCGTTCTGCCACTGGAAATGTGATTTGGGACAAATCACTTCAACTTCAGGACCTCTTCGTTTGGATAACCCTATGTGGCCGGAATATTTTTACAGCAGCTGTTTCTTCATACATAGGAGCTAGGCTAATTCAGGGGTTAATATTTCTCTTACCCAAACTTCTGCTGTGAAATCACTATTGAACACTTACTCTGTAACAGGTGTCCTGCTAAAGGACTTATGGGTTGTGGACCAAATTCCAACCTGTATGTGAGGAGTTTTTCCCACATCACCAGGCATTTCTCCCATACCAGCTGAGTGTCTTAGAGTTCAACTCAATTCAGACATTATATGCCATCAGATTCCACAGTTAAAGGAACAGTTCCCTAAGATTGCCCCGCTGCAGACGCCAGTCAAAGTCCATGTTATCACCTGTGCATCTGACCAACAGGCTATAAATCAGAGTTTCCCAACAACCCCCTCCTTGGGTTTGATTAATTTGCTAAAATGTACACAGAACTCAGGAAACCTGTTTACTCACTTGATCATCAGTATATTACAAAGGATGTTAAAGAATATGAATCGGGACTTTCCTGGTGGTGCAGTGGTTAAGAATCCACCTGCCAATGCAGGGGACACGGGTTCGAGCCCTTGTCTGGGAAGATCCCACGTGCTGCGGAGCAACTAAGCCCGTGCGCCACCACTACTGAGCCTGCGCTCTAGAGCCCGCGAGCCACAACTACTGAGCCCACGTGCCACAACTACTGAAGCCCGCGCGCCTCGACCCCATGCTCTGCAACAAGAGAAGCCACCGCAGTGAGAAGCCCGCGCACCGCAACGAAGAGTAGCCTCCGCTTGCCGTAGCTAGAGAAAGCCCTCATGCAGCAACGAAGACCCAACGTGGCAATAAGTAAATAAGCAAACAAATTTATTAAAAAAATATGAATCAACAGCCAGATGAAGAGATATACAGGATGAGTTCATAAACAAATGAGCTCCGTCCTCATGGAGTTTGGAGGAAGTGTTCCACTTCTCCAACCTGGAAGCTCTCCAAGCGCCCCCCTTCTGGGTTTTTCTGGAGGATTCATTTTGTAGGCATGACTGACTACATCTTTGGCCGCTAGTGATCGGTTCAAACTCCAGCCCCTCCCACCTCTCCAGAAATCAGAGGGTGGGACTGAAAGTTCCACCCCTCTATTCCTGGTTGGTTCCCCTGGCAGCCAGCCCCCATCCTTAGGTGCTTTCCAAAAGCCACCTTATTAACATGAACCCAGTTGCAGTGGAAAGGGGCTTGTTACCAGTAACAGGACACGCGTTTCCCCTCTATGGCCCTGAAGCCACTTCAGGGACGGAGGACAAGAGACCAAATATCAAAAGAACAGATGCTCCCATTGCTCTTTGCCAAGGCTTTTGGGAGCTGTGAGCTGAGAACTCTGGAAGAAGACCAAACGACATGTTTATTACAAATCACAATATCACAGGTCTTTATCAAGCAGTTTAACCTTCTGAGTGATCACATACAGTCGGTCTTATTAATACCCTCATTAGACAGATGAAGGAACTGAGGCACAGAGAGGTGAAGTAATTTCCCCCAAGTCCCACAGCTAGTGAGTGAGTGAGTTTGAATCCTTGTCCAGGCCCCCTCACCTCCAAATAACTCCCAAGTCCACTCCTTGAATTGCTGCACTTGACTCGAGCCATTGTGGTTTCCAAACTTTGCTCTGGTTGAATCCAAGGACGTGGAACGCAAGACCCTGTCCTGCCCTGATGGCCTTTCAGTGCTCCTCCGACCCTCACACATCCTCTGAGGCATCTCTGTGGAACCCAAGGAATCCAAGAAACAGCCTCAGAACCTCTGGGTTGGAAGACCCCTGGCTTTTCAGTTCCATGTTCTCCTTGCATGTGACTAGTACAGCAGCGTGAAATGGCAGCATCAATTTCCCAGCTCTGGGACTTCCCTGGTGGCGCAGTGGTTAAGAATCCACCTGCCAGTGCAGGGGACATGGGTTCGATCCCTGGTCTGGGAAGATCCCACATGCCGCGGAGCAGCTAAGCCCGTGCACCACAACTACGGAGCCTGTGCTCTAGAGCCCGCGAGCCACAACTACTGAAGCCAGCGTGCCCTGGAGCCTGTGCTCCACAACAAGAGAAGCCACTGCAATGAGAAGCCCCATGCACTGCAACAAAGAGTAGCCCCCGCTTGCCACAACTAGAGAAAGCCTGCGTGAAGCAACGAAGACCCAACACAGCCGAAAATAAATAAATAAATAATAAATAAATAAATAAATAAATAAATAAATAAATAAATAAATAAAATAAATTTCCCAGCCCTGAAGGGCACCACTTAAGTTATAGATGAGGCTAACTTGAATCCTGGCTTTACAAAACATTGCAAATAGGAAGCGATTGTTCAGGGCTGTTCTGGGGGCTGCCAAGGATGGTGTTCGTTACATTATTCGGTATGTCTTCACTCTGGATGCCCAGGGGAGGCATCTTTCTTTGGCCTCTGTGTGAAGGGATTTTCTTGAGCACTGTGTGCTTTAGCCTCATAGACACTGTGAGTCCCCTAACCCACTGGGGCTTCCTTGACGTATTGGCTTCTGGACAACTTGGATCCAAATAGTGGCAGAGTCCTAGGGAGTTTGCTGGCTTTGCTCCTGGCTCTAAATCGCTTTCTTTCCCTTATTTTCCTTTTGTCTCGTTTCTCTTCCTTTTAATTTAATTTATTTTTCTGTGGCATGTGCATTTGGAGAAGCAATCTTAAGTCCCTTTTGGAATAAGGTGGGGTATGAATGAAGAAAAATTATTTTCTTTAAAAAGTAATTTTCTTCTCATGACCGTGTCTGGGCTTCCTTAGTTAGCTCAGTGTCGTGGATGAATGAGTTTTTCATTGCTATTGATAACATTTTAAAGTTCACCAGAACGGTGGACCCCAGTCTTGCTAGAGGTGAAAGGGAATAGGGACATATTCCCTACTTCTGAGTCATCATATTGTACATCGGCCAAAGTGGACGCAAGAGCTGTTAAAGATGAAGGAATGAGGGTGGAGCTGGAGAAAAAGAAAAGGCTTCTCAAGAATAGAATTCCTACTAGTTGAGTCCCTATTTTGTGTTAGAGACCATGCTGGGTGCTTCATATATATTTTATCATTTAATCTTCATAACGAATCTGTGACTTACTCTCCCCATTTTACTTAAAAGAAAACTGAAGTTTGGTGAGGTTTAGGGAGAGAAGCAAGGGTGTGGTGGTTGGATGTTTCAGCTGGTTTCCTGCATCCGTCTTCATAGCCATTTTCATTATCCGGAGTTCAAACGGCATCATCTCTCTGGTGGGGCTGCAGCTTCCCACTGACCCCGCCACTTGCAATCTAGCGCCCCCTACAGCTTGTTCTTCACACTGCAGCCAGAGTTATAGCAAATTGCAAATGTGATCATTTTACTTGCCAGAGGTACTGGGATATAAGATTTATTTGTTTGGTCATTCATTCATTAATTCAATATTTATTGAACACAAGGCTCTGCTCTAGGTCAGGGGACAAAAGGATTGTCTAAAAGAGAAAAAGATCCCTCTGCCCTCATGGAGTTTGCCTTCTGGTTGGGGACAGGGGTGGGGAAGACATTAAATACTCAAAACATAAGTTGTATTACACATAAATCAAAGGACCAAAATAAAGTAGGAATCAGGAGGTAGAGAGTGTGGGGTGGAGAGGCAGGGAACTGCAATTTTAAATAGACTGGAGAGTGAAGGTTCTGCTGATAAGGGGACATTTTAAGCAGAGAGCTGAAGGAGGCGGAGGGGTTAGTCAGTGAGCCAAGTAAATATCTGAGCATTCCAAACAGAGAGCGAGTCAGTTCAAGGGCACTGAGCTGCCTGGAACATCCTTGGACAATAAGGAGGCCAGTGTAGCTGGAGCGGGGTGACCAGTAAACCCGATCTGTGGTGGAACTCAACTCTGTATCAGATGTTAGGTCTAAAATGAGACGCAGGCAGCGTGGATTCAGGACATTCTCTGGGTGATGAGCCTCAGCACTGTCTGGTGACCAGCATCTCAGACGTAAGACTCTCCAGTCATGACAGTGAAGGAAAAGTAGAGATTTTTACAAACGCTCCCGAACTTAAACACTCTCTTCTCGGCCTAACTACCCCTGAAATAAAGCCGCTGAAAAATGGCAGTTCGGTAGCATAAGTTTAGGGGAAAACTTGAGGCCCAGGTTTACCAGGAGATACTTCCGGAAGATCTCTTACTATTTTGACAAGTGCTTTGTCTGGAGGTGTTACTGGGTAGTGTTTAACTAGATTGTACCTTTTTTTTAAAAAAAAAAAAAAAGATTGAAGTATATGGTTGATTTACAGTGTTATGTTAATTTCTGATAATTATAATATGTAATTATGTATATATTCTTTTTCCTGTTCTTTTCCATTATGTTTTACTATAGGATGTTGAATACAGTTCCCTCTGCTATACAGTAGGACCTAGTTGTTTATCCATTCTATATATAATAGTTTGCATCTGCTAGTTCCAAACTCCCAGTCCATCTCTCCCCTAGCCCCCCTTCCCCTTGGCATCCACAAGTGTGTTCTCTATGTCTGTTAGTCTGTTTCTCTTTCATGGATAAGTTCATCTGTGTCATACTTTAGATTCCACATGTAAGTGATATCATATGATATTTGTCTTTCTCTGTACACTTAATATGATAATCTCTAGGTCCATGTTGCTGCAAATGGTATTATTTCTTTCTTTTTTATGGCTGAGTAGTATTCCGTTGTATATATGTACCACATCTTGTAGATCCTACCTTTTTTTTTTTTTTTTTTTTTTTTTGTGGTTATGTGGGCCTCTCACTGTTGTGGCCTCTCCCGTTGCGGAGCACAGGCTCCGGACGCGCAGGCTCAGCGGCCATGGCTCACGGGCCTAGCCGCTCTGCGGAATGTGGGATCTTCCCGGACTGGGGCACGAACCCGCGTCCCCTGCATCGGCAGGCGGACTCTCAACCACTGCGCCACCAGGGAAGCCCTAGAGGAATGTATTTTTGCATTCACGTTTTTAATGGCTTTGTGGTATCCGATTGTGTGGATGTATCATACTTCAGGTAACCATATCCCTATAACTGGGTATTTAGGCAGCTGATAATGTTGAGGTGAACATCCTTATTGCTAAATCTTGGCACAGACTTTGAATTGTTTCCTGAAGATAAATTCCCTGAGTAAACACAGTGCAGTGAGCATGTGAGAGCTGGGCTTGTCTCCAGGGAAGAAGAGAAAGGAGGAGCTGCGGGTGCCTGAGGTCACGCTGCCTCACCCAGACTCACGCTGCTGCAGACGGCCCCTGGGTGTCGTTCAGGGTGATGAGCGATGCTGACTGGTCAGGCCTGGGTTGTGGCCCAGCAGTGGATAAGTGGGAAGTTGACAGCACGACAGGAGTCACAGGGACTGAGGTTTGCAGCTCGGAAGACAGGTAATTTCCTTAAGGAAGTGGTTCTTAAACTCTGGTCCCTGGACACCAGCAGCCTTAGCATCACCTGGAAACTGTTAGAAATGCAAATTCTGGAGCCTCACCCCAGAACTACTGAATCAGAAATGCTGGGAATTCCCTGGAAGTCCAGTGGTTAGGGCTCCACGCTTCCGCTGCAGGGGGCACAGGTTTGATCCCTGGACCAGGAACTAAGATCCCGCATGCTGTGTGGTGTGGCAAAACAAAAACAAAAACAAACAACAACAACAACAACAACAAAACGCTGGGCTCAGGCCCAGTCATCTGTGTGTCATCCAGCCTTTCTACTGATTCCCATGTTGCTGAAGCTTGAGAACCATCTCCATGAGGGAAACAAGGATGCTCATGCCAGAGAGAGGGGAAGGGCTCCTACAGAAGCAAAGAAGACAGATGTTATGAGGATTTAAAATCTTCCTTTCACTAAAATTCCACAATACTCTATTTATAGTTTGTTTTACACCCATATGTTCTCTCTCCCATAGACTGTGTACTTCTTGAGGGCCCTCAGGGAGGCTCTTCAACTGTGTGTCCTCGGGGTGCAGTGTGGTCGGGGTGCTGGCATCTTCCCTGTGGCCCTGCATCCACTCCCCATCCTTCCCTGCTCTCTGTCCCCGAAGGCTGATCTCTATGCATCCCATCAGTGGGTTCTGCCATCCTCTGGTTCCCAGCTGGATTTGGCTAATGGACAGTTCTGGTGCCCCTCCCCCCACAAGAAATGGGAGAAGAGAGAAAAACAAGGTCAAGGTCTTTATTCCCTTGGCCCCTTCCCTGTGAGTGCCCTTCAGACCAGGTGTTTGTCCCCTGCCCCCATCCTCCAGGTCACTGCTCCTCTAAAGGTAGAGCACCATTGGACTGTTCTTTCAGGGTCTGGGAACTGTCCCCTCCCTTGGTCCCTCTGGCCTCGGGGCCACATGGCTTCACTGCTGCTATAGCCCCAGTGCTCACCACCACCCCTTGTCATTACCCTACGCTCACACCTTCGTAATCTGCCCCTTTGTAAATAAGCCCTCCAGGAGTATTTGTTTTAAGTGCATCACCTATTTCCAGTGGAGACTTGATTGGTGGAATCAACACCTAATAAATATTTTTTAAAGAAATTGGAACTTTTTCAAAATTATTTTTGGTTGAAAACAAGGTATACACATACTTTCTCGTGTAGTTTTTAAATTTTTATTTATTTTTTCCTTTTTCCCCCCACATTCTCTCATATAAAATCCTTTGGTAAAATTCTTTTGAGATGGGTAACTTGAACCCCCATTTAGCCTTGATCAGAAAAATAAATCCTAAAATATTTATAAGGAATTGAGACAAGGATTCTATTATTCATATTCTTGGTTTAAACCATGGCAGGGGGGTAAGGTGACGTCTTTTCCAACTGCTGTTCATAGTGATAACTTGGACCCTTGGCCTGTACAGAATCTCAAGGGATATATGCATTTGTAAAGGTGGGCAGCGGTTTAATTTATTTTCAAAATTATAATGACATAAATTAAAGGCACTTTGAGTTATGTTATAAGCCAAATAAATTACTTTTAGTCCTGACGGGCGTAAATTAAACCTTGGTATCTAGGAAGAGAAATGTTCCCCACGGCCGCTGATGGGCCCTCACCCTGCGGTTTATAAATCAAAGGTACAATTTGAGAATAAAACACGTTTTATGAAATCGAATGTCACGAGCTCCTTGTTAAATTTGCTGTAGCACTTAAGTTCTCAGGTGAGAAAATGCCTCTTTTTCAGTGTTGTATTACCTCTGTCATTCAGTACTCCATTTATAGGGGCAACTCTTCATGGTAAGTGCACATTCGGATGACTTTTCACCTCCATTTCAATGATAAGTTTGAGAGGAGGAATTGGTTCCTGTCTGTGGGCTTGTAGAGCGATGCAGACGGGATCTTTGCCAGTTTGTAGAGAAGAGAGAAGAGGGGAAAAGGACGGTGAATGGTCAGCTTGGTCCAGGCTGGCTGGTGTCGAGGTGGAGATGTCCCCCAGCTAATGAGGGGCGGGCAGAAGGCCATAGGATGCCCTCAGAAGGGAAATGTGTAAACCGGTGTGCAAGCTGACATTATCAGGGTCATGAAGAGTAAAAGAGAGGGAGGTTAGAGATGGGGAGCCCAGGTGGATAGAGTAAAGACAACAACAGTGCGGGCCCAGATAAAAGCAGAGACTCCGTGATAGAATGGCTGGCCTCAGGGCTTCGTTGGAGCTGGACCACTTCCCAGTTACACCCTTGACCACACCATGATAAACTCCTTCCTCATGAGCTGGCTCAATTCGGCCTCTGTGCTTTGTAACAGTGTGATGCTGATTTGTGTCACTGTCTACAGTGTTAGAGATTTCAGGAACTGTAGACATCATCTAGCCTTTGCTTTCCAGTTGAGAAAACTTAGTCTAAGAAAAATGAAAAAGCTACCTGCTCAAATTGCCGGAGCAGGTTGGAGGGAGGATGTGAATAGAACTGTACACCCGTCTTCAGGAGAGGCGCACACAAAGCACAGTGTGCTTTTTGCTAGGCGTGATGATCCCATTTGGGGGAAGTCTGCTTTCCAAGAGAGTCCTGCATGTAGGTGGAGTAGGTAGCTGTCTACATGGTATTGGAAGAGCCCTGGGAAGCTCTTATTCCTTCCCTGCTCCCCTCCCTCGACCTTGGGTGGTAGCACCTTGATCCTCAGATTGTTGCAAAGGTTAAATGAGTTTCTGTGTGTTAAATCATTACCGCAGTGCTTGGTGCATCGTACTATAAGAGCTAAAAGGATCGTACCTACACAAGTGGGTCAAGCCACTGTTCTCACTCCTTCACTACTGGCTCCGGAGCTCGTGGGAATAGAAGATGATGCTCTTAATACGACTAATGTTAGCGAGGCTTGTTAGATTTAGCTTAAAACCACACCTGGAAGTTATGATCAATAGTACAGGATTAATATCTTTTGCTAATACAAAAGAACAATATCTTACGTGGATCTGGCTACCTATGGAAGCTCCTTTAACAAACCCCAAACTTGAAATAGTTATCCCCACTTTACAGATGGAGAACTCAAGGCTCAGAGCCATTGAAGGAAGTGTAGGGATGTTCTCCCTGCAGCAAGCATTGTGGGAACCTGGGGCACATGGAGGTGGGGAAGAGAGTGGGCCAAGTTGGGGTAAACTTTCCTCAGTTCAGTGTTTTGTTCAGGACCGGCTCTCCCTGCCCAGAAACTTGCAATAAAGGGCACTCTCCATCTAGCTCTGAGTGTCATTCTTCTGTGTCCAGGCTGAATGTCACCAGTGTGATTAGCACCTGGACCAGGGAAATCACCTCCCTGGGGTGCATCCATCTTTCCTATTCATCTCTGTCTCTGCAGGTGATGAGAATGGCAGCTGGAGGTTGGAGAACATTCCTTGCATAATGAAAGCAACCCTTATGGATCCAGCTGAGCTTCCAAGTCAACAGAGGTAGGAAAGAGGTGGATGTGTGACTTCCTGCAGTGCAGTATATAAAGTTTATTTATACTGAGATTTGGCAAGTGCGAAGCCCCATTTCTTTCGAGAGGACCCATTGCGAAGCCATGGTATCTGGGGCCCTTCTGCTGCTTACAGGCAGGGCAGTGCTGATTTGGGAGGCAAGCGGCTGCTGGATGTTAGGAGTTTGTCCACCCTGACAGTCATCAATTGTTGGAAGGTGAGTAGCTTTTCAGGAAGTGACTCTAGAAACTATGTGGACTGAATGCCTAAATTCTCTAAGCTTTTGACAATTCGGAAACTAAGTCTAGGCATGTTTTTAAACCTGTCAGACTTAGGATACTTATTTCGATCACAATGTTTTTAGACACGTGAAATTCACTTAAGAGAAATCCATTACTAGTTTGAATTTGTGTGTGTAAGCCCACTTAAGACCTTAAGAGCTTAATTCTAAAATAACTTTTTTGGTTGCTGTCTCATGTGTCAAGTGCCCGGTTTCTGTAATATACTCATTTTTTGAAAACAAAATTTCATCTAAAATAGAATCTGTATTATGTTATAGTTCATAATACACATTAAGTATGGCTTTGGTATTTATGCAGAGTATATCTACTCAGAATCATAAAGTCAGTCTGGATATTGAAGGCTTATGTTCATATCTTTGGAACTGTTAAGGCAGTCAAATAAAATTGCTGCATTTTAAGTAATGGGTTAATCGTAAGGAAAAAAACCCACTTCTGAGGCTTTTCTTTTTCCCTCGAAAAAGTTATTTGCCAAATTACAACTAACTTTGCCTGATAGAGTTAATTCCCTCTTGTTTTTATTGATGTGGTTGCCCATAAACAAAGCAGTTCACTGCTGCGTGTGTGTGTGTGTGTGTGTGTGTGTACACACTTTAACAAATGAGCATTTCTGGACTGACTTCGTTATAATATCAGAACTTATCTTATATTACAGATATCTATTTACCTGGGTAATTTGACCCTTCTCTCCTGGTTTCTAATCTTGATTTCATGAAATCAAGCAAGAGAATGGAATGACATCTCTGTGATACTAATGGTACAGATTCATTTCAGTAGGTTGGTTTGATCCTCTCTCTTAAGAGAGTTGTCTTGACAACCTGACCTTCTTTTCAGCCTGCTATTATCTGAAAAATAGCCTTTGTTATTATTTGGAACTTTTCCACTTTGTTTGGCCTCCAGTATTTTTATCATTGTTCAGACATTTAGCTTTGCTCCCATGGAAGTATAGACTTTTTTTTTTAGCAAGTCTCAATGTACTTGCCAAAATACAATAACAATTATTAGCTAATCATTACTGTGTGCTGAGCAGATAAAAGCTCTTTAAAATGAGTGTAGGTTTGTTCTCCAGTGACAGTAATTCACGGACTCAGTTTTATCCATCATTACATGCCAGCAACTGAGGCTGAAGCTTGACTTGAACCTCGGGAGCAAGATGAGAAGAAAGGAAATACACATGGGGATGAGTGTACAGTTTCAGTAAAACTAGACACTTTGTGCTACGCCTGTGTCTTGGGTACTTCCTGTCCCCCTTCCCCATCCCCACGCTAGCATGGCTAACGGTGGGCCTGGTGGACTGAATGGTTGGATAGATGAGCCCACGTATAGCATGGACATTTGTTATGTTTTGTAGCCACAGAGAATCTTCTGCAAAGTCTTAGGAGTATTCTCACAATATGAACACTTCCTCTCCGAGGCTGGAGTCGAATACTAACTTTCTTAGACTTTCTTGCTGCTGGGTGGAGAGTCATGTGACTCAGGCTCAGTCACTAAGATGCAGACCCAGGAGAGATTTTGAGGTGACATGGCAAGAGGAAGCAAGCTGGACACAGAGTCCATTTTCTGGGGAGTATTGTGGTGGAGGCAGCTGGCCTTTGGGGACAGTTGTAGGGCAGGATTCCTGGTGGACAGGATGCAGTGTGTGTGTCCCAGAGGCCGTGGACCTTCACTGGGGCAATTCTGAAATGAGCTTTAGAGTTAACTGCCTGCTCCGTAGCCTCTCAGCTGCCCTCTTGAATATAATTTTTTTTAACTTATTTTAAAATGTATTTACATTTGGATTGTATAACGTGATTTTATTTTTAAGGTGTACAGTGTGATGTTTTGATATACGTGTACGTTGTGAAGTGATTACCACGATCAAGTTAAATAACACACCCATCACAGCACAGTTACCCTTTTTTTTTTTTTGTGGCACGAACACCTAAGATCTTCTCTCTTAACAAATTTCAAGCATACAGTACAACATTATTAGCTATAATCACTATGCTGTACATTAGATCCCTGGAATTTATTTATCTTAAAATTGAAAATTTTTACCCTTTGACCAACATCTCCCCTCTCCCCCACTCCTAAGCTTCTGACAATCGTTCTACTCTCCGGTTGTATGAGGGTGACTTTTTTAGATTCCACGTATAAGTGAGATTGTAAAGTATTTGTCTTTCTGTGGCTGGCTTATTTCACTCATCATAATGTCCTCCAGGTTCATCCATGTTGTCACAAATGGCAGGATTTCCTTCTTTTTTATAGGAAAACACATAAAGGAATTGGTGTGAGAAGAATCTAAACAGTCTTCTATAGAGTTTTACTGAGAAATGAACTTCGACATGTGTCTAATTAATTTTAACAATTATAACACAGCCTTCTCACTTGGGACAGGTAAAGTCTTTTAGCCAAGGGAGGTAGCGAGAGGCTCATCACCATGCTGACTCTTGGCGCTTTGGGGGTCATTCATTTCTTAGGCTCTACCCTTGATTTGGCATGCTTTCATTTGCTGCTGGCCATCTCTGTCTAGAAACAGGCTGATCACAGGAAGGCAATTTGGGAGCTATGTCTCTTTGCGGTTTAAGTTAATTTTCTGACGTATGAGGCTTTCTGTGGCATCAGTGTCGCTGAAGTTGTGGCATTTTCTGGTGCTGCTTTGAGTCCTCTGCTTGAGGAGCACATGTGTTCTGGGCTGTCCAAAAAAAACCCGTGAGTGTCACCAAACACACTTTGTACCCCAGTGCTCAGTTGTACTGGGCTCCTATATCTCGTGTTCTACGTGGTAGGTTGTGCTAACCTGAGCTGCCCTTGGATTCTCTTCCTAGGCTATTTCTTTCTTTCTTTCTTTTTTTTTTTTTTTAAGTTACCTGCCTTCCCTAGAGTGTAAGCTGCTTGAAGACAGGAATCCTGCCTTGGCCCCTTCTTTGTCCTCAAGCTCAGAAATAGTGCTAGACACATTTCCACTACTGAAGGAGGCATCAGAGCCCTGGTGCTCTGAGGGACCTTAGTGTTGGCTGCATGAACCCAGAGATATTGTCATTCTCTGGACTTACTTGGCCCCTTGGTCACACTGGCCAGTAACCAAACCTATCCGTTTGGCCTCCAAGTGAGACCTGGCCTTATCTTCCAGTGTCGTGTCTGTGATCTTATAAATCCCCTCATGACCCCTTTTACTAAGGCTTATTAGGGTGTTTAGGTACCTCCTTTGGTCTTTCTGGGCATGTGCTTGTTTGCGCTCTTAAGAAACAAGATTCCTTTTTTTATGACTTCTCTTCCTTTCTTCCTTTTTTCAAAACAGTTCCCATTTCTTCCATAGCTGTTGGAAAGTGGACAAAATAGTTGTTCTTAGTCAAGTAAAGCCACATTGTGCAGTTTAAACTGCTGTGGTCCTAGAAAACAGAATAAATAAACAAAAGGCATTGAAATCCTTTAAATTGTGTCTGTCCATGCTTGAGTGGATTACATCTGCATAAAATACAAATAATTGAGTGAAAAGTAAAATACATGTTATTATACAATTCAATTCCATAACTACAAGTATCTGAATATTCAGGAATACATCCAAACCACAGAATATTTAATTGTGAGAGTCACAAAGCACCTTAAAATTTTTCTTATGTGGTATATCTATGCCATAAACTGACATCTAGGCAGTTTCATATATCAGACAAAAGACTTGTATGCAGAATATATAAAGAATTTGTACAACTTTATAATAAGAAGCAAAGTACCCCAGTAAACATGGGCTACTATTTGAATAGACACTTCAAAAGTAAGATTTACCAGTGGGCAATAAGAACATGAAAAGATGGTCAGGGTAATTATTCATTAGAGAAATGCAAATGAAAACCACAGTGCGATAATGCTCCAGGCCCATGTGGCTAAAGTGAAAAAGACTGACCCATACCAAGTGCTGGTGAAGATGGGTGGAACCAGAACTCTCATACGCTGCTGGAGGGAATATAAAATGCTACAGACACTTTAGCAAATGTCTAATGGTGCTTTTATAAAGAGTTAAAAATACACCTACCACGTGCTCAGCCATTCCACTCTTAGGTACTTACTCATGAAGAGTAAAAACACGTCCTTATAAAGACTTGTACCCACATTTCCATGGCAACTTTACTTCTAGTAGCCCAGATGGAAATGACCCAAGTATCCATGAGTAAGTAGACAATGGCTTAGTCATATAATGGAAAACTAAGCAGCAATAAAAAGGAGTCAGCTACTGATACAACAACTTGGATGAACCTCAGAATCATTACACTGAGTGAGAAAGGCCAGACCAAAAGAAAGAGTATATAATGTATGATTTCATTTATGTAAAATTCTAAAAAATGCAAGCTAATCTATAAAAATGGAAAGCAGATCAGTGGTTCCCTGGGGACAGGGATGGCGGAAGGAATGAATTACAGAAGGACGCAGGGAACTTTTTGCAATATTGCTTTTGTCCACATTACATGTAGTGCATTTCCCCCCTACATTCCTGATGAGGAAGACATATTTGAAAATGATGTTTCTTTTGGGTATTTCCTATCTACATTATTTCTGTATAAGAAAATTGCTTGGATGTTGTCTTTCCTCCATGGTTCCTGAGTTATTTTTGTCATCCATCATAAATGGGTACTTCACAGTTAGTGAGAATCTTTTATACTTTTTCTCTTACTCAACACACTGTATATGCCTAACCACTCTGGGCAAAACTATCCTTTCCCCTTTTAAATGATCCAGAAATTCAATAAAAATGATGTAGTGAGGAAAAACAGCTTTGTGTGCCTGAGAGAAGTCACCCGACAAAATTGTATCTTTAATTTTCAGCCTGGCCTCTCTTGTAATTTGTTTGAAATTTCATGATTTCAAAAGAAATAGACTGTTCCTTGAGGAATGCATCATCCCCTTCTCCATGCGAGATCTGGAAAACCAAAGCTCTCAGTCTAATAATCTAATGGCAACGGCGGCCTTGCTGTTTGCTGTCCATTTCTATGCCCGCAAAGAGTGGGAACTGATTGTATCCAAGTTTGGTCATCCTCATGACCAAAGTTACCTCTTGGTCTCTCTCTCAATTTGAAAAAGTCATGGCGTGGTTCATTGTCTCTCAAATTTTAACATGCATATAAATCACATGAAGGCCTTTTAAAAAGGTAGGTTCTAATTCAGTAGAGCCAGGGTGGAGCCTGAGATTCTGAATTTCTAACAAGCCCATGAGTGATGCTCAGGCTGCCCGTCCATGGAGCACCCTTTGTGTAACCAGGGCATAGATGACCGCAAAATATTGGGTTGGCCAAAAAGTTCATTTGGGTTTTTCTCCATAAGATGTTATGGAAAACCTGAACTAACTTTTTGGCCAACCCAGTAGCACACAACCCTCCTATTATTCATTTGCATTTAGAATAAATTCCTCAGCTTAGAAAATGTTTAAAGTAGAACGCTCAAAACGTTGACCAGCTTTTAAGTCTTCATTATGAAATAGTCATCATGAAGCATGTTGTCTGATGCTCTTCCTAAAGATGACACCAACCAGGAGGCAGAGCTAGTTAAAGGGCCAAAGGGAGTAAAGAGACAGGGATGATAGAGTGTCTGTCTCCAGCCTGTGCTGTGTATGGAATACGGGGATTGTGTTCAAGCTGGATGTCAGGTCAGTCTGAGGGAGTACATTGCATCCTTAGCCTCAGTTTTTAACCATCCCTATATCCGTGCCCTTTTCCTTACAGCTTTGCAGTGGAGTGGTGGCAATCCTACTAGACTTTGGGCTTGGTCATGTGACTGACTTTAGCCAATGGGGTGTTAGCAGATGTGACAGAAGCAGAGGCTCTACTGGACTTGTGCATTGAGACTTTGACCTCCTGCATCTTTACCGTTGCCATGAGAATGCCATGCACCGGCGAGCCCGCTGGCCTCAGGATGAGAATGAGGGGCATGTAGAACATAGCCACCTCTGGCTAAATTCAGTGTAAATCAGCTCACCGGGGCCGACCTCCAGATCCTTGAAATATAGGTGGTCATTGTTTTAAGCCACTCAAATTTGAATTGGTCTGATGGACGGCATTAGCTTCCTGACTCACTAGAGTAGTGTGTCTGATACAGGAGGGCATACCTAGAGGTGGGTGGTAAGGTCCTGGGGGCCAGATCAGGAGCTGGAGATCCAGAAAAAGCAAGAAAGTATATAGCAGAAGGTCAGAGCAGGTGAAACAGAACGGAGTTCCACCTAATGCCCTCCGCTGGCTTTTGAAATATTTTTGGTGCATACTTGCATGGATTGGTGAGATCTACGTAAAGGTGAGCTGAGGTGAGACAGGTGGACATTGTTTTGAGCCAACCAGCACTAGACCCGACACAACAGGGTACTGTTTTCTTGTTGAGTTCTTGGTCTGCTTGTATCATGGGGCAAAGATAGAGAAAAAGAGGGTCGGGAGAAAACACTTCATTGACTAAATGTGAGAATGAATGAACGGAATAACTTGTATCTTCTCATGTTGCTCATCTGCTTGTGATGACAGAACAACATTTTTTTCCATGTAATTGACAGACAGTGCATGAGGGATTTCGCTAAATCCCTAGGCGGGTGGTACTTGGGCTGTAAGTCCTGGGTTGGCCCACTCCATGTATAGGACATTCTTGAAACTGTTTTAGTAATTCACTTACTAACTCATTCATTCTTTCAGATGTGCTTGTGAAGCTATTATGTGCCTTCGTAGAGCTGATAGTCCTGCAGGGAAGAAATACATTGATTATTTGATTACAGTTGTTGTAAGTGTTAGAAGCGGGGAATCACCGTGAGTTGTATGCTTGGAAAGAATGGGTAGTTGATGGAGTCTGGGGACCAGTGAAGATGTCTCTGAGGATAAAACGATGCTTAAGTTGAAATCTGAAGTGAACAGGAGGACACATCTAGGCACTGGGGACAGAATATGCAAAGGCCCTGAAGGTGGACGATGGGTGGCTTCTTTGAGGAAGTAAACGGTCAGTTTCGTTGAACAGCGGACGTGGGCAGGTGCCTGATCAGCCATGACCAGGTTAAGGGTTTGGGATGTATTGTAAGAGCAATCAGGAGTAACTGAAGAGTTTCAGGCAGGGGAGCAACATTATTAGATGTGTGTTTTAAGAGATTACTCAGGATGCGACGTGGAGAATGGGTTGGAAAGGGGTATAGCTCTTGCAGTGATCCAGGAAAAAGAAAATGTTGGCTTGGACTCTAGTGGTTTCAGTCGATGTGGAAAGCTTTGGGTGGGTCCTAGAGATATTTAGGAAGCAGAATCGATGGTTCTTGACATGAATTGGGATGTGGTGGATGAGGAAGGAGGAAGATTGCCTTTGAGCCTTTGCTTTGTAACAACCGGTGGTGCTATTCACGGAGACAGAGGACTTTGGAGAAAAATGAGTCGGGAATTGGTCAAGGGTTTAGTTTTAGACGTGTTGATTTTCAGGTACTTGCGGTATGTGGGGACTTTTGCCAAGTAGACAACTGAGCATATTGTTCTTCAGCGCAGAGGAGAGGCGTGAGCTGGATCCATAAATTTGCAAGTCATTGGCATAATGATGGTCATATGGAAGCCAGGAGACAGAGTGTGAAGCCAGGGGAAGAGGTGGTAGAGATATCCTTGGGGAGTATCTCAGTTTAAAGGAGGATTAGTGGGCAAAGGAAGCCAAGAAGGTAAGAGGCAAACCACCAGAATGCAGTGCCGTGGAAGATAAGGACAGGACAGAGGGGTCAGCTCTGCTGAATGCAGTTGAGAAGGTCAGGAAGCTGAGCAGTGACACTTGCCTGTTGGATTGAGCAGCAGGGAAGTCGTTCATAAACTTGGCAGTAGTCACCTGGCAAGACAGAGGCGGAAGCCAGATTATAGTGGGTTAACGAGGGGATAGAGGTAAGAACAGAAAGAGGGAGAAAGCTGATTAGAATAAGAACACAGCTTCCAAGCGCTCACAGTTTCTGTTTTGTGCAGAGGCAAGCATGATGCGTGTGGCAGTAGGAAGAGGCTTACATGAGCTGAAAGAATGTTGCTGGATAGCTCAAAGAGTAGACATTTTCTTTACCAGTGTAATTTATAGTTAAGTTGCATTGGTTCACATGTCAGGAACTCATGATTTGGATAGTGGCTTTGCTCAAAATTACCTATAATTTTGTTATAATAGTATTTATCTTTGTATAAATAAGATTAATGGGGATGGTTGCCATATTTGGAAGGAAACGGTTTGTGTACATCTTTTCATACAACCATTGATTTGATGACGACCTGTCTTTCCCATTTCTGTTGGATACGAAGTTCCATACAGGCAGAATCCTGCCTGTTCTCTCATAATTGTGTCTTTTATCACTCAGAACAGCATCTGGTGCAAGGAAGGGGTTCAGCTACTGTTTGGTGAGTGAATGGGTACTAGGTGTTTCTCTCTGATTCTAGGAGTTACTCTGCACTCAGAAGAAACACAGTGGTACCTTGGCAACAATAACTCAGTGCGTCTGACCTCTCTGACAGTTAAGTAATTCAGGCTTGACATTTTACCAGTCAGCCCAAGTCAGGGAGGTTATACTGTTCTGGAAAACTCACCATTGAAACGAGCTCAGCATGACTTCGACTGGGCCAGATGGAATTCTGCTTTCCAGAAACCTTGAGTAAATAGCAAGTAAGTGGAGTACTGCAAAGATAATTGTTTGCATTTGCTAGCACACCCTTGCCCCTACCCAGCTGATAAAGGGAGCGTGCTCAGAATGTGAGTGCACAGAGCTGTGTGGTACGTGAGGAGCCCCAGAAGTCTAGAAACCTCTCCCGCGGTTCCTCCTCAGTGCTGGCAAGGATATGAGAGACATTGGGTTTGGCTGTAACAAGTGCTCTCACTTTTTACTTAATCAGAATTTGCATTGTTTTTCTCATTATGGTATTAAAGTGTAAATGTTGCCTCCATGTGCTGTGGAAATAACAAAGCCCCGAGACAGTTGGTTTTATCCGTACGTTCGTAGCACCTTCCGTCTTAGAATCTCCCGGGATCTCATAAGCTGATAATGTTCTTTCCAAATGAGCTATTTTGTAATCACACTCCACATGATTGTTTAAAATGATTATTATTGTTTTACCTTAATATAAAAAGATGCATTTGCCAACAGAAAGCTGAGTTTACCCAGCGACGCTTGTGTTAACTGCCTCGTGGCTCATCAAGGTCTGTGGGACTCCGGAGATGGGGAAATGCAAATGTTAGTTTAGGGTTCTGTACATTTTAAGAAAACGAGGAGCTAACTTTCCACATCCAAAGATGCATTTCACTATTCTACTCCAATCTCAGATTAGGGCATTGACCTCGGCGAAAGGAAGGAAGGATGAAGTGGAGAGAGGGTGCTCATTTGGGGAAGGTTTGGGGCGTGAGGATCAAGTGAGATGCATTCGTTTCTCCCCACCCGCAGCCCGGGGTTTAGGTTTAGGATCAGATTTTTCCAGAACTCTGATGCTGCTCTTGTCCGGCATCCCTGGATTTCCACCACATACTGGACCTGGGCTTTTGTTTTGTTCTGATTGCTGTAAGCAGATACCGTCTTACTCAAGGGATCATGTCACTGGCCGATTTTCATGCCCCGCTCCATTGACTCAGTCCCTGCCTGGTACTCCTCGATAGTTTCCTGACAATGTCCAGACCGCTTTTAGATCAACAATTTTGTGATGTACTTGGAGATCCCTATTTTATCGTCCTTCTGCTCACTTTGTACCAAGACTCTACATTATGTGGGTCAAAGCTGCACAATTTTTTACGAACCATATGTGGTAGTTTTCCTATTCTGAAATCACCTCCACTTCATCCCTGAGATGACTAACTCTCTAAATCAGGGTTGGCAAACTCTTTCTATAAAGGAGAGAGTAAATATTTTAGGCTTTGTGGGCCATATGGTCTGTGTTGCAGCTGTTCATCTCTACCATGGACGTGCACATGCCACCTTATGCAATATGTAAGTGAATGGGTGTGGCTGTGTGCCAGTAAAACTTTCTTTATAAAAACAAGTGGTGGGCTGGACTTGGCCTGTGGGCTGTAGTCTGCTGACCCTGTTTCTAAATAGTAGCTGCCGCAGTTTCTCTCTTCTCATGACGTTGAAACAGGCATACACTGGGCTCTGATATGTCTTCACAGTTAGGATAATTTCCAGCTTACTTTGCCATTCTCTCCCTTTCCACGTAGTCAGTTGGGCATCTTGAAATCGTTTTAGGGTAACAGCATCATTTCAGTGGCCTCATCATCTGGCTCTTTCTGATCTCATTTTCTGCTCTTCTCTCCCTCCATCGCTCTGCTTTGATTCCCCTGGCCTCCTTGGTGTTCTCTGAAAATACCAGGTGTGCTCCTGCCTCAGGACCTTGGCACCTGTTCTCCCCTCTGCCTGGAATGGTCTTCCCCCAGATCACCACAAATACCACTCCATCCTCCTCAAGTCCCTACTGACATGGCACCTTCTCAGCGAGACCTGTTGTATTGGTCAGTGTCCAGTCAGAAACACAGGAACAACTCGGCATTTCATACAGAATTTAATAGAGGAGATTGGTTATGAAATGAAAGGCTTGGAGGAGCGGAAGGGACAGGTGGGCTTATACAGAGATTCGTGACCGAGGAGGGCTGGATGAGGAAAGGGGAAATGGTGTAACCCAGAGCCCATGCTCCTTGTGCCACGGAGCCGGCTGCTGCTGGGCTCACCGTCACCACTGCCTCGCAGGAAGACCAGACTCTTCACTTCCATTGGTGCCTGGGCTCTAGAAGGGACCTACACTTGATGTTATCACTGCCAGAGCCAGAGCCATTAACTGCTGCTGTTAATGGATCACTCTGTCTGATCAGGGACCCGAGAGCCCTCTACTCAGCCTTGGTAGCTGCAGCTTCTTGGGGGCACCGCCAGAACCAGAAAGAATACTGCTTCCTCCTCCTTCCTGCTTTCCAGTCTCCCACTGGCGCCTCCTATCGGCGGGGGGTGCATTGGCAGAACCTAGCCAGTCCTAGCCACAAGGGAATCTGGAAGAATGTAGGTTGTAAGCTTCCGGCCCCTTGCTACAGAGAGCTGACCCTGGAAGGACTAGAATAGGGCAGAGACACATTGAGTCAATAATCAGAGAGTTCTGTCCACTCCGTATAAATTGGCAGCTCTCCACAATCCATCCCTTTTCCCGGCGTTGTTTTTCTCCATAGCTCGTATCACTTCCTAACATATGATTTATGCACTTCGTTGTTTATGACCTGTCTCCTCTCCTAGAATGTTAGCTCAACGACAGCAGTGATTTTGTTCACACTTGTACCCCCATTTCTAGAATGTCGTCTGGAATACAGGGGACACTGAGTAAATATTTGTAGAATGAATGAATGAATTCCTTCACAACACCGAAGGTCTACTCCTGGAAACTGCTGTGGTTCATGGAGCCCAACTTGACAGCTTCAAAGAATCATAGAAAATAAAGGATCAAGAGAAAGTCTCTCCCTTTTCCTCTCCCCTTGTTCTCTCATGTATATGTACATTATATTTACATTTTCCCCCTGCTAGAAAGCGTCTGCTTCGGAACACTGACCATTTTTATCGGCGTTGCAAACCTGCTCAGAGAGGGAACCCTACACCTGTGTCTCCTTCAGTTCTTGGGCAAATGTTGCCATGGCTCTGAAGAGTTTATGAGTTTGCCAGGGCTGCTGTAACCAAGTGTCACAGATTGGGTGGCTTAAACAACAGAAGTTAATTTTCTCGCAGTTCTGGAAGCTGGAAGTCCAAAATCAAGGTGTCTGCAGAGTTGGCTCTGAGAGCCTTTGCGGGGGGATCCGTCCTAGTCATCTCTTCTTGGCTTATCATTGGTCACCTCCTCCCTGTGTCTCTTCACATCATCTTCCCTCTGTATGTGAATGTGTCCAAATTTTCTCTTCTGATAAGATCACCAGTCATATCAGATTAGGATGCACCCTAATGACCTTATTTTAATGTAATTACCCTTGAAAGGTACAGTTTTAACTCCTATATGGTTCTCTTTTG
Organism: Lipotes vexillifer; assembly: GCF_000442215.2. Classification (NCBI taxonomy): domain Eukaryota; kingdom Metazoa; phylum Chordata; class Mammalia; order Artiodactyla; family Lipotidae; genus Lipotes; species Lipotes vexillifer. The sequence goes on along the minus strand of NW_006790426.1, from coordinate 1,086,709 downwards.
GGGTTCTTGGATGTTATGACTTCAACATCTGACTTTTGGGAGGGACGCAGTTCAACTGAGAACAAGAGTCCAGGCAGATCCTTGCTCAAGTTCCCTAGCTTTCTGCCTGCATTTCGTCTTTCCAGTTTTTGAACCAGAGCTTACAGGTTTGAAATGGAAAACCTTTTTCACTTGCAATCTTCCATGGTTTATTTTTCCAGTTTCCTCCTAAATCATTGGGGGAATATGGTGACAGCATGCTTGTTGTGTTGTTTTCCTGAACCAGGAAGCTTCTGTGCATGTCTTCGCAGGTGGGGGTTGGACGGTTTCTTTCTTTACAAGCACTGTCTACAGCTGATTGGGTGAGTATAGGTGCCCATCAAGAGCTCAGATATCAGCCATTCCAGCCAAAATGTCAGGGTTCCATTGGCAAGGAAAGGGGTTCTGTGCGTGTCCTGCGCTTTAGCCCTGTGATGACTGTTTCAACAGACTGATAAAGCAGATTGCATAGCAGGGGTCACCTCGCACCATGAAATTACACAGCATCTCTTGACTGGCGATGCTGGTCCTATGTTTGTAAGTCGGTGTTCCGTTAGGGAGGAACCCGATTTGGTAGCTAGTGGGCGAGCCAGCAACCATGAGGGAGGGAAAGGGTCAGCAAGAAGACGTCCCCTCTTTGACCTGTGACCTGTCATGGAACACACAGCTGAGCTCTCATCTTGTCTGCGTGCAGCCTCGTTTTACGAATAGGCCACCAGATATCTTTCCATTCTCTCCTCGAATATTGAGTGACCTTGGAAATAGCCTTAGGGAAAGGTTCAGCAAGAAGACGTCCCCTCTTTGACCTGTGACCTGTCATGGAACACACAGCTGAGCTCTCATCTTGTCTGCGTGCAGCCTCGTTTTACGAATAGGCCACCAGATATCTTTCCATTCTCTCCTCGAATATTGAGTGACCTTGGAAATAGCCTAATCTGTCTTGGCACATTTGAAGATAGAGAAAACAAGTGGGGGAGACAGACCTGCTGGTTCCTGCTGTCGATCAGAGGCTCGAATGAAAGCTCATTGTGAGCTGGAGAGATGTGTCAGACACGGTGTCAAGGGTGGATAAACTCAAAACAGACCCTGGCAGCAGGGAGAAGTGATGACGGCAGCAGCAGCAAGATACACACACCAGAAACCACTGTGCGTCCTTTGGGTGAGTTTATTCTGGGTATTTGGCCGTTTCTCCCCAGTCATGGGAAGCTACATAAGAGAGACATTTCCTAGAAATCAATCATCTGGTTACTCCGGTTCCCTCATTGGATAAAATGAGGCCAAGAGGGATGAAATAACTGCCCACGATCCCACAGAGAGTTTGCAGCACCATAGGGGTGCTCAAACCGTGTCTGAGTCAACTGAAATCCAAGTTCCTTCTGCCACTTTCTTCAGCTTCTCCCTCTTGCCCAGCGCTAGGTCTCAGGGTCCTAGCATTAGACTCTGCAGTGTGAAGACCCTGGCTCCAAGCAGACCAACACAGTTCTAGAAAGGGCCCCAAACCAAAGACAGGCCCACATGAGTTCACGTCGCTGACACTTATCGGGCACGTGAGTCGGTCTTTCCACTTTACCTGCCTGAAACTTACATCCTCATAAAAAAAAAAAAAAAAAAAAAAAAAAAAAAAAAAAAAAAAAAAAAAAAAAAAAAAAAAAAAAAAAAAAAGGGCATACTAATGCTTGTTCACCTTGCTTGTCTGGGAGGATGTGATATTAAAATCAGCCCATGGACACACTTGCAGGTGCCCGTTATGATGCATGTTCTCCCAGAGGAGTAATCTCTGAGTCTATTCATATCTAATAATGCTGTAGCCAGAAATAGTTAATCAGATAGTCCGAGCAAGCCCAGGCCCCAGAGCCATGCACTGTGATTAGAAGGAGTGGCATGGGACTCCCCTGGCGGCCAGTGGTTTAGACTCCACGCTTCCACGATAGGGGGTGCAGGTTCAATCCCGGGTCGGGGAACCAAGATCCCGCATGCCGCGTGGTGCAGAAAGTAAACAAGCAAATAAATGTATGTATGTATGTGTGTGTGGTGTATGATGGAACTTAAAAAAAATAAATTAAGACAAAGGGAGTGGCGGAATCATCAGGGTTCTCTAGAGAGATGGAACCAATAGGATGTATGTATCTATAGAGAGAAATTTATTTTGAGGAATTGGCTCATGTGATTGTGGGAGGCTGTTGAGTCCCAAGTTTGCAGGCCAGGCTGGCATGCAGGCTGGAGATGCAGGCAAGAGTTAATATTGGAGCTTGAATCCCGAGGCAGTCCGGAAGGCGGAATTCCTCCATCCTTGCAGAACCTCGGTCTTCTCTCTTCCGGCCTTCAGAAAACTGTATGACGCCCACTTACATGATGGAGGGTGAGCTGCTTAACTTAGGGTCTCCTGATTTCAGTGTTAATTACATCGAGCGAATTCCTTCACAACAGCATCTAGACCGGTGTCTGACGTAAAGCTGGGTACCATGGCCCAGCCAAGGCGACACAGCAGATGAACCATCACAGGTGGAGATTTCCAAAGTCTGGAGCATTTGGGGGATGGAGTGTGGGCCTCCTGAAAGGGAAGGAAGGAGGGAGGTGGTGCACAAGTACAGGGCCGGAGGAGCCAGCAAGGCTCAGCTGCAGAATGTCAGGCCTGTCCTGAATCACTCGTTTCGCTGAGAACCAGACTTTATCTTACGGCCCTGGGACAAGTCAGGTTCTCGCTTCTCATCTCTGATCAGAGAAAGCACAAAGGAAAGAGAGCGAGGGGGCGCCCCCTTGCTGTTCTCCAGTACCTTCCGTCCTTTACTGGCTCCCGTTCCCTTTTCCCACCCTCTGCCGCACCAGTGGCAACCTGCCAGAGGGCCGTGCCACCTTCGAAGGCCTTCTATGTCTGTGGGAGGAAGGAGGCTTGATCTCAGTGTCCCACTGCAATTGTCATTTCCTTGGAAGGTCACAGGCTGTATTGATTTCTGATTCTTTTCTTGTGTAGCCGATTCCAAACAACAGGTGCTTACGTTGTAGATTAGATGAGTGGATGGTTAAAAGGGGGAAGCAGGTCTGGGCATTCTTGTCAAAGGGGAGAGAAATTGGCACTTTCTTTAAGAATGCCGCCACGTGTATGATTCTGTGTAGTACGCATTGCCCACCCATCACGGCTTTGCATGACCCTCCCCCTCTTCCCCCTGTTTCTACCTTCTTTCTCCCCTTGCTTCCTTCCTCCTTCCTTTCTCCTCCCCTCCTTCCTTCCGTAAATGTTTATTGAGCGCGTACTATGTGCCAGGCCACTGGGCAGTGTAACGGTGTAACAATAGTGAGCAAAATAGACCTGTCATCACGGAGCTTCAATTTTGGAGAAAGGGGGGCAGAGACAGTTGTTAAACACATAAAGTCACAAGTAAATAGTCATAAATCATGGCAGGTGCCATGAAGGAAAGGTTTTAAGGCCATGGGACCCTTCGGCAGGGGGACTTGATCTAGTCCACGTTGTGGAGGAAGGAAGAGAAGGTGGCCTTAAAACTGAGAGCAGAAGGAAGGGAAGAGTTTTTTAGGTGGAAAGAAGGGCTAGAACATTACAGGGAAGTGAGAAGTATGTGCCGAAGCCCTGATGTGGAAGGGCGCTGTTCCTCCATATGGAACAGCAAGGACGCCAGAGAGAGCGCGTGGGGAGTGGTGAGGGCAGTGGAGATGGGTGGACAGGTGGGCAGGGTAGAGCTCTGACCCAAAGACCACCAGCCTGACGCGTGGAGAACGGGTGGTTGGTGCTGCAGTGCAGCCAGGTGAGAATGATGACTTGGATCTGGGTGATTTCAATGGAGATGGAGACAAATATTTGGAATCCAGAGAAATTTAGGAAGGAAAAGCAGCTCAACTATTTAACTAGCTTCATGACGTTGGACAAGGAAGTCGGGTAACTACCTTGACCTCTGTTTCCTCCAGAGCACAGTGGTGCTGATATTACCTGCCCTACTTTCTTTGTCCCCCAAAGATTTTTCTCCTGTCTTCTGGATATAATTCACCCTGCCAAGCATGGGGCACGGGAAATGAATAGTCAGTGGGCCGTGTCCCTGGGGGAGCCACAGTCTATGGAGGAGCAAGTGTTTGTCATAAAGTATGACAGGTGCATAATCCTGGTGAACAGGCAGATGGAAGAGAGTCAGAGAAGGGTACTTAACTGTCTTTGTGAGACCAGGGAGGACTTCCAGGAGGAGGTGATGTCTCATTCAACCGTGAAGGGATGAGTAGGGGCTTGCCAGGTGAAGGCTGGTAGAAAGAGTGGAGAAAAGGACATCTAGAAGTGAGGTAATACCTGATAGCAGTGGTTCTTACCAGGGACAGTTTTGTCCCCAGATGTCTGGAGACATTTATGATTGCCACAGCTGGGGCGGATACTACTGATAGATGGTGGTCAGAGGCCAGAGACCATGCTAAACATCTCACAGTTCACGGGACAGTCCGCCAAATATACAAAGAAATATCAGTACCTAGCCCCAAATGTCAGCTGTGCCGAGGTGGAGAAACTCTGCTTTTTAAGATAATTGCTGGAATAATACATGTGAAAAGTCTTAGCAAATTGGACAATTCTGTATACGTAAGAAGTCCCTTAACATTTCCTAATCCTTTATGACATTGTTATCAAGCGTGACTGAAGAGTGAGAATGCCTGTTCCTAATGCATGAAAACCTATACATCAGGACTCGTACTTTATCATTGTGCCCGTATGGTCTGTTGAGAGGCAGGGACGACGTCATTGAGGAATGGGGCAAGAGTACAGGAGAATGAGGTCCCACTGAGGCGGGTGTGGAATCTGATGTCGGCTGGGTGACCTTCTAGGCTGTGTGAGTTGACAGGCTCAGTTTGATAGGTAATCCCACCTGCTTGCATGTGCAGAGGGGCCGCTAAAACCCGTTACTCTCTGCTCTCAGTTCTCAGCATCAAATCCCAAATAAAATGAAGCCCAGAATGACCTAAAATAAGGCATAGTCTTCGGATGCTTTCATTTCTTCCTCATTTGCCTGAGGAATACTCGAGTCTCTTGGTGTTAGGCTGAGTTCATTTCATCCAAGTTCAGTCTCCTTAAAGGTGGGGAGTGAGGAGAGGTGAGGATCACGCTGTCTTGTCAGGAATACTGTTGAATTGCAGGACTCTGTAGATTTTTGAGAGGATTGGATTATTTTAGACAATACAATAAAAATAACCACACACTTAAAAACAAAAAACAAACCAATACAAACCGATTTTCTAAGGCCAAGTAATAGAATGCCACGTGTAACCTGAATGCTCTCTGGTTCCGTGAAATTACATTTCTCAGATCTGAAACCACCAGGATTAAAGAAGAATGTGCTTCTGACTGTCTGAAATGAAGTTTACTTTGCTTTATGGGATGCCTAGCTTTGAGCTCTGTGGTTTCTTTGTAGATATTTCAAACCTACATTCAGCCCCTTGTTTCCAGGGGAGGGTGAATATGGCTCTGAATAATCTTTGATAGGCGTTTCAGTAGATGGCATGTCTTGTGCTGTTTGGTATCTGTTCCTTTAAATCATTTCTGCGTGTCTGACAATAATCTCCCTATTCTTAAGATCATTTAATGACCCTCCATCTTCTATCTAATTAAGCACAGACTCCTTAGCCTGTGTTAAAGATATTGGTTGCAAGCAACAGAGTATGACGCAAGCAAAGGGGGTAGCTGAGTAAACCAAAGGAAGAGACAGATAATCAAGCCTTGGGAATGGTAGGACCCAGGGATGCCTCCAGGGCTCTCAGAGGCCAGAGTTCATGGCCTGCTCTCTAGAAAAGTGGCAGCAAGTGACTCAGGTCCAACCACTCGCGGTGGTTGGGTGTCTGAAGACCACTTGGATTCCCAGAAGAGAGAATCTGATTGGTCCAGCTTGAGTCAAGGGCCTTGCCCTCCACCTTGAACCGATCACTGTGGTCAGGTGGAGGTACTAGAATTGGCTTCGCTGGGTCACATGGTACTTGCTGGCATGTGCTAGCAGCAGAAGAGAAGATGATGGGGGCCAGCAGCAAGGCCGCTACCAACTGATACTCAGTGTTCTCCACGGCTCACCCAGGCCAGGTGATGGATATGCACCCAGTACGTCTACTCTGTTCCTCTACTGCATGTATTTTGTTCTTTATCAAACCCGAACTCTGATTTGGGACACATTCCTGCCTTTGATAACGTCCCTACTCCATACCTTTGTCCATAATGTTTACATTTCCCCACAACCTGGCTCCTCTCCAAAGCATCATGGTCGAGTGCTGGCTCCTCTCTAAAGCCCTGCAGGTTCCACTTGCAGCCGGTTGGGTTTTGCACGTTTTGAACTCCCGCAGCCTTTGTTTCTTGACACTCCAGTCGTGGGTGTGAGGTGTGGTAGAATTGGCAGGATGGGGAAGGATGGCTGACTCACTGGCCACCCCCCGCTACACACACGGGGAGGGGGTCCTCTGGACAGTGTAGCGTCTGAGGGACCGGATCAGGAATTTAACAGAGAGGGGAGTTCCGGTCAGAAAAGAAGGTGGTGTAGGTGAGATGTTAGGTGGTTAAGTGTAGAAGGCAGTGTAGATGAGAGTCAGACAGGCCTGCATTTGAAGCTGTCTCTGCCACATTCTGACCATGGCACATGGACTTTATCTTCATGGCCCCTCCCTGTGCCTCGTTTCCTACCTACTGAATAGACATCAGATGCTAACCTCAATGATTTGTGTACATGTAAAGGCTGGGGCACAGTGCCCAAGGCATGGTGTGGAAATTGGAAATTAGAAGCTTTGATTTCTTAGACCAACGAGTTGTTAAAGTGTACATTATAGTTGTAAAAAGCAAACAAATCAGAAACCTTTGTGAAATCCAAAATACTTTGGGCTAATCTTGCCTTTCTCACTAAAAATAAGGAAGCAAATGTTAGAGAGTTTTCATCCCTAAGTACTGTATAAAAAAGGGACCAGGTGGGGCCAAACCTTCAAAGAATAACTGCTCGTTTTCTTATCCTCGGTATAATATTTTCTCCTTCATTTTAATGAGTTAATGAGACAGAGAAAACCTGAAGTATCAGATTAACCATTGAAACATGTGAATTGTTTGGAGACTTTGCTTAAAATTATAAAACATTTTTGTCATAGGAAATTGGCTTTATTCCCCTAAGCTATGAAATGAACTTATCGGTCTTATTTTAATTTAGCCCACTGTTGCACATATCATGGAGATATTGTTGCTAATCAGAAAAAAGGGAAAGAAAAGAAACCCTTAGGTTTCTAGAAACACCACTAGGTCTAAGTTTTCTCTTTTAGGCAAGTAATGATAAGTAAACGAAAAAGTGCCTTTAATAGATTCCTGTCAAAACACGGCATGTATTAGTCAGCTCGGACCATCGTAACAACACACCAGAGACTGGGTGGCTTAAACAACAGACAGTTATTTTCTCACAGTTCTGGAGGCTGGAAGTCCAAGGTCAAGCTTCCAGTGGGGCTTGATTTCTGGGGAGCAGCCTCTTTCTGGCTCGTAGGCAGCACCCTCTCGCTGTGTCCTCACATCCAGAGAGGGACAGACAGTGAGAGGAGTTTTCTTATAAGAACACGAATCTTGTCAGATCAGAGCCCCACCCTTAACCATCATCACTTCCTTAGAGGGCCCATCTCCAAATACAGCCACATGGGAGATGAGGGCTTCATAGGAATTTTGTGGGGGACACGTTCAGCCCATAACGCCTCCCAAAGGCTCATTTGTTCACGATAGTAAACGTTCAGTGTTGATTAAGTGGTCCTGCTGTTGCCAAGGAGTGGATGTTTAGGTGTAAGTCTTCTTGATCCGCAGTGACAGCAGGGGTCCAGATAAGCAGTCCCATCTCAGTGCATCTTTAGGTCTCCACGGAAACATCGCTTCCTCAGGAAAGCCTTCCACGCACCCCTGATTGGCTCTGGCTCCGCTGTTATTCACTTTCACAGTACTCGCAACCTCCCCTCCATGGCGCTGATCCCTGTTTGTAGTTAATTAATGGCTATCTTCCTTCCCCGTGAGGCCTGCAGTCTGGTTTCTGGGTGCAGATACAGCATTGGTCTTTTATCTCCATAGTATCTCCATCCTGGGCACACCTTTGTGAAATAAACACGTGCTCAAAATCCAGACGCAGCCCCCTTCTGGGACAGGGAGCTGACAGGGAGATTGTTGGACATCAGCAAGAGGTTTGTACCCTGACAGAGCAGGGGTTTTAATCTTAGCCGCTATACAAGGAAGCCAAAGCCAAAACCGAGGTGAATACACTAAAACCAGCATAACTGGTGTGCAGGTGCACTCTGGGGGCACATGGAGGCCTAGAGACTTTTGTCCCCCAGCCTCAGTTCAGGCAGCACCCAGAAGAGGGGCTGAGGTCGTGGGCAGTCTACCGTCCTGGTCAGGATGGTGGCTCTGGTGCCAGATGGGGCCAGCTGGCTAAGGGAGGGCACGGGGGTTTCTAGTTTGGGAGAACTGACTCGGCTGGTTGTGTGTCTTTTGTGTCACCAAGAGCCCGTGCTTTGGGTTGTGTTGACTTGTGTCTTTGCGTATCACCCTCCTTGTTCAGAGCCCACCCTTTTGTACCCCTGATTCTGATGCTGAGTGTAGGGACTCAGCAGATGTTTGCCAAACTGTATGGAATTGATCAGGTGGCTTTGAAAGGAAAGTTGAAAGCTTCCGTGGGATTCCAGATCAGCAACAAGTGAATGTCTTCTGAGGATCCCTCGAAGGACCCATTTCCTCCCATTTTTGGTTACATCTTCCAGTTCTAGAAGAAAGCCTAGAACCCCATATCTAGACCTTAAAAGGAAGGACTATCCCACAGCGTTGGTTTTCAGGTGTCAGTGTGCCCGTCAGGATAATCTGAAGCCCTGGGTCCCACTCCCAGTGAATCTCATTCACACCAGGAATGGACCCCAGATTAGTGCCTTTTTCATAAGCACTCGGGTGGTCAGAGGTAAGCCATCTGGGAACTACACCTGGAATGCTCAGCACCCAGTTTACCTGAGGATCCTGGTAAAGTGTAGGTCTGGGGAGGGAGGCTGAGAGTCTGCATTTCTCGCAAGCTGCCAGAAGGGAGATGCAGCTGGTCCACACACCACACTCTGAGCGGCAAGGACACAGAAGAGTCACTAACGTGACGGTTGCCTTAGGGCGCTGGAGTCAGACAGTCACGGGTTTGGATGCAGCTTCCCCACTTCCTCATGTGACCAACCTCTCCCAATCCCTGAATCCTTGTGTCTCAAATGGGAATAGGTGCAGGGCTTAAATGGGACAGTAATATACATAAAACATTCATTACCTTGCCCGACATGCCACTCATTCTTCATGAATGTAAGCTACCCCGTTATGTTATTATTAACACTAAATCCTGCTATTTCAATGCAAATTAGTCAGAGGCATTTGTTTTATAATCTCCGTCATTTTCCCCCATTCATTTCACCTCTGTGAGGATTTGAGACAATGTTTCCGTTCCTATCATACAAGACATCTGGAAGATAAGAAAAATGAATCTGTCCCCTACTGGATAGCCAGCCCATGCAGTGCCGTGAACACAACACATCCTTAATAAGATGTCACATTAATGAACATCACAACATCTGGATGAGGGGCAGCTGATCTCATCTGTCTCCAGACGTTGGCCATTATGTTTACAGAGCTGGTGACCCAGAGCTGGGTTGCTGTGATTCAAAAGTGGAAATCCCCACCGTGAAAGTTTCAGCCCCCGCAGGTAGGCTGTTTGACATCTTGGGAAATAGCAGACTAGGGATTGGACGAATTGCTTGGATTTCAGCTACTTGCTACATGCATTCCAAGCGTACCTAGTGACGTAGGAGCCCATTGTTCTGTCCCACGTTTGTTCAGAGCATCTTTAAGGTTCTTCTTGGAACTAGACAAAGGCCCCAAGGGCAGGGTGATGTTTACTTGATGGGCAAATACTGTAGCGTAATGGTTAAGCCCTTAGTCTTTGTCTTCGTAAAGAGCTGGACTACAGCCCTTCACGCCTGTGTGACCTGGGTTCACTGCCTAACCTCTCTGCGTCCGATTTTCCTCAGAGCACCACTGCTGGCACCACTGCTGTTGGTGACCTTAATGTCATGTGCCCCGTTCTTGTAGGTGAAGCCATAGTTAAGAACTGTTCCGTGCAGGTGAACTGCACAGAATAGTTTGAGCCATAATTTGGTAATTGGCCATAATTTGGCCATAATTATGGATTTGAGCCATAATTTCACGTCATTGGGACTTGTTTGACTCACAGCCTCAATTCACATTTAAAATTTAATTTTCACCGTAGACTGCAAGTGTTAGAGTGAAAAGAGCTGATGATTTTTATTTTCTTTTAAGATTGGTATACGTGGGCTCCCCCAGTCATATGTAGTAACTCTGGGAAGAAAGGTGTTTTGGAGATGATAGAGGCTATTTCAACTCTCAGATACAAGGAAAACTCAGGGCGCTTTCACACATGCCGTTACATCTGATCATTGGCTTTTTCTGCCTTTTCTTTTCTTTTTTTTTTTCAGATGAGAAGCTGAGGCACAGGGGATAGCAAATGTCTTCTCCAAAGATAGGTAGTGAGTGGAATTTGAATCCATTTAATCTGATCCCAAAGAACATGCCTTGAAATGGCCCTGTACCAATTATCACACAGTCCCTTCTCACAAGACATTAATTTTTTGAACTCATAAAAGAGTCAGAGTCCAGTTAATTCCAGGAGCAGGAATCTATCTTTCTGCCTACAGTAACTGGACGAATTAGATGTTATGTGTGAAAAATGCTATTTATGTTATGTGTACTTGATACTGACATTACAGTCAGTGTCTAATTACAATTAATGTCTGTGGTCCCGATTATTTTGCAAACACCATGATCTACATGAAAAGCCTTCGTCACTGTAATAGTAAGAGCCAGTTTCTATGATTTATAATCCCCAAATGGTGTGTCTGATGAGCCAAAGAGGGAAACTACCAAGTGTTTCGGCTTACAAGGTCTAGGACCTGCAGACATAGCAGCAGAATCCCATATAGCATACCTCGATTGGTTAATTAATTGATTCATTCACATTTTCGTTTCTTTCTCTGTTGGGAAATCTCATTTTCATTTTTTGCATTTTCCATAAATATCTTGAGCTTGACTGAGTGGACGACTACCTCCTTCTAGACTCTGGAAACGTACATCTTTACTGCTCTGGGGCTGTTTTCTCGCTCCGTATGGTACACAGCTGCTCACAATGATTGCTAGCTGGTGGGTGCAGTGAAATGGGATTCATTTAGTAAATGCTCACTGGCGTTTCTACGCTGTGTCAGGGCCGTACTGACACTGGAAATACAGACATGAGTAAGACGGTAGTGGAAATAGATGACAGCTGTTACGGACTGAATTGTGACTCATCAAAATTCACATGTTGAAGCTCTGACCCCCTCCATGTGACTGTATAGAGATAGAGCCTTTAAGGAGGTAACTGAGGTTAAACGAGGTTATGAGGGCAGGGCCCTAATCCAATAAGAGCGTATCTTATAAGAAGAGGAAGAGACACCAGAGATCTCTGTTCCCACGCACGCGCAGAGGAAAGGCCATATGGAGACACAGTGAAAGCCAGGAAGAGAGGGCTCACCAGTAACCAACCCTGCTGGCATCTTGATCTTGCAGCCTCCAGAACTGTGAAAAGATACATGTCTGTTGTTTAGGCCCCCTAGCCTGTCCTGGCGACCTGAGCCGACTCTGACGGTAGCCACTTACTTTCAGGCGGGCTCTGGGTGAGCCATGGGACTGGGCGCTGAGGATCGTAGTGATGAATGAGCCATGGTCTCTGCCCCTGATGATTATGCCAGGTGTCCAGGGAGGTGAGTACATGGGTGTATTCACATTCCCAGAGTGCGGAACAGGCGCCTGCAGGGGCAGAGGAGAGCTGGGAGGAATTCACACGGGTGAATCTGGGGTGGGCTGGAGCAGAAGACGGTGCAAAGCTTTCCCCGGTGCATTGTTCAAGGTCTGCTCTTGGTCTTGTCTGCCTGACTTTGTGAGTGTTTTAAACTTCCTTCCTGGTTGTATCCTTCCAGGCCAAGTCCTGCTTCAGTAAATCCTGTCTGAGGGGTTTAATGATGGCAAGGAGTCTAAAAGCCAGGTGCATTTAGCAATTCTATGTACATAGACATCATCTAAAAAGTTGGATTTCTCCCATTAGAGTTTTATAACTGAAGGTGTTCTGCTTGGCAAGTGAAATTCATCCCCCCCCCCCTTTTTTTTTCTTGCCTGAGCAGAAGGGTGACTAGTTTGCTCTTTAATGAGTGCTCAGGAGTTATGATAGGCTGAAGCAAGGTTTCCCTGTGCATGATTTCCTGTGTGAACCAAGCCTTCTGAGTCCTCTAGGCCTGTCTGTCTGGTGCCCAGGGATGCCTGTGTGTCCAGGAACCTGACCTTTGAAGTCGGACAGGCGTGGTTAAAGAGTCGTGCCTCCATACGGGAGCTGTGTGGCTCCAGGCGAGTTTTGGGATCTCTTAGAGCCGCGGTACACCCATCCGGGAAGGATAATAGTGGCACCCGGAATTAAGTCAGTGATGCAGCTATATAAAATACTGGGCGTAGAGCCTGGTACATGGTAATGGCTCCAAAACTATTTTTGTTGCTTTGTAATTTGGAGGAGACTGGCAGAAATTTAATAGTGTCCAGTAAGCAACCTCTGTGACCCAAGGCCTCAGATGTCACTTTATCAATCAATTGAATTTGACCATGTCCATTTCACATGAAATATATGAGGATGAAACGCAGTAGCATGAGCCTCTGCCTGGATCATAGTGGGTGCTCAATAAATGTCACTTTCCAGTTCCTTCTCATGAGGAGCAGATATGGTCGATACCTTAGCTGCATGGCTTAGCAGTTAGTATTCTTTACTTCCTCCAATCCCAGTGGTTGTCCATGACTCTCCATGCATTAACCTCTCATAGTAGGTAAGGAGGGGTTCATATTATCAAAGCTCTCTTAATGTGACATCTGTGAGCCACATTTGGACATTAAATTTTCAGTGTTATTAACGTTCCAGCTACTTCCAAGTCAAAGGTGATATTGCTGAAAATACAGCCAACACAGGTTTCTGGTATAATTCCTTAGTTCGCTGTAGAGACTCGAAATCACCTGGTACCCTCTAAGTAAATAATTCAGGTTAAGGGCTCCCAGGTGGTGGACCTCAGAGCACTCAGTCTGTTCAGGAGCAGGTGAGCAAAAACCAGTAAATAAACTGAAACAGAAATGATGGGCTGTGTTGCTTAGTCAGAAAACTTTTATAAACAGTGAGCACCTACTCTGTGCCTCATGAAATCCATTTGCCCTTCAGACATCGGCTCAGAAAAACCATTCTTTTCTCGGAAACCTTCCTGGACCACTCTCCCCGTAGCTCTAGACACACAGGCGTGTGTGCTCATAGGATGCTGTGCTTCTTCTTAGCGCTGGTCTCTTTTACTTGTTCACCGTTGGATCCTCAGTGCCGAGCAGCTGGGCACATAGTAGGTGTTCAGTACAGACAGGTTATTCAACTGGCCGCATACAGTGAAGTGGGTGCAGATTTACTGTAGGTAAGAACGCTTGATTCTTTGAGGGAAGAAAATTGGTAGCCATAGAGGCTACACCAGGGGATTCTGACCAATAGCAGTTTCACTGCTTCTGACAACGTCACTTTCCCACAGTGGAATCTTCATATCAGGGGGTGAATACTGAGCAGTGGCTTCTCTTGGTCCAGCAGGCGGTGGTGAGAAGCCTTGCTCCTGCCTCCAGTTCCAAGAGCTGATTAAATGGCAAAATGCAGAGTTGAAAAGGTTTCTGTCCAGTAGGGGGAGCTCTGGCACTTAGTCACATTGATCCCTGATTAAAAACTTAGGGGTAGATCTTCATAAACTTCTCCTTCTTTTTACAATCGCAGAATAGAGATAGGAGGGACGAAGAGTCATCTAGTCCAGCCACTCTGAGAGCAAGAACTCCCTCAAGAACCAAGGTTGCTCTCTCTATTATATCCCCTTCCTTTCCTTTTTCAGACGTATTTATTGAGCACCTACTGTGTGCTGGGCCGTGAGGTTATAAAGATGAACAAGGTGATCATGAACTCTCCCCTTTTTCTGCTTACAGCCTCACTTGATTACCTCCCCAGACCGGGCAGCTCCTTACTCCTTGAGGATTCTCCGCTTTTGGGCTACTCTGAAGGCTCAAATGTTCTTTGCCTTGAGTCAGAAAGTCTTCCCTGATACCTTCTATCTTTGATTCCTGTTTGTGTCTCAGAATTGTACCTAGAACATTATAACTGTGAGTGCTGCCTCTGGGCCTTCTGTCCCCTGAGTTCCCTTCAGATATTGGAAGAAATGGGATTGAGCCTCTTTGAGTCATTAATTTTCATCCTTGGTCAGTCCCGACTTTGGATCATTGTTGCAGGAAGGGGGACCCCTTCCAGGGCCCAAGAGTGGGCTCTTGTCTAACTCTCAGAAGTGAATTGTCTGAGGAGACACACATGCTGGCAAAGCAAGAGACTTTATGTGAAAGGGGCCCCCGGAACGAGAGCAGCAGTGTAGGGGAACTCAGGAGAAGTGCTCTGCCACGTGGCTCGCAGTCTCGGGTCTTATGGGAATGGGGTTAGTTTCCGGGTTGTCTCTGGACCATCACTGTGACTCAGGGTCCTTCCTGCTGGCACGTGCATCGTTCAGCCAAGATGGATTCCGGTGAGAAGGATTCTGGGAGGTTGGTAGGACATATGGACTGGCGTCTCCTCTCTCCTTTTGACCTTTCCCGAATTCTTCTGCTTGGTGGTAGCTTGTTAGTTCCGCGTTCCTTGCCAGGACTGCTGTTGTAAGAGAACTCATGCAAGTGGTTTACTATGGTGTCTGGCCAGGGCGGGTGGTTTCCGTCAGTGGTTCCCCTAACGTTATGAACCCTCCTTTTGGTGAGTGAGGTGGGCAGGGAATAGGCAGGCGAGGGGCCTTCATACTGACAAAATGTAAAAGCCAGCAAAATTAGACTTAAGCTTCTCTTGTAACACTCTGAGTCCTCTTCCCTCTGCCACGATTTCTATCTCGAGTTCAGAGTTCTCTGATCTTGCTGGGGCTGGGCATAGCCCAACCCCGTCTAATCCATCTGTTTCCTCTGAGGTACTGGGGACTAAGTGGGGACATTGCCCTGGGAGATGAGCAGCTTAAAAGGATAGTGTAGGGGGTAACCAGCTGGACCCAGGCAGTGCTGTGTCTTCTGTTTGCTAAAAATGTCCTTCACTGGAAAGAAAAGAACCAAACCAGAGTAGGGAATCCCCACCCAAGCAGGTAAGGAATCAACAAGAGAACACCTGGCTGGGCCATGCCTGTGGCTGCTACTTTAAAAATTTGTGAGTTTGAACGAATAAATGAATCAATAAATCAATTAACATATTCCAAACTTCCTGATCCTGACGAACTACGTTTCTAGGTTCTGCGGCTATATGTAGACAAATCTTCTGGTACCCTCTGAGGAGCTATGGAAAATGAGAAGAGTGCCAGAGATGAGATAAGCAAATATGTTGTGATTAAAAAAAAAAAAAAAAAGCTATTGGCTAGCCATCCTTGATATCAGCTTAATATGGAACAGATTTATTAATGGGGAAGATCTTAAGTATTAGCAAATCTGGGGGCGGCAAAGAGGTTTAAGCTGGTGTGCCAGTTCTGGCCTAGTGATAATGCCTGTCCATCGAGAAGAATTGAGACACTTAATTTTGGCTCAGTGGAAGATGATTGATTAATGATGTCTGCCTCGGGTCTGGGAATGGAGCTTGGTGGGACACGTGGCAGGGATTCGCTATCCCTGAGGCTTCCAATGGCCCCTCTTCTCATAGGAGGGAAGAGTCTTACTTAAAGTCACACAGCAGGTTAGTGGCGAGGGCTAGCCAGACGGAGTATCTAAGTGTCTTGACTCAATTCAAGTGCTTATTTCTGTCTCGTTGCCCACTTCCTCTACGTGACTGTTAGTTGAAGATCCCTCTTGTTGGGGGAGGCAGAAGCAGTGGGAAGAGAACTTCGTCTAAGAGGTGGACACAGTGACATAGTCACTGATGGGGTGATCGCGTATAGTCAGCTTGACCCATTTGATGGGCCTGTGGGTCCACCCCATGGGCACTGCTCTGACTGCCTGGACCCTGGGGGAGGCGGGGGTACCAGCTAGAATAGGTTGGGGGTGCAGGCTGTGCAGAGGCAAGCGGAAGGTAGATCAGTGGACATAGGATGAGATTAGCTCATAGATGAGAAGTATGTGAGTCAGCCAGGCACTCATTTTGGGGGGATGGGAGGAAGGGGGGTATATCTAGGGCAGTCTTGAGACTAGAGAGAAGACGCTTCAAAAAAATTTCACAGGGACTTGAATTCTAACCACAGACTCTCCATACAAACTGAGCTGGTAGCAGATGAGATGAACAAATAGAAAATCTCACAGCCCACACATAGCATCGCAAAGGGTTACCCTGGTAGAAGGTCCGTATACATAAGATTAAGTTACATATGCAGTTGTTGTTGGATTAGCAAGCAGTGATGTAGAACCTTGTTCTTTTCTAAATTGTTAATCAATTTAATCCTTAAAAGAACCGTATGAAGTAGGAACAATCATTGTCCCCATTTGACAGATGGAACCAACCCTCCCAAGGTCAGTAAGTGGTGGAGCCACAATTTGAACCCAACCAATATGGCCCCAGAGGCCTTGTTCGCAGCCTCTACCACAACCCTGAAGTAGGTGCTGTACTGATGTTGCCCAGCAGTGTTGTGGAGTTTCTAAGGAGTGCAGTGCCCTGTGTTATTTTTCTCACTGATTTTTATTTTTTTGTGATGAGAAGTCTTAGGGCTTCCTCTCTTAGCAGCTTTCATATATACCATACAGCAGTGGTAATTTATCAAGTTGTTGTACCTGACCTCCACAGTACTTATTTCTCTTATAAATGGAAGTTTGTCCCTTTCTGACGGCCTTCATCCAATCCACCCTCCCGCCACCGCCTCTGGAAAACTCAAAATCTTATCTTTTTCTATGAGTTTGTTTGTTTTGCTTGTGAAGTATATTCAGCCTCCAACACTGTTAGTTCCTGTTTCACAAATAGTGATTCGAAATTTCTATACGTTTCAAACCAATCACTGTAATAAGCTTAGTGACGATGTCACCATACAAAGATATTACTTAGTTATTGACTGTATTCCGCACACTGTACATTTCATACCTGTGACTCACTTACTTTGCAACTGGAAGTCTGTACCTCTAGATCTTCCTCACCTATTTTTTTTCCTCCCCGACCCCCGTCCCCTCTGGCAACCACCTGTTTGTTCTCTGTACCTGACTCGGTTTCTGTTTTGTTTTATTTGTTGTGTTTTTTAGATTCCACATGTAAGTGAAATCATACAGTATTTAGAAGACACCTTGTTTTCTTTCTGTCTCAACAGAAGCCATGTCTCTGGGAGGGGCTTGGCGAAGACTACAGTGGTCTAGAAACAGCACTGGGAGCCTTCCCTCCTTTTCCTTCCTTCTACCAGCTTTCATTAATATCTACTTTGTGTAAGGACACCTGATTACCGGGGGCACTTACACGGAATAGGTGGGGAATTGGGGCCGCTATTGTACGTCCATAAGATCGCCAAGAATTTCAGGGATACCACGTTCAGTTGTTGTTTGTTTATTTTTTTGAGGGGCAGTTGCTTTTATCCCCCCTACCCCCAAATTATTTGTTAAGTTAAATGGGCTAAACAACAAGGACCTACTGTATAGCACAGGGAGCTATACTCAATATCTTATAGTAACCTATAGTGGAAATGAATCTGAAAAAGGCTATATATATATATATATATATATATATATATATATATGTACGTGTGTGTGTGTGTGTGTGTGTGTGTACGTATATATAAACTGAATCACTTTGCTGTACACTTGAAACTAACACAACATTGTAAATTAAGTTTACTTCAATAAAAAAGCGTACATTAAAACAAATGTGGAACATGCAAGTAAAACTTCCTATCCTTAAGATGATTAACAAACTGTGTGAATTTACAGTCATAAAAGGGAAAGTTCAGTGGGGGCTGGTATTTGGGTTAAAACTAATCAGAAGCTTCCTTGGCATGTATGCCCCAGCCCTTTTGACTTTGTACAAGTTACTTACTCTCTCTGTGCCTCAGTTTCCTCATCTGTAAAAATGGTACCCACCTCCTACATTGCTGTGAGCATGAAATGAGTGGTTATAAGTAAAGCATTTAGATCGGTGCCTATTATATAGCAAGGGTGACCACAAGGTAGCTATTATTGCTCTGCACGTTTGGGTTATCTACTCCTGTGACTTGTTTTTGGTCTTCTCATTTTCTATTTTTTTTTTTTTTTGCGGTACGCCGGCCTCTCACTGTTGTGGCCTCTCCCGTTGCGGAGCACAGGCTCCGGACGCGCAGGCCCAGCGGCCATGGCTCACGGGCCCAGCCGCTCCACGGCATGTGGGATCTTCCCGTATCGGGGCACGAACCCGTGTCCCCTGCATCGGCAGGCGGACTCTTAACCACTGCGCCACCAGGGAAGCCCTCATTTTCTATTTTTAAAACAATTTGTGCCATGGCATGCCCCGAGGATAGCGTGTACAGCTACAAGTCGAAACAGGCCTATTGGGAAGAAAAAGACTTCACCTCTTCCTGAAGCTGAGGATTTAAAACCCTCGAGATACACCTTCTAAATCAGGAATCAAAATATTTAATTTCTTGGTAGTGCAGCCACAGATTGCAGTAAGTACTTAGTAAAACAGAATCAATAGAAGAACTCTGGAATTCTCAGGGTCTCAGAACTTGGTTTGAATGACTCTGTGTATATCTTGAAGCACCAATTGTGCTGTGAAAGGTTTCTCTACCCGGCAGATGATGAAGTGATAAGAGATCTTTCTGACTGCCAAGCCCGGGTTATCATGAGGGTGCAGATTACTGGAGGGGAGCGTGGCCACGTCTGCTGCAGGCGCTGCCTGGATCAGTGTTGTACTGTGTGGCACGTTGCCAGTTGATTCTCAGGGTGTTGAGATGGCCTTGGCTGATGGAATATTGATCTCAGGCCTGTAGGTTTCAATGGAATTCAGGAGTGAGTTGCAATAAAACAAGTTCCTATTTAGTTTTCTAGATAGTTGCCATCCTGTTAATTTCTCTTTGTATGTAACTTTCCCTTCCATTCTCTGAAAACTACACGTTACCTTTCTTATAAGAGGGACCTTTATGGAACAAGGGGAAAATGTGTTAATAGAAATACATCAGGCCTCCAATATTGTGTCTCTGAGCCCTGCTAGGAATAGAAAGACTCCAGGGCAGTGAGGATTTTCAAGCCAGGTTGTAACCAAGGCAGTGTGTTCGCTAGATGGGCTCATAACTGCAGTGAGATATTTCAAATGTTAGGTAATCAAATCTGTTGCAGGACGAAGAGTTTAAACTTCCAAATTAGGTGTAATACACCCTCACGGTGTCTTTGAGACCCCTGAGGTGGGACCGAGCTGAGTGACTTAGAAGCAAGCTTCGCTTTGTTTTCTGGTGTGCAATCAATTAAGCAATTTCCAGGAGCAGTGGCACAGTGGCATTTTACTTAGTTTTTTTTTTTTTTTTTTAAACATTTTTATTGGAGTATAATTGCTTTACAGTGGCATGTTAGTTTCTGCTTTATAACAAAGTGAATCAGTTATACATATACATATATCCCCGTATCTCTTCCCTCCCGTGTCTGCCTCCCTCCCACCGTCCCTATCCCACCCCTCTAGGTGGTCACAAAGCACCGAGCTGATCTCCCTGTGCTATGCGACTGCTTCCCCCTAGCTATCTATTTTACATTTGGTAGTGTATATATATCCATATATACACTACCACTCTCTCACTTTGTCTCAGCTTACACTTCCCTCTCCCTGTGTCCTCAGGTCCATTCCCTGGTAGGTCTGTGTCTTTATTCCCGTCTTGCCCCTAGGTTCTTCATGACCATTTTATTTTATTTAGTTATTTTCTTAAATTCCATATATATGTGTTAGCATATGGTATTTGTCTTTCTCTTTCTGACTTACTTCACTCTGTATGACAGACTCTAGGTCCATCCACCTCACTACAAATAACTCAATTCGTTTCTTTTCATGGCTGAGTAATATTCCATTGTATATATGTGCCACATCTTCTTTATCCATTCATCTGTTGATGGACACTTAGGTTGCTTCCATGTCCTGGCTATTGTAAATAGAGCTTCAGTGAACATTGTGGTACATGACTCTTTTTGAATTACCGTTTTCTCAGGGCATATGCCCAGTAGTGTGATTGCTGGGTTCTATGGTAGTTCTATTTTTAGTTTTTTAAGGAACCTCCATAGTATTCTCCATAATGGCTATATCAGTTTACATTCCCACCAACAGTGTATGAGGGTTCCCTTTTCTCCACACCCTCTCCAGCACTTATTGTTTCTAGATTTTTTGATGATGGCCATTCTGACCTGTGTGAGATGATACCGCATTGTAGTTTTGATTGGCATTGCATGAATGATTAATGATGTTGAGCATTCTTTCATGTGTTTGTTGGCAGTCTGTATATCTTCTTTGGAGAAATGTCTGTTTAGGTTTTCTGCCCATTTTTGGATTGGGTTGTTTGCTTTTTGATGTTGAGCTGCATGAGCTGGTTGTACAATTTGGAGATTAATCCTTTGTCAGTTGCTTCATATGCAAATATTTTCTCCCCTGCTGAGGGTTGTCTTTTCATCTTACTTATGGTTTCCTTTGCTGTGCAAAAGCTTTTAAATTTCATTAGGTCCCATTTGTTTATTTTTGTTGTTATTTCCATTTCTCTAGGAGGTGGGTCGAAAAGGATCTTGCTGTGATTTATGTCATAGAGTGTTCTGCCTATGTTTTCCTCTGAGAGTTGGATAGTGTCTGGGCTTACATTTAGGTCTTTAATCCATTTTGAGTTTATTTTTGTGTATGGTGTTAGGGAGTGTTCTAATTTCATTCTTTTACATGCAGCTGTCCAGTTTTCCCAGCACCACTTACTGAAGAGGCTGTCCTTTCTCCATTGCATACTCTTGCCTCCTTTATCCAAGATAAGGTGACCATATGTGCGTGGGTTTACCTCTGGGCTTTGTATCCTGTTCCATTGATCTACATTTCTGTTTTTGTGCCAGTACCATACTGTCTTGATTACTGTAGCTGTGTAGTATAGTCTGAAGACTGGGAGCCTGATTCCTCCAGCTCTGCTTTTCTTTCTCAAGATTGCTTTGGTGATTCGGGGTCTTTTGTGTTTCCATACAAATTGTGAAATTTTTTGTTCTAGTTCTGTGAAAAATGCCATTGGTAGTTCGATAGGGATTGCACTGAATCTGTAGATTGCTTTGGCTAGTAGGGTCATTTTCACAATGTTGATTCTTCCAATCCAAGAACATGGTATATCTCTCCATCGATTTGTATCATCTTTAATTTCTTTCATCAGTGTCTTATAGTTTTCTGCATACAGGTCTTTTGTGTCCTTAGGTAGGTTTATTCCTAGGTATTTTATTCTTTTTGTTGCAGTGGTAAATGGGAGTGTTTTCTTAATTTCACTTTCAGATTTTTCATCATTAGTGTATAGGAATGCCAGAGATTTATGTGCATTAATTTTGTATCCTCCTACTTTACCAAATCCATTGAT
The DNA here is from genome assembly GCF_000442215.2 of Lipotes vexillifer. NCBI lineage: Eukaryota > Metazoa > Chordata > Mammalia > Artiodactyla > Lipotidae > Lipotes > Lipotes vexillifer. The sequence continues at coordinate 1,065,085 of NW_006790426.1, read as the reverse complement.
TAGCTCTAGTAGTTTTCTGGCGGCATCTTTAGGATTCTCTAGGTATAGTATCGTGTCATCTGCAAACAGTGACAGTTTTACTTCTTTTTTTCCGACTTGGATTCCTTTTATTTCCTTTTCTTCTCTGATTGCTGTGGCTAAAACTTCCAAAACTATGTTGAATAAGAGTGGTGAGAGTGGGCAACCTTGTCTTGTTCCTGGTTAGTGGAAATGGTTTCAGTTTTTCACCATCGAGGGTGATGTTGGCTGTGGGTTTGTCATATATGGTCTTTATTATGTTGAGGTGAGTTCTCTCTGTGCCTACTTTCTGGAGGGTTTTTTCATACCTTGTTGTTGAAATTTTGTCGAAAGCTTTCTCTGCATCGATTGAGATGATCGTATGGTTTCTCTCCTTCAATTTGTTAGTATGGTGTATCACATTGAATGATTTGTGTATATTGAAGAATCCTTGCATTCCTACGATAAACCCCACTTGATCATGGTGTATGATCCTTTTAACGTGCTACTGGATTCTGTTTGCTAGTATTTTGTGGAAGATTTTTGCATCTATGTTCATCAGTAATATTGGTCTGTAGTTTTCTTCTTTTGTGACATCTTCGTCTGGTTTTGGTATCAGGGTGATGGTGGCCTCATAGAATGAGTTTGGGAGTGTCCCTCCCTCTGCTATATTTTGGAAGAGTTTGAGAAGGATGGGTGTTAGCTCTTCTCTAAATGTTGGATAGAATTCGCCTGTGAAGCCATCTGGTCCCGGGCTTTTGTTTGTTGGAAGATTTTTAATCACAGTTTCAGTTTCAGTGCTTGTGATTGGTCTGTTCATATTTTCTGTTTCTTCCTGGTTCAGGCTCGGAAGGTTGTGCATTTCTAAGAATCTGTCCATTTCTTCCAGGTTGTCCATTTTCTTGGCACAGAGCTGCTTGTAGTAATCCCTCAGGATCCTTTGTATTTCTGCAGTGTCGGCTGTTACCTCTCCTTTTTCATGTCTAATTCTGTTGATTTGAGTCTTCTCCCTTTTTTTTGGATGAGTCTGGCTCATGGTTTATCAATTTTATCTTCTCAAGGAGCCAGCTTTTAGTTTTATTGACCTTTGCTGTCCTTTCCTTCATTTCTTTTTCATTTATTTCTCATCTGATCTTTATGATTTCTTTCCTTCTGCTAACTTTGGGGGTTTTTTTGTTCTTCTTTCTCTAATTGCCTTAGGTGTAAGGTTAGGTTGTTTATTTGAGGTGTTTCTTGTTTCTTAAGGTAGGATTGTATTGCTCTAAAGTGCCCTGTTAGAACTGCTTTTGCTGCATCCCATAGGTTTTGGGTCATTGTCATTTGTTTCTAAGTAGTTTTTTATTTCTTCTTTGATTTCTTCAGTGATCTCTTGGTTATTATGTAGTGTATTGTTTAGCCTCCATGTGTTTGTATTTTTTACAGATATTTTCCTGTAAGTGGTATCTTGTCTCATAGTGTTGTGGTCAGAAAAGATGCTTGATATGATTTCAGTTTTCTTCAATTTACTGAGGCTTGATTTGTGACCCAAGATGTGATCTATCCTGGATAATGTTCCATGGGCATGTGAGAAGAAAGTGTAGTCTGCTGTTTTTGGATGGAATGTCCTATAAATATCAATTAAATCTGTCTGGTCTATTGTGTCATTTAAAGCTTGTGTTTCCTTATTAATTTTCTGTTTGGATGATCTGTCCACTTACTGTGTTACTGTCAGTTGCCTCTTTTGTAGCTGTTAGCAGTTGCCTTATGTATTGAGGTTCTCCTGTGTTGGGTGCAATTTGTTGTATCTTCTTTTTAGATTGATCCCTTGATCATTATGTAGTGTCCTTCCTTGTGTGCCATAACATTCTTTATTTTGAAGTCTATTTTCTCTCATATAGGGATTGCTACGCCAGCTTTCTTTTGATTTCCATTTGCATGGAATATCTTTTTCCATCCCCTCACTTTCAGTCTGTATGTGTCCCTAGGTCTGAAGTGGGTCTCTTGTAGACAGCATATATACAGGTCTTGCTTTTGTATCCATTCAGCCAGTCTATGTCTTTCGGTTGGAGCATTTAATCCTTTTACATTTAAGGTAATTATCAGTATGTATGTTCCTATTACCATTTTCTTAATTGTTTTGGGTTTGTTTTTGTAGGTCTTTTCCTTCTCTTGTGTTTCCTGCTAAGAGAAGTTCGTTTAGCATTTGTTGTGAAGCTGGTTCAGTGGTGCTGAATTCTCTTAGCTTTTGCTTGTCTGTAAAGGTTTTAATTTCTCCGTCAAATGTGAATGAGATCCTTGCCTGGTAGACTAATCTTGGTTGTAGGTTTTGCCATTTCATCACTTTAAATATGTCCTGCCACTCGCTTCTGGCTTGCAGAGTTTCTGCTGAAAGGTCAGCTCTTAACCTTATGGCGATTCCCTTGTGCGTTATTTGTTGTTTTCCTTTGCGGCTTTAAATATTTTTCTTTGTATTTAATTTTTGATAGTTTGATTAATATGTGTCTTGGCGTGTTTCTCTTTGGATTTATCCTGTTTGGGACTCTCTGTGCTTCCTGGACTTGATTAACTATTTCCTTTCCCATATTAGGGAAGTTTTCAACTATAATCTCTGCAAATATTTTCTCACTCCCTTTCTTTTTCTCTTCTTCTTCTGGGACCCTATAATTCGAATGTTGGTGTGTTACTTATTTTTTTTTTTTTTTGCG
>NW_006790426.1:1027862-1062314 GCF_000442215.2 Lipotes vexillifer | reverse complement strand
CAGCCGCTCCGCGGCATGTGGGATCTTCCCAGACCGGGACACGAACCCGTGTCCCCTGCATCGGTAGGTGGACTCTCAACCGCTGCGCCACCAGGGGAGCCCTGTTGGTGCGTTTAATATTGTCCCAGGGGGTCTCTGAGACTGTCCTCAATTCTTTTCATTCTTTTTTCTTTATTCTGCTCTGCAGTAGTTATTTCCACTATTTTATCTTCCAGGTCACTTATCTGTTCTTCTGCCTCAATTATTCTGCTATTGATCCCGTCTAGAGAATTTTTAATTTCATTTATTGTGTTGTTCATGATTGTTTGTTTGCTCTTTAGTTCTTCTAGGTCCTTGTTAAACGTTTCTTGTATTTTCTCCATTCTATTTCCAAGATTTTGGATCGTCTTCACTATCGTTATTCTGAATGCTTTTTCAGGTAGACTGCCTATTTCCTCTTCATTTGTTAGGTCTGGTGGGTTTTTATCTTTCTCCTTCATCTGCTGTGTGTTTTTCTGTCTTCCCATTTTGCTTATCTTACTGTGTTTGGGGTCTCCTTTTTGCAGGCTGCGGGTTCATAGTTCCCATTGTTTTTGGTCTCTGTCCCTAGTGACTAAGGTTGGTTCAGTGGGTTGTGTAGGCTTCCTGGTGGAGGGGGCTAGTGCCTGTGTTCTGGTGGGTGAGGCTGGATCTGGTCTTCTGGTGGGAAGGTCCACGTCTGGTGGTGTGTTTTTGGGTGTATGTGACCTTATCATGATTTTAGGCGGCCTCTCTGCTAATGGTTGCGTTGCTGTCTTTCTAGTTGTTTGGCATAGGGTGTCCAGCACTGTAGCTTGCTGATCGTTGAGTGGAGCTGGGTTTTGGTATTGAGATGGAGATCTCTGGGAGGTTTTCATTGTTTGATGTTACATGGAGCTGGGAGGTCTCTCGTGGACCAATGTCCTGAACTTGGCTCTCCCACCTCAGAGGCACAGCCCTGATGCCTGGCTGGAGCACCGAGAGCCTGTCATCCACACGGCTCAGAATAAAAGGGAGAAAAGAAAGAAAGAAAGAAAGAAAAAGATAAAATAAAAATGTTATTAATATGAAAAACAAAAAATAATTATTAAAATTTTTTTTAAGTAATTAAAAAGAAAGAAGAGAACAACCAAACCAAAAAACAAATCCACCAATAATAACAAGCGCTGAAAACTATACTAAAAAAAACAAAAACCAAAAGAAACAGACAGATAGTACCCTAGGGCAAATGGTAAAAGGAAAGCTATAGAGACAAAATCACACAGAAGCATATGCATACACATTCACAAAAAGAGAAAACAGGAAAAAAGTATATATATCATTGCTTCCAAAGTCCACCTCCTCAGTTTGGGATGATTTGTTGTCTATTCAGGTATTCCACGGATGCAGCGTACATCAAGTTGATTGTGGAGATTTAATCCGTTGCTCCTGAGGCTGCTGGGAGAGAGTTCCCTTTCTCTTCTTTGTTCTCACAGCTCCCAGGGTTCAGCTTTGGGTTTGGACCCGCCTCTGCATGTAGGTCGCCTGAGGGCCTCTGTGCTTCGCTCAGACAGGACGGGGTTAAAGGAGCAGCTGATTCGGGGGCTCTGGCTCACTCAGGCCGGGGGGAGGGACGGGCACAGAGTGCGGGGTGAGCCTGCGGTGGCAGAGGCCAGTGGGACGGTGCAGCAGCCTGAGGCGCGCCGTGCGTTCTCCCAGGGGAGTTGTTCCTGGTTCCCGGGACCCTGGCAGTGGCGGGCTGCACAGGCTCCCTGGGAGGGGAGGTGTGGATAGTGACCTGTGCTCGCACACAGGCTTCTTGGTGGCGGCAGCAGCAGCCTTAGCATCTCATGCCCTTCTCTGGGGTCCGTGCTTTTAGCCGCAGCTCGTGCCCATCTCTGGATCTCCTTTAAGCAGCGCTCTTAATCCCCTCTCCTCGCGCACCGGGAAACCTGCCTCTTCGGCAGGTCCAGACCTTTTCCCCGGACTCCCTCCCGGCCAGCTGTGGTGCACTAGCCCGCTTCAGGCTGTGTTTACGCCGCCGACCCCATTCCTGTGCTCCGACCGAAGCCCGAGCCTCAGCTCCCAGCCCCGCCCGCCCCAGCAGGTGAGCAGACAAGCCTCTCGGGCTGCTGAGCGCCGGTCGGCACCGCTCCTCTGTGCGGGAATCTCTCCGCTCTGCCCTCCGCGCCCCCGTGGCTGCGCTCTCCTCCGTTGCTCTGAAGCTCCCCCCCCCGCGCCCCCCGCAGTCTCCGCCCACTGAGGGCCTTCCTAATGTGTGGAAACCTTTCCTCCTTCACCGTTCCCTCCCACCGGTGCAGGTCCCGTCCCTATTCTTTTGTCTCTGTTTCTTCTTTTTTTCTTTTTTGTTGTTGTTGCGGTACGCGGGCCTCTCCCGCTGCAGAGCACAGGCTCCGGACGCGCAGGCTCAGCGGCCATGCCTCCCGGCCCCAGCCGCTCCACGGCATGTGGGATCTTCCCAGACTGGGGCACGAACCAGGGTCCCCTGCATCGGCAGGTGGACTCTCAACCACTGCGCCATCAGGGAAGCCCCCTGTTTTTTCTCTCTTCTTTTTTCTTTTGCCCTACCCAGGTACGTGGGGAGTTTCCTGCATTTTGGGAGGTCTGAGGTCTTCTGCCAGCGTTCAGTAGGTGTTCTGTAGGAGTTGTTCCACGTGTAGATGTATTTCTGGTGTATCTGTGGGGAGGAAGGGGATCTCCGCGTCTTACTCTTCCGCCATCTTGAAACTCTCTCCCATTTCACTTAGTTTTCTAGGGTAGTTTTCTACCCTTTGATACAAGGGGAAATGAGAGCAGCAGCAGTAAGACTTGATTATTGATTACTCTCTTTGTACTTTCTCACTGAGCCTTCTTGGCTTCTACTCAGTGTCTTCCCTGGTTCAAAGGGCCACAGCATTTGCTCCTGCCAGGTTGCATACTCAACACACCATCTGTACTCATTCCTGATTAAAGGTTTGGCACAGAACCATGCTGAGCGTTCTTTAAGAGTTAGCCCTTTAAACTAGATCCACATCTACAAGGTGAATGTGCCTCATGGGATCAAATATTCATCTCAGTATCTTAAGATGCATCTTAACGTATATGCATCAGCTATGGAGTGAATTGTGTCCCCCTAAACTTCGTATGTTGAAGCCCTAACCCACAAATGATGTTATTTGGAGGTGGGGCCTTTGAGAGGTAATCAAGGTTAGATGAGTTGATGAGGCTGGGCCCCTGATCAGATAGGATTCGTGTGCTTATAAGAAGAGATATCAGAAAGCTTGCTTTCTCTGCCCATCATGTAAGGACACAGTGCTAGGAAGGGACTGCCAGCCGGGAAGGGAGCTCTCCCATGGAACTGACCATGCTGGCTCCTTGATCTTGGACTTCCAGCCTCTAGAACTGCAAGAAAATAAATTTCTGTTGTTGAAGTCACCCTTTTTGTTTTGTTTTGTCATGGCATCCTGAGCTAAGATAGCATCTTACGTATCTGTGAACCAAAACAGCATAGTAAAGGCACCTTGCCAGCCCTAGGTGAAGCTATTTGTAGTAGATACAGGGTGTAAGCAAGTCTCACTTCAGGCCCTCCGAGCCCTCAAATAATTTTCCCACGCTGTGCCTCTGTGTCTTCACTTCAGCCTTTGTAGTTCATTCCTTTGGGATTCTAGCAACTGTCTTTTCGGTCAGCTTGTTTTCTTTTTATATGTAAAACTGAAAAATAATACACGTACGGTCGTACTTCCGTGTCCTAGGGGGATTGGTCCTAAGACCCCCATGGATACCAGAGTCTACAGATGCTCAAGCCCCATATATGAAATGGCATAACATTTGCATATAACCTACACATATCCTCCTGTGCACTTTAAATTCTCTCTAGATTACTTATAATATCTAATACAATGTAAATGTTATGTGAATAGTCATAAAAACGATGTAGATGCTGTGCAAATAGTTGCTTGTGTGAGGCAAATTCAAGTTTTACTTTTTGGAAGTTTCTGGAATTTTTTCCCCCAAATATTTTCAATCTGTGGTTGGTTGAATTCTCACCCCTTGTATATGGAACCCTTGGATACAGAGGGCCGACTTTACATGGTTATCAAACAACCAGCAGTAACCACACATTACATATGGGTAGCTAGTGAAAACGTCTCCTCTCTCTGTACAGATCCTAAGATCTCCAGTTTCCTCTACAGAATTAATCATGGATGTCAGTGTCTTTGGATATTTTTTCAGATATTATATGCATACATAAGCATATTTGTATATACCCTCCTTTTTTTAAACACACAAGTATGCAGACTCTTTGTATTCACTTTCCTGTGTCTTGTTGGTAGTGTTAAGACGTGCAGAAACTCCTGGTTGATTAAGCCATTGAGTCTCCAGCATTTATTAGGACAGTTACTCCTCTGATTAGAGGGTCACCTCAATCTAAGGAGGTACAAGGGGACAAAAGGAAGCTGAAAATGAAGGTAACGGATGTCAAATAAAACATTCAGAGGCTACCTGAGGTTTGGCCGACTTGACCTAAGTAAATATTTAGGAATTCTATGGCAGTCTTATCACATTCACACGACTGATGCTTTTTTATCTCTCAGTTCTCACTTTTGATGTCACGTCCTCCGAGAAGCCTCCTGTGATTACTCTTCCTAAAATAGCTTTTCCCACTGCTCCTAACCAGAGGATTAGGGCAGCTTTCCGTGTAGCCTCATTCATAATTTCCTTCCATTTTGAGTATGAGAAACGAGAATGATTTTTGCATCTCACAAATGTAAAATTATTTTATATTGGAATATACTCTTTCGAACTATCACCTTTCCTCAGCAGCAGAGATTTTAGTATTTGTAACCTTCTAAGTTCAGTATCATGCCCACTAGACCCTGAGATCAGTAGAGATGGTGGCTAGCTCTTACATGTTTTTATATCTCCAGTGCCTAGCCAGGGTCTCAGTAAATCTCTTTTGAGTAAAGAATAATGTCAACCCCTGCTGAATCTACAAGGTTTACATCAAGCCAGAGTGGCCTTACCACAGTTTTTGTTTTGTATCCAAAACAAGAACATCTGTGAGTTCTTCTGTGGCTTTCGCTAGGGTCAGGAGTGTCCTCCAGTGAGTTGTTGTGCGGTAAGAACCTTGCTGGGGCCTCCATCTGTCCCTCTCTGGACAGACCTCAGAGTCCCAGGCATGCTTGCATTTTTATTCATATGGGAGAGAGAATCACTCTCTGCATCTTCCTCCTTCTAGAAGCCAACTCTACTGAAGAGAAATTACGACTTTTATTTTTCCCTATCACAGTATTTTTCTAGTCATGATTTACCACCTCCATCTAACATCTCTTTTAACTGATTTCAAATTCTTTGAAACCTAGAAGCAATTAAAAAATGATTTTGCGTCACATATTTAATATTACCAATTATTACCTTAGGGGCCTTGACATTTAAATTAAAAAGGGGTATGACTTCTACCCCACCCAAGTTATATTTTGACCGTATTTAAAGAGAATGCTGTTCAGAAAGTTTTAATTTTTCCTTACTTTTACTGAGCCCTTTAGTAGCTTTGTATACCTTTGAAGTTCTTTATTGACCTTTCACACTGTCCATGGTTGAGATGATTAAGGACCACCTCCCCCACCACTGAGAAAAGAACTTGAATTTGGACTGTCTCCAAACCTGGCCATCATCTTTGGCATGTGGCCTCTGAGATGGAAAGAGACATATCACAAAATACTTTATCATCTTCCCAAAAGTCCTGTCTTTAATTTTGGAGGAGTAAACAAATTGAGTGACATGAATTCTGAACTGCTCATCTTATGATATGATCTTAAATTATTCTAACACTCACTGCTGGAGAGAGACAGTGTATTATTTTAATGATAAAGAGGGCAATAATTGGGAGTCTTAATCCTTGCAGGAAATGAAGCAACTAGGAAATCACACAATCAGGGCTTCCCTGGTGGCGCAGTGGTTGAGAATCTGCCTGCCCATTCAGGGGACACGGGTTCGAGCCCTGGTCTTGGAAGATCCCACATGCCGCGGAGCAACTAGGCCCGTGAGCCACAACTACTGAGCCTGCGCATCTGGAGCTTGTGCTCCGCAACAAGAGAGGCCGCGACCGTGAGAGGCCCGTGCACTGTGATGAAGAGTGACCCCTGCTCGCCGCAACTAGAGAAAGCCCTCGCCCAGAAACGAAGACCCAGCACAGCCAAAAATAAATAAATAAATAAATATATTAAAAAAAAACAAAAAAGAAATCACACAATCACAGCCAAATTAGATGCCTAAATAGATGAACAGCAATGACATCCACAGCCCCTCTACTTAGTTAGGTACTTAATACTAAAAAGAAACTGGCCACATAACACGTCAGCTACCTACAGAAATGTGGGAGTCACCCCTGCCAGGGACTGAAAGCATACATATTATTTTGGTCTTAAACATTTTATCCAAGAATTCCTCTAGGCTTTCGGAAAAATGTACACAGCGGCCTTCTGTTCCTAGGCATGTTGGATGTTATAAAGGTTCAGAGACTTAGTTTTTAAAAATCTTCTCACTTATCACTAAGTCCTTGAGACATCTGGGCCTTGAAAGATGGGTAGGAGCTTGCCAACTAGACAATGGGGGAAGGACATGTGATGGTTGACATACAAGGCAAGATGTGCTCAGTATTAGCTGGAGGTAAAGCTGGTGGAGTCTTGGGTGCCGCCTAAGCATGCCTACACGTTGCGCTTTAGGCAGGGAGGAGGCATTATGGTCTGTAAGGAGGAGAGAGAATCTCTGGTGATGTAGATGTGTCCCTTGGGCAGCAAGGTGGAGAAGGGATAAGCCCATGAGAGACTTGAGGCAGGAGGATGCTGGGAGACTATGGCAGAAGATGGATGAGCAGATTGTGACAAGAGAACTCAGCACAGAGATTCAAGCCATAAAACTTAGTGGCAGGTTGCCTATGGAGAGTGAGTGTGTCAATAAAGACCTGACGGGGGCTTCCCTGGTAGTACAGTGGTTAAGAATCTGCCTGTCAATGCAGGGGACATGGGTTCGAGCCCTGGTCCAGGAAGATCCCACGTGCCGCGGAGCAACTAAGCCAGCGAGCCACAGCTACTGAGCCTGCGAGCCACAACTGCTGAAGCCCGCATGCCTAGAGTCCATGCTCCGCAGCAGAAGCCACCGCATTGAGAAGCCCGTGCACTGCAACGAAGAGTAGACCCCGTCCCTGCAACTAGAGAAAGCCCGCGCAGCAACGAAGAACCAACAAAGCCAAAAAAATAAAATAAATAAAATAAAATAAATTAATAAGAAAAAAAATAGACACGATGGAAGAAGAATAAAGAGGAGGAGGAAAGGAGGAAGAGGGGGAGGAGAAAGGAGATGGAGGGAGGGGAGAGAAGGGTGACAGTTGATGTTGTATCTCTATCTGAACACACATTAGAACACTGCTAGATACTGGAAAGACACCTTATCGTTTTACTCGTTCATACATTGTTCTTTTTTTCATTCACATTTTTTGAAAGAGTTTTTTGAATGAGATCAAAAGGTACGGTGACTCGTGGCTCCCTCCTGTGGCATCTGTTCTTTGACTTCTCATCCTACCAGTTGCCTCTGGCTTTTAAGTCCTGTGATTTATCGTTTCTTGAACAAAGGTTTATGGCGAGCTTACCCTGTGCCAGGTGCTGTTCTGGAGGCTGAGGATGGAACAGTGAACAAAACAAATAAAATTCCCTGGCCTCATGGGGTGACCTCTCTTTGGCCTTTTTAAAAAAATTAGTATTATTTATTTATTTTTGGCTGTGTTGGGTCTTTGTTGCTGTGCGCAGGCTTTTCTCTAGTTGCGGTGAGCAGGGGCTCCTCTTCGTTGCAGTGCGCGGGCTTCTCATTGCGGTGGCTTCTCTTGTTGCGGAGTGCGGGCTCAGTAGTTGTGGCGTGTGGGCTCTGGAGCACAGGCTCAGTAGTTGTGGCGCACGGGCTTAGTTGCTCCACAGCATGTGGGATCTTCCTGGACCAGGGCTCGAACTCGTGTCCCCTGCATTGGCAGGCGGATTCTTAACGACTGCGCCACCAGGGAAGTCCCTCTGACCTCTTTGCATCTTAGATTTTTAATGTATTTTGGCATCAGAGTCGCGTTTCAGCGTCTCTGACTATTGCTCTATTTTCCTAAGAAGCAATTAAGCCCTAAAAAGTGCTGAAGAATAAATTTACATCTAAGCCACTCTGATTTTGGTTTTCTCTCCGAAAGCCTCATTTATGATCTTCAAGACTCAGAGCCTCCCTGTGGCCTTGGATGTTGATAATAAGCAGGAAATGGCCCTGAGTCCCAAGGCAGAGCCCACAGCTTGCTTAGTGGCTGGTTATTTCTCTAGTGTGAGTTGGGAGTTCTGCTATAATTGGGATGAGGTGCGAGGTTTCTCTTATCTCTTCTTCGTCTCAAGTAGAAAAGAATTTTGTTTTAATTTAAAACGTGCTCAGTTTTCAAAAGACCTTTGAAGACAGGGGCTGAACTAGGACCTGGAGGCCAGCTGTTGGAGGATCACTGGAGTTGGCAGAGGGAAGGCAGGAGAAGGGTGTGTGTAGGGGTAGGAGGCGTGTCTCTCAATAAACAGCAGGATCAGGCCCATGGACACTTTGTAAATATGAGGGCAGCAAACTGCAAGGACCTGAGGTGCCCACCGAAGTCCCTGGCACACCATGAATTTAGAGAACATTTTTCTATTTCCCTTAATGTTTCTCTGCAAATTCCATCTCATTTCTTGCTTTAATGAGGGCATCCTTCATGCCTAAACAAAACCCCTACTGGTAAAACCCAAGCCCATTACCTCCATCACCCTCCTCTGCCAGGACCCCCGTAGGAGGGAGTGAAGAGGAGCTTCTAAGTGCTGTGGGCTCCAGGGACCGTCAGCCGCCTGCAGGGGGGGCCTCCTTGTTGCTCTGATTGACAGCTCCTGGTTGCCCACATGATGGAGAACATGACTGCCCCCTCCCTCCCCAGATTGTGCCAATATGATGAGTGCACTGACAAAGCAGCTGGATTTATTTTGGCTCATGGCTGTTCTGTACACTTCTGCTGGGCAGTGTGCTGTCCACTGACTTAGGTGAATAAAGCGGCATCTAGTCTGTGGCTTTGTCAAAGACAGAAACCTGCATTGCCATATGGTAAGTATTACCCTAGAAGAGCGTATAAGTTGCAATGGCAAGATGGAAGGAAGAGCAGTTAATCCCCCTGGAAGGTGCAGAGCGAGGTCTAGCAAGGAGATGGCATTTGAATGAGGAAATTAAGGATGAGTGGGTTTGCCAGGGATACAGGGAAGGTGCTATTCCAGATCGAGAGAACATGGACAAATGCTCAGAGGTGCCTGACATCCAGGAGTATCCATTAGTCCAGGAGCCAGTGTAGCATCTCCATATGGTTGGGGCCAGTAGGGGAGAGTTTGAAGTGTAGATTTTGAGTGCCATGCTGTGGTTGGATTTGGTATTTAATGGGCAATCAGAGGTTATTTAAGCAGGTGAGGTTCCAGTTTTAGCAACACCTCTCTGATAGGAATGTGGAGGGCAACTGTAAGAAAACCAGAGACAGGGACCCCAGCTATGAGATCATTGCAACAATGCAGGTGAGCAATGACGTGGACCTGGGCTAAGGTTTTATCTGTACTCTGAACCCCTCTCCTGAATTCTGGCCTTTTATCCAACTGCCTGTTTGATGTCTTTGCTCAAATATCTAATAAACATCTCAAACTCTGCATGTCCAAGACAGAACTACTGATCTTCCCTTCTCCAAGCCTGCTCCATTTCTAGCCTTCCCCATCTCCATCGATGGGCGCTCCATCCTTCCAGTCGCACAAGAACAAACCTAGGAGTTGCCCTTGATTTTTCTGTTTCGTAGCCCCATTTAACCAATCATAAAATCCCATCACCTTTACCTTCCTTGCCATCTCTACTGCTACGATCCTGGTCTAAGCCCCATAATATTTTGCTTGCATTATTGCAATAATGTCTCCCTCCTTAAGTCTTTGTTCTTTCAAATCCTTGCTCAGAATTCATCTTCTCAGGGAGGTCTACCCTGCCCCCCATATCTAACAGTGAAATCGGGCTTTACTCAGTGCAGCCCATCCATTTCCCCACTTACTGTCCATTTACTGTGTTTTTCATAGCACTCATCCCAATTATATAGAATGTTACTTAATTTTCTTCTGTTGTGTATTGTCTCTTTCTGTAGTCAAAGGTAGCACCACAAGCGTAGGGTTCTTGGTCTGTTTGCTCACTACTGTATCTCAAATCACCTAGGAAAAAGCCTGGCACAAAATAGGGGCCCAAGACATATTAGATGATTGAATGGATGGGAAGTTTGCTGGAAAGAATGGAAGATGTAGCTTTAGCAGAATAGAAATTAGAGCTCTTGGCATCGTACTGCCCTTGAGGGTGGAGAGAGGAAAGGAGTAAAGAGTGATTCTGGGTTCCTTAACTTGGGCTGATGCCTTTACCTGATAAGGGGAAGGCAGGAGAAGAAAAGTATCTGGGGGAAATTAATGAGTTCTGCTTGGGCCATGCTGAGTCTGAGTGCTTGTGAACTAGCCCAGTTCAGATACCTGGCATATGGGTTTTGCTCAACTGAGAGGTCAGGCTGGAATTAAAGGTTTTTTTTATAGGCATCAGCTATGGAGTGGATGAGATTCCCTGGCGAGAGGGAACCAAATGAAAGGGGGAAAACACCAATAGGTGGAAAGATGCCAGGAGACATATACCTTTATTTTTGGGATGCATCCAGGGTGAGCCAGCATGTACGAGTCGATATTCTTGGGTGCAAATTTGGTGTCCTTGGCATACTGGGACACCTCTTAGGAAGCTGGAGAAAGAGGCAGATGTACGAAGAGTCAAAGAGTGAGCCGACCAGAGCACCTTTTGTCACACAGTCTTGGGTGAGTCTGTGTAATGCTTAGGTTGTTTCCTAGGCTCCTGTGTCCTCCAGCCATCCTTGCCCCAACTTCCTGAATCCTGTCTACAGCATCTATCCCAAGTTGGGGTGGTGTTCGCATCAAGATGGCAGACAGCAGAGCCCTAGCTTAGAGCATTAAGAGCTCCAGCAGTTGTTTCCTTCGCTGAGCTGTCAGAAAGGCAATCCTGCCTATATATGCCTCTCACATTCCATGATCCATTAGAGACAATTTGCTACGAGGCTTCAGATTCCAGTTTTGCAGAACAGTCCGAGATCACTTAGCTGCATTTTGCCTGTGCAAGAGCTGATGATGCTTCGCCAAATGACTCTTTACGGAAATTCAAACAAAAAGCCATTTTCTTTTCTCTGCTCTTCATTTTCAGAAACGTCTCAGGGAAAGGCAAGACATGGATATGCAAGAATCTATATGAGCCTGGAAACCAGTGCTTATTGGAAGGATGGGGAGTTTGGGCTTACACTGAATAATCAGAAATGCTGAAAGTCAAGGACCCTGATAAATGATGGCATTTGCATCTTAAACTGGTCACACCCACACAAATCTGTGAGGACCTTTAGAAAAGGAACTTGGATGTGAAAGTGCAAAGAAAATATGGGGTGTGTTTCCTTTCAGCTGAGAGAGGCTTTTCTCCACTGGATAGCTTTTACCTTCCGGGCAGGTCCTCCAAACCTTTGTGGGCTAAATAAGCCATGTCTTTGGGTCTTCCTCTTCTCTAGTGTCTCCTTTAGGCGCTAGGGCTGCCAGGGTGCCCTTTGTCTTCCCGGCATAAGCACAGCTGCTGCAGATGGGCAATGTCACGTTCTTGGGGTCTTTCTTGTGATGATAGTGATGATAGAGTCATGACAGTGCTGTTCTTCTTGCTGGTGGTAGTGGGTGTATCTGTTACTTAGTACTACAATAATGCTGCATAACAAAACACTCCAAACTCAGTGGCTTAAAATAACAATCCTGTTGACTTAAAAAATACACAACCTAGCAGTTGAGAATTATGTTCTATTCGGTGGACGTACTAAGGACATAAGCCCAGAAGACAGCCTCTCAGGTAGCTCTGAGAGACAGCTCAGAAGAGGTCAGGGAGGAGCCAGGATATATAGGAGTTAAAAAAACAAACAAACAAACAAAACAGATAGTAGGAACATCAAAAGATTACTGTTAATTAAAAAAAAAACAGGCATCTCAGGTTAATGAATGTAGCACTTTTCTAGTTGGGAAGACACAAGAGTCTGGGCCTATTGCTATCACTCCTTTGATATGCAGCTTAACTCTCTTGGCCCAGTATCCTGTTCTCTCCCATCCTGAGGCCCTTAGGGTGCACCTACGCGGGGGTGGGGCTGCAGTGGCTACAGCATCCTTTGTTTACTGATACGGTAGGTGGCATTCTTTGGCATTTATTCTTGCTTACCTGTCAGTGGGTTGCCTGATGGTTGACTCTTCTAGGCTGGGCTCCTGGGAGACTATGCTTCAAGGTACAGATCCATCTGGGCGTGGTTCCTTACCAGGGTTGTTCCGTATGTGTTGATGCCAGATCCCAGACTGAAAGAGCAGCAGCCACCTCGAGGAGAGTGGGAGTTCTTCTCATGATGATGACAGAGGTATAAGAAGGGAAGCTAGGTTTCACGATCTTTATTGCGTCAAGTTTGCCTGCGTCCTGTTGGATGAAGCAAGTTACATGCCTAGACCCAAGTTCAAGGTATGGGGAGGCATTATCTGCCATCATGAGAAAAAGGGAATCATGTTGCCAAACCTGATATCAGTCAAGCAAGTACATACATTTCTTGTGTGGGAGGGGAAGAGGGAATGAGTATTTGCTGGACAGTATTTCCTTCTTCCACAGTCACCTGTCATTTGCGGGGCACGTGCAAGGTCTCAGCACATTCATTTATTTTCTTGTGCAATCAACTAACACTTTTTGAGTCCATACTATGTGCCAGGCATAGTGCTAAGCACTGAGGTTATATTAACAAAGACCTAGAGGAGATTTGAAGCACACAGATCCTGGGATCCCGCTGGGACACCAAGCAGAGGCCTGATCTGATTGGCTGGAGAGAGACAGATTTGCTCCTGAGCTTTGGGAAGGGAGTCAGTTTAAATCTTGGAGATCCTGCCTCCTAGGGGCAGTGAATACAGTGGATATTTCCCAGTTTCCAGAGACTAAGTTCTTTCTACCAGCCTCTGGGCTTCTAAGAGGGAGCAGGTAAGATTTTCCTGGTCTAGAGGGAATATGTGTGCCTCGGACCCTGAGTTCAGAAAAGGCTTAACATAACATGAGTCAGGGAGACTGGCTGAACGAGATAATGATTTCTAGGACCAGAGCCTCGTCAGATCCAGTCATCAGCTGCCAGGATTCTGAGGTCCCCAGAGAGGTGGCTGCCATCTCAGAGATTTCTAGGACTTGGTTGGATTCAGTCCAGTGGTGTGTGACCCAGACAGAAGCCTCTGGCACTCGTGGACACAGTAGACAGCATGGCTAGATGGCTGGCAAGGTGAAGCCTTGTGTCGGTATTTTCTGCAGTTGTGGCTGGTTGATATCCGCACATCTGATTTTTCTCTGATCGTGACTGATGCTCAAAGGTGTCTTTGAATTGATTCATGCATGTTGCTGGGGGTCATTCTGATTGCATTTCACAAAAAGGAACCTAGATAGATGTTTTGTCCACTTACATCAGTGGGGCACCAAGTTCTAAGACCTATTTCAGGGAGAAAAACTCTCCTAGAGAATAAAAATACTTGGAAGTGAAGTAATGAATGAGCTGGAAAGGAAGCTTTCATTAAGTGTCTCAGACAAAGGTTAAGTAAAGCTTGGTGAGTATCCCAGGATGGCACAAGTCATCATCAAAAATATAATACACAGATAAGATTGAAGCATCTTTGGTTTTCACTGATTTGGCCAGTGCTACTGATTAGACAGTCAACTAATTTTCAGTTTCACTGGATTTGGCCTTAGAAAGTTCAGCGTTAGCAGCTAAGGTTTTTTTTTTTTTTTTTTTTTTTTTTTTTTTGTGGTACGCGGGCCTCTCACTGTTGTGGCCTCTCCCGTTGTGGAGCACAGGCTCCAGACGCGCAGGCTCAGCGGCCATGGCTCACGGGCCCAGCCGCCCCGTGGCATGTGGGATCCTCCCGGACCGGGGCACGAACCCGTGTGCCCTGCATCGGCAGGCGGACTCTCAACCACTGCGCCACCAGGGAAGCCCTAAGGACACTTATTTTTGTCTTAGCATACTGATGCCTTTTTTCTCTTCCTCCTGTTAGACCTTCAGTTCCTGAAGGACAGAAAATTCATTTCTGCCATCTCCCCGCCCATACCTAGCATAAATCTCTGTACCTTATTGCTGTTCAAGACAGATTTTGGATAAATGGTAAATTTGAGGTTCATGGTGGTGATAGCCACAGATGGAAATTATGTCCTAATTATCTGCTGGCAAATAGAAATCACTGGTCTTACATGGAACCAGATGAGATTTAGAAATGGATTGGCACAAACTCATCTCCCTAATAATGACAGGGCTTAGACCTGGCTGCAGAAATAGTGAGGTGAGCCACAGTAATTTTCTTCTAACACTAATGGTCTCCCCATTATCTCACCTTAGTGCATGGTGAAAGGTATTTCTGGGTTCATCTGAAAGGGTTTGTGATTAGAGTAAAAGACTGTATCAAAATGAAAATAGTTTGCAGGTAGTGTTCTCTGCTTGCCCAAGAAAGCCATCCAGTCTACTGAGAAAATTGGGGAGTGTTCTTTTCTGTAACGTAACTCTTTTCATTTCCTGGTTTTAGTCAAATAGGTGTCCTTAAAATGGCGAAAAGCGTGACATATCGGTGTGTAATATGCTGCCACACCTGTGTTGCTGTATGACTTCTGGTGAGACTTAACTGTTCTAACAAAAATGTATCTCAAGCTATAAAAATGGAAATAAAATAGAAAAGAGCACCATGGTACCTTGCTTATTCTTGGAGTAACACACAAAGTATTGCGCAGATCAAGGCAGGAATCTTACAGGTCAAAGATACGTGGGGGTGGAGTGGCTAAAAAAAAAGTCAACTCACCCAGAACATGATGTGATGATTCTTAGTTTGATCCTGAAATAACTTTGGCTGTTTTTAGTCAAATGGTAGTAAAAATAGGAAAGGCTATCGCAGAACAAAAAGGTTCAAAGTAGGGCTGTGATCATCTCTTGTCAGGTGATAGCAAGGAGAACAGATATGGAACTCGCCAGTATGTTCAAACCATCTCTGCCTTGGCACAACTGAAGGACATGGCAGGACCTCAGAAAAGAGAGAGGATGAGAAAGTTTTAGCACCTGGCTGAGGTCAGAGAGATTAAATGTGTCTTGGTTATGCCTAGGCTCCTTAGAAAACTTTTGCAGTGACTTCATTTGCAAGAGAACAGGAATGAGGTCTAAAAAATGTCACTTGTGCCCCTTTATTGTGACATAACGCCCTCTTAATCCCCTCAGGGCCTGCCGGCGTAGAGTTTGGTTCAAGGTATGAGTTTCTGAGGGAGAGACTGAAGGCATTTCAAAAAAGCCTACTAGAGTGTTAGAACATCTCAGTGCTGGTCAGCTGGTCTACCTCCTTGCCGCACTACGGGACAGTTCATCCAGTGATTCCACGGGAGTCCAGCTTGCGACCTTCAGCCTTGCA
This sequence comes from Lipotes vexillifer, assembly GCF_000442215.2. Lineage (NCBI taxonomy): Eukaryota > Metazoa > Chordata > Mammalia > Artiodactyla > Lipotidae > Lipotes > Lipotes vexillifer. The sequence continues at coordinate 1,046,766 of NW_006790426.1, read as the reverse complement.
GGACCGGAAGTTCACTCGTATTGCTGATTTATGGGGACATGAATAACAGGAATTGAGCCATTCAAATAGTACTGCAAATGTACAGATTGATATGGGGAATTGGAGCAGTCAAGGAGAATACTCATGTTTGCCTAAACCAGGATATCTTAAAAATCTCTGACCCATTCGCTTTATTCTTTCAACAAATACTCCCTGGGTGCCTGCTGAGTGCTGGCCATGCAGGAGACCATGCGAGAGGCTGTCATTTGTGGTAAACAAAACAGGCTGCCCTGTGTCCTTGGGACTCATATCCTAGGAGGTCAGACAAGTCAGTACTTAAGATGATTTCAGATAGTGGAAAAACAGTACAAGTAATTAAAATCAGGATTGTAAGGGTGAACAGAGGTGCCACCTGTGATTTTTTTGTGGTGTTCCGGTCCGTGGTTCCATTTGTTCCTGAGGACCAGCTGTAACTATTAGTCTGATTACGAGCAGGACCTCTGAATCCCTTTGTTTGCGCATGAGAGTGCCAGTTGGGTTTCTGCCATTTCCAGTATGAGTCCTGAGTCATGCACTTCATGACTAATAAAGGAAAGTTTGGACTCCTGAGCCTGGCATTGGAGGGCCCGCTCAAGCTGGTCCCAGTGGGCATTTGCAGCCCTAATTCTCACTGTATCCCCAAAGCACCTTCTACTCCCCCTGACACAGCTAGTCCCCTTCTGCCGTGCCTGCCTTATACAGGAGGACAGAGAAGGTGCTTTGGAACCTTCTACTGGGACCTTTAGTGCTTCCCATTGTCTAGATTTACCCCTTCCCCAATGCCCTGGCCAGTGTGTCCATCTGTGAAATATAAGTGGTGTTCACGGCCCCATTTATAACTTCCCTCCTCCAGGAATGTGTCAAACGCTTCAGCTAAAATGAATCTTCTCGCTGCACATTGAGCCTCTGTCAAAGCATTTAATAAAATTTGCCTTGCGGTGTAATTACTTACATTATGGGTCTAATTGCACATATGAATCCCTGAAGAATGAAATCTCTGCATTTAAAAACTTTTAACTTTGTACTGTCTTCAGTGCTTGGCAACACAAATTGAATTTGCATCTCTGATATAGAAATACCCTAGAGGTATATAGTGCTATAAAGAGTTCAGGGTAATAAAAACAAGAGCAACCCTATTTTTTGTGTTCTCTGTGTCAGGCATTGCATAATGCTTGAGATACAGCATGCAATTCTTGTTTTGGCTAACATAGGCTTAACTTCTCTAACAGGCAAATCCTGGAGTCTCAGTGGCTTAGTATGGTGGTTTATTTCTTGCATTTTCTCAGGTCCAGGATTTGAATTTGATGGACCATTCTCCTCTCCAGAAAGATTGAAAGACCAGGTGTCTTGCACTTTCTGGTATGGCAGCAGGTATAGAGCCTAACGCCATTTGCTGGGTCCTCTGCATCAAGAGGCTTGTTGTGTTTGTGAGTGTGGAGAGCTACCTGCAGACTCTGGTGGGCCAGGCCTTGAGGTGGTGGGAGTCACTTCTGCTCAGTGTATTGGTTAGAACTTGATCACATGATCCCATCTCGGTGCAGAGAGGCCTGGGAAGTAGGGCCCCTGGCTCAGCAGTGCTCCCAGCATGGCTGTACTCTGTGGGGAGGGAGCGTGATCCTTGGCGCCCAGCCAGCCGTTTATGCTGTAATCATTATAACAACCCTATGAGACACGTTCTGTTTTTATTCTCCTCTTATAGGTCAGGAGCTTGGAGAAGAGAGATGAAGTGACTTGTTGACAGTGCCCTGCTGGAAAGTTCAGAACCAGGTTTAGAACCCAGGTCTCTGTGCCTTTCAGAAGCTGCCTTGGCACTGATACATAAGGCGACGTTTCTCTTTGTTGCTCACTCTGCTGCATCGCCCAGGTTGCGAAAAATGGTTGTCACATCAGTCTCCTGCTATCGAGCACGCTCAGTAAACCTTCCGGCGTCTCCGTCAAAGCATCCCCTTCTATGTAGGTATCTGTGGTCTCTGAGCATAGCAGGACCCATTATCCCCTCTGTGGCCAGACCCTGTACCCTGTCTCATCCGCCCCTCTGGGTCTGCTGCGTCCAGGCCCACGGCGTATGCTCTTCTGGTTTATGCTGGATGGATTGTGATGTCCGACAGCTGTGGATCCACCGCTCAGCACATGGAGACACGGCTCTGGGGGGAGGCGTGTGTCTCATCTCGGGGGAAGATTTGGTAGAGGGTGCAGGGGAAGAGAATGGGAGAAGGAGCTGGTCTTTTTTTTCCCCGGGATGGCGTGTGTTTCAGTCAATATTGAAGAGTAAACATGCATGAAAAACAATAGACACAGTTCAGCCCATAGCTTGTAGTTGCTATTCCAAGAAGGAGTGCTGGAACTAGGCTTCACTGTTGGCTCTTAAGTTTCATATAATAAACCATCCGTGGATTTATTATTTTTTCTGAGACTCTCCTCTGTGTCCCCATGTTCCGTGCTGTGGAAGATTCAGAAGGAGTTTCACTAGTGAAGGTCTTGGCTGACAGTCTCTTTTGGGGAGGTGAAGCGTTGGTACACAATGACAGTAGGTGGCTGCTTTTCGCCTAAAGGCACTCCGCAGCTGTGGGTGGCGCTGGTGACCAGGGAAGGGAGGGGTCTGTGTGCACTGAAGTGGCCAGCAAAGGCTTCCTGGAGGAGGAAGGGCTTGCTTTTTTCTTTTTTTTTTGTCTAAAAGACAACTCACTGTACACATTCTGTATAGTTTTCTACAGTGTCTTAATATGAATGGGACCGCTTTTCTACTTGAGCGATTTTTTTAACCAAAGCAAAATAACCTAAGTGTAACAGAGTGTTAAAATACAGCATAAAGATACAAAAACAGGCATACTGATTCTAATTAGGAATGTAATTACGATGATACATTTTTTATAATCCACAATTATATTTAGGAAATCACACAAACACAGATCACTGATTTGCGTGAAATGCATAAATTTGTAGTAAAGCTTTGTAGTTACGAAAAACCCCCCCAAAACTACCAAAGAATGCACAAAATTAATCTTTTTTCCACCTTTCTGTCATATTCCTGTATCCTTCACCAGTATTACATGAGGAAAAAAACAAAAGCAAAACAAATGAAAAACTGAAATCAGAATCACTGATGTTATCAAGTAGGGAAACAAATAAATTAAAATCTAGCAGCCCTCAGCAAGAGTACAGCACAGACAATGCTGTAAAAAGAAACAAAGACAATTGTTAGAAAACTGCATGCATCATACTCTTTCAAACCAGCAAAATATGCCCCTGCATACAATGGAACATAAACAGAATCGTTCTCTCATGAGGTATAGAAATGCAAATTCTTTTCTTTAATATTGTAGATGGGCCAAATGTGTTTGTAATGTTTAATTCTATTAAGCTATTACAGAGTGGGCCAGGAACACATTTAAGGATTCTGGGGACGATGTGTGCTATCCTTCTTTGATTGGGATAGTGGACACTCTAGCCAAAGTTTAAAAAAAAAAAAAATATATATATATATATATATATATATATATATATATATATATGTTTCCTGGGCCCTAGTTTAGGCAACACATGTCACCCAGAGAGCCAACCATGTTTTTGCTGGGAAAAACGTGTAGTCAAGCAAAAAAAGAGTATTGCTAATCACAAAGAACAGACATCTCGAGTTAATGCTTTCACTGCTTTTCCATGTCAGATGCAAGAATATGGGGTCACTGAAATTTTTCCTTAGATATATAAATGAACTATCTAGGGGCCAGTATATCCAAAGCACAGAATGCTTCCTGTTTTTCCCCATCCTGAATTCCCCTTTGGGATCATTGCCAGTGGGTGACTGCAGTAGCTAATGGCTTGATTCTTGTAGAACTGGAATGGCAGGCAATATTTTTTTCTTTACAAAGTACAATGAACAGAAAAGTGCACAAACCATAAGTGTACTATTTGATGAGTCACCACGAAATATAAGCATGTAACCACCACTCAGATCAAGTAGAACATGGCCAGCACCCCAGGAGTTCCTTGTGCCCCTTCTAGTCATTTCCCCTCCCTGGTACTCAGAGGTAAATGCTGCTCTGATTTCTAATAAGTCATTGTGTTTTGTGCTCATCCCACTAGACCGGGAGTAGGCGAACTACTGTTTGCAGCCCAAATCCTGCCCACCACCTGTTTTTGTATAACCCACAAGTTCATGGCTGTTACATTCTTAAATAGTTTTTCTAAAACTGTAAAGAATAATGTTCTGTGACATGTGAAAACTACGTAAAAAAAAAAAAAATTCTTTTAAGGACCTCCCTGGCGGTCCAGTGGTTAGGACTCAGCACTTTCACTGCCGGGGCCCAGGTTCGATCCTTGGTTGGGGAACTAAGATCCTGCAAGCCTTGCGGCATGGCCAAAACAACAACAACAATGACAAAAATATATATATATATATATGAACACAGAAGTGTAAGACAAAGGCGAATGAGATTTCTCTTATATCTTAGCAACATTTAGATGGAAATCAAATTTAAATGCAGTCCCCTCTGCTTTTGAAGAGGCTTTGGTTCAGCTCCCAAATCTCGAGTGCTTGACGTATTCTCACAGGAGAATACTCAGAAGGTGTCTTCTTAAACGACAAAGCTATTTTTAGTGGTGGAGCCACTCTGAGTAGCTGTGTCTGCGTGGGACTGGTAACCAATCAGTGTCTTTGGAGGAAGTCCTAACCTTTCCTTGTATACCCTCCCTATATGTGTAACAGCTTCTCAGTTTTCACATTCAGTAGTCCACATTGCTATTTTTTCACCTTTAGCTCTAACATTAACAACAGCTCCACATACATCATCACTGTAGTCATCAAAAGATTCTCCAATAAGGCACAGCAGTGTCTCTAGCCAAAAGCAATCGAGGTCACTTGGTCTCTGCTGTTTGTTCAGTGTAATTAGCCATCGTCCTCCTCGTTTGTTTTTCTCATCCTCCCACATAGGCTCAATACCATCCTTAAGAAGTGCGTAGTCACAGCCAGGCATTAAACTGCTAGACCACTGGATATGGTTGTACGGAGCCCAAAAGTCTTCAGCAGTATCAGACGTAGAGATCAGCGGAAGGCTTGCTTGCCAAGTTTTGCTTTTATCATTTTTAAAAATCCAGAGTGTCCATCTGTTCTGTAAAGGATGTTTCATATAGTGTTCTGGGTTAGCAACCTCCTGATGAGATTCTGTTTTCTCTTCTTCTGTAGGTGGGAGATTAGGTGTAGGGGTGGTTTCCAGTTCCACAGTCACCATCTTAGATGGATCTCGAAGAGCTTGCTTTGAAGCCAGAGAGGTGGGATGGACTTAAATAGATGGACGAGAAATGGCAGAGCATTTCTGGCCAAGAGGAAAGAGACAGACTTGTTGGGGCTGAATTAATAGAGGTGGGGGTGAGACCTGCCCCGTTGCATCAGAGGCTGTGGCTGGGGAAGCAGCAGGGGATGCGGGTGGGGGCGTTGGGGAGGCTGAGAGGGTAAAAGGGGTCAGAGGGCAAAGTATCACTAGAAGATGACAGGAGAAGTTTCAGTAACCGAGCCAAGGGTCCCACTTGCTACTGCCTCTTCCCAGGAGGGCTTGCTCTTCCTTGATAGGTTAGAGGTAGGACGAGGGCACCAGTTAGAAAGCTTGGCTTGGTCAGGCCCTGGTGCACATTGAAGGGGCAGAATTTAAGAAGAGTTACTCATCGTGGGCCCCTGTAACCCTTGTCCTTCTGTCCTTCTCTGCCCTGAACCAGCACCACCACCATCACCTCTGCAGATAACGCATCCCTCCAGTTCCCACTCCTGGGAATGTCCGTGCCTGAGACCAGGTGTGTCAGAGAACATCGTTCTTTCATGCTTTCCCAGATTTTTCATGCTGTCCTAGGGACAGGTTCTTGAAAAGTGACTAAGCTTGAACATACGTCAGACCAGTTGGGTGAGTGTAGAGCTTGATTAAATTTGGTTTCACAAAGTGAAACAACACGCCATGTCTTGCGTTTTAGCATTTTAGGGTTATTGGTGCTGCTTTGATCCTGAGCCAGGGCGGCCAATGCTGGGAGTGCATCCCCTCTGTCATCCCTTCAGAGCCCTTTGCTGTTTTGACCACACTGGCTTCCAGGGTGCCTTCCCTCCTGACCCAAGTTTGTTTTCATAGGACCCTGAAGCAGGAATTGAGAGCAGGAGGTTCCCTGGGAGGGGTGCATAACCTTGGGCAAGGATTCTTCCGTGGCCAAGGGCAATTCCTGGGCAGGATTGCAGCTGGGGAATGAGACCTTTGAACTTGTAAGGGGGGATGGGGAGTGGGGGGTTGTCTGGGCAGGACAGTGCAGCAGCCACTATAGCTACCAGCAGCCAGCACTTGAGTTCTCTCAGCAAAGAGACAAGAGACCCGCAGGCTGCTGGACCCCCTTTGCCATTTCCTTCAGAAAGCCCGGAAGTACCTGGGAATCTACATACCCCGGGGCAGCCGCTAACCAATGACGAGCACAAACACCCGGCTTCCTTTACTACCATGGTGACCGTTCTGAAGTGTGACCCAAGTTGTCTCCAGAGCTCCCCACTGGGACTGAGCCATGGTCCCCTCCATGGGATGAGTACTTGCCTGATGTCCCCCTCTTGTTTCGTCCCCTTACCTCTGGGTCCCATGTCCCCATTCAGATAGTGCCTGTTTGTCCCCCCCCTCCCCACCCCGGAAATGCTTCATAACAACTCACTTTCTCCTGAGTTCTGCGGTCAGCTTTGTCTGTTCTGGGGAAATTGATCCAAGACAACCGCTTTGTGACCCTTGAGTATGTTACTGAACCTCTCTAAGCCTCAGTTTCCTCATCTGCAGAGTAAGCACAACAGTGACAATGGATGTGTGGGACTGTTGTTTAAGCTATGAGAACACACCCAGGACAAAGGAAGTCCTGAGTAAAGACAGCTGTTATTAACTGAACAGTAATACTCTCAGGTTTTGGCTAGAAGAGCCAGATACCGCCTCGTTTTGGCTGAACAGTGTGAGCTTTGCATCCTCCAGGATTGGACTTGAACGTCCTTCTACACCTGAGGTCCTCTTTCCTCATTGTTTCAGCTTCAGTCGCAAGTACCGGCTGCACTTTTTTTTTTTTCTTTCAGTGTGAAAGGAGGAAATCCCTGAAGGAAAGGTCCTGAGTGTGTTTTTGAGTTTCTGTATGTCGAGTTTCCCGATAGCCTCTCCAAATAAAGAACCTCTTGAACTAATTAAGCTAATTGGAGACGAAGCTGGCTCATTTTCACATGCTGCTCCCGCGAAAGTGCCTGATACTTAAGAATGTAAATTTCACTAGGTTTTTAAACTGTGTTTTGCCCTGGGGATCTTGGTGGTCGGGGTCTTCACTTGGAATCGGTGAGGAAAAGCAAGGGCTCGTCATCCCTGGGGTCACCTTCGCCCTGGATCCAGCTCTCCTGTCCCATCCTTGTTGACAAGGCCCGTTGCTCCGCCACCATGGCTGGTGCGGTGACCAGAAACCACATGGGTGACCCTTGAGGACTGATGGCTCCGCAGGACCACCCTTGGCTGCAGTCCTCAGTCTCAGCTGCCTAGAGTGAGTCTGGCATATCATTTTGAATTTGTCAAGGTGGCTCTGCTTGCTTGACTGTGGCTGCCTGAAGAGCCGTGTTAAAGAGAATTCCGAGTTCTTCCTTGGCTTCCATGAAGAAGAGAGCAGAGATTATTAGTAACGTCTGTTGTGAATATTGAGTAGGCAACGATGATGTGTGCTTGCAAGACTGGTGTAGAGTTCCATGTTTCTGCAGAGATTCCAAGTTCTCTATGGGTAATAAAAGTTTCCTGTTATTTTTATATAATGCTATATTATATTTTATATATTGTATTTTATTATAACTTGGAATATATTCAGATATATTCCTATTTGTAATTATAACATATAAAGTAAAAATATATATAATATAAAATATATAATAACATACAAAGGGATGTATCCCATATTTATATACATATATATATGAATCCCAAAAGGTGAGGAATATGAGTATTAGCATTCATCCCTTTTAACCTTCTTGCAAACCCTCATTCTCTAATGAATTCAGTCGTCAGCTAAAATTACCTCTGCTTACAGACTATATTACCCTTGACAACTTATTCAGTTTTTCTGTGGCTTGGTTTCCTCAGCTGTTAAATGGATGGGAGGGTCTGCCCCCCAGGGTTGCCATGGGAACTAAATGAGTGCTACATCTGCAGTACTCAGGGCAGTGCCTGGTACATAAGTAGACTGAGATGCATTAGCTCTTAGAATATTCAAATCACATGACTGTGTATCAAGCACCCACTGTTTGCCACCAGCCAATGTTCTGTGGAGGCTGCTCCTTAATCTCCAGGGCTGTCCACTTATCTCCCTTTTCAGTCAAGAGGAGAAGAAAGTAATTTTCATTTTTATGTCAGCACTGCTGATTTTCTGATGAAGTTTCCAGTACATAGAAACCCCAGAGGGAAGGCTTCTTTCACAGCGCTGAGACCCAGGGAAAGAATACACATGACAAAGAATCTGTGTCTTTTCCTGTAAGACCTGGAAGATGAGATTAAATCTTAATTTCTTTTCCCCTCTTTCCCGTAATGTTGATGGAATTTAGCTATTAAAAATAACTCTTGATGTAACTTAGCTCATTGGGTTTAGATACAGAGGGCATTGTTAGCTTTGCCTTTGCAAAGCAGGGTGGGCTTATGGAAAGAACCAGGGTTTTGGTGTCAGGTAGAGTTGGACTCAGCCCCACCATGGGCTGTCTGACACTGTAAGCAAAGTGACTTGACCTCACTAAGCCTCCTGTCCTCAGCTGTAGAATGGAAGAGTAGCCAGCCCCTGCCATTCACTGGGTCTCTGCAAATTCATGCTTCAGAGCCCCCCTGTTCGGCGAGGGTTACACGTTATAATGAGGGTCCCGAGGTCCTGCAAACTTCTAAAGTGCCTTCTGAATCTTCAGAGAAGAAATTAAATTATATCTAGCTGGTCTCAAATATAATGTATCATTGTTATAAACCTTTGAGTGTTTGAGCATCAATAAACCTGTGTAGGCTAATCTGGTAATTTTGTTCAGATCGTGGGGTCATTCCCGACAAAGGGAAGGTACCATAGCCCGTGGTGGCTGGCTGCTGGATAACAGAATTCTTTTTCCCATAGAACCACTGTGAGGCCTGGATTAGTGGCTCAGCATAGGCCACAAATGCCCACTCAACATATAAGGCCCTTGGAATGTACAGTGTAAAATTCACCTGCACTGGGCTTATATAATTGTCCGTGTACTTAAGCTAAATTCTCGCTCTGTCACTTGCTAGCTTTGGGATCTCAGCTTCTCTAAATCTTAGTTTCCTCATCTGCAAAATCAAAATGAAAATGTCTTCTTTGTGAGGTTGCTGGAGAGATGGAGTGATGTCTGGCCCACAGTAACTGTTCCATCAGTCGTGCTTGGGCCTGCTCTTCTATCATTGTTACGCTTATTTGGTCCAAATATATCAACATTTCTGTGGAAAATGTATAAGGTGAATTTCAACTCCAGATTTTAGGAACACATCATCCTGCACGGTGTTGCTCTGAAAGCAGTGTTTGTTTGTTTGTTTGTTTGTTTGTTTTTGCGGTACGCGGGCCTCTCACTGCTGTGGCCTCTCCCGTTGCGGGGCACAGGCTCCGGACGCGCAGGCTCAGCGGGGCCATGGCTCACGGGCCCAGCCTCTCCGCGGCACGTGGGATCTTCCCGGACCGGGGCACGAACCCGCGTCTGCATCGGCAGGCGGACTCTCAACCACTGCGCCACCAGGGAAGCCCTGAAAGCAGTGTTCTCCCGGATCTCAGTCTCGGATGGTGGCTCCCCCTGTCTGGGGGAAATGTCCCAGGGGAGCTAAGTTTGGGGGAGTAGAAGAAGAGGGTGGGGATTTCAGGATGTAGACGTTTTAGGTGGCCTGGCCAGGTAGGGGGAGTACCCTTGGGTTGAATCTGAGTGTCACTTCAATCACTGCCTTTCTCCTTCACCAGCCAGGATGCTAGTTGGGCTCCTCCCCGATCCTCCATGAGAATTCTGCTCGGCTGGAGCCTAAGAAAGGTGCTCTCTGGGTTCCCTGCTGCTCTCGTGCTCCTCATACAAGCGCTAGGCTCATTCGAGGTTTCCTTAAATGGTTTTATTTTATAGTAAAAAAAAAATGTTTTCAGGTGATAACACTTATGGAGAATCTTAAAAACTCAGAAATGAACTTATTTACAAAACAGAAAGAGACTCACAGACATAGAAAACAAACTTACGGTTACCAAAGGGGAAGGGGTGGGGGGAGAGATAAATTAGGAGCTTGGTATTAACACATACACACTACTACATATAAAAGTGATAAACTACAAGGACCTACTGTGTAGCACAGGGAACTATATTCAATATCTTGTAACAACCTATAATGGAAAAGAATCTGAAAAACAATTATATATATATATTTATTTATGAATAAATACAGCTGAGTTACTTTGCTGTACACCTGAAACGAATACATTTTAAATCAACTCTGCTTCAATTTAAAAAATGTTTATGTTTATTCTAAAATTTACATATGGTAAAATTCACTCTTTTAGTGCATAGTTTTATGTGTTTTGACAAATGCATGGAGTCTTGTCACCATCATCAAAATCAAGGTACAGAGAATCACCCCCAAAAATTCCCTTTGGCAGTCCCCTTGGTATTTTACACTCCTGATGAAAAACAAAATATCAGGCAGAGGGGAGTAAATAACTTTTTTTGCAACTTGCCCTTTACTCTTTTCTCACACAGACTCTTTTGAGGAAGATGGAGTTCCCTCTAAGAGGCTGATGGACCACAGAGGACTGTCCTGTGGGAGCCCAGTGCTTTCTAGGCTCTCCGAGATCTCTCATGACACCCAGAGCGGGGGTGGGGGTTCTGAAGCATGGGGCTCCCAGGGCCTGGGGACCAGCTTGATCAAGGATACCACTGGGGCTTAGATTAAGAGAGCGAGGGGTACCAGAGGAAAGCTCTGAGAATTTTTCTTCCCCTGCTCTCTCACCACACACCTGCCTGCCATGAAAAATCCTGGGCTATAGGGTAATGAGCTGAAAAGCAAAGACTAGCTGAGAGCAGAGGATACAGGAGTAAATTGGGAAGAGGGAATAGGATGGGAGAGGAGTATTAGGTGTCTGAACAGGCGAGCAGAGAGAAGTTCCAAGGTTGTTTTCCGAAAGGTTTCCATGAGGACCCTGCTGGCCCAGAGTCCTCTTTTTGTGAGTGAGAATTTGTAGCCCTGTTATCCGTCTGCAGCTCTGCTCCCACAGAGAGCTGAGGGGTTTGTGCCCCCATGCACCCTTCAGCAGGGCATCCTTGAGCAGGACACAACCTGCACATCCTTTTGGTGAGAACATCCATTGCAGTTCTCACACGAATCAGGCATCTGTGTTCAATGAATCCTTCCCCGATAACCCAGGAGAGCAGAAATGTTGCTGAATAAAAAATGCTTTGTGGAAAATGCACTGGTTTCAGCCATCAAACTTTTTGGCAGAAATATTAAAAATGCAGGTAAAAATGTTCCGTTAGGACCCTGGCGGTCCATATGTCTTGGTGAGATCTTACTATGGAATGCGTGGTAAACGCTCGGGCTTCAGTAGCTAGCAGCAGTTCACTGCCTTTGTGTTTCACATTTCGGTAAAAAATATCAAATGTCAAAATGCACGTCACTGTCTAAATAAAATTTTACACCAAAGAATGGGAGAAATGCTGCTGTTGACTCATGAGATGTCACGCCCGACAGGAATGCTGACGGCTTGAAAGGGCGGCTGATGAGAACAAAGGAGGGAAGTGGGAATATTTTGCTGGGCGTGAGATTGGAGATCTGTGTCTGGCAGTGTTGAGTTTTCCTCACCTGTGATAAAATCGCAGCCTGGATCAGAGTTTCATGTGAAAGTCATCTCCATCCTGGGTCTCGGTGCAGCGTCCCATAGGCTGGGAATATGGGCTAGTGTTTTATTTCTTCATCTAGAAGGCTTGAGAGAGTTTTAAGGTTTTTTTTATGGTCACATAATTTTATTATTTTAAAAAATGAAAATTTTTTTATTTTCTTACACAATTTTTAAACGTGACCTTCCATTTACATTTATTACAAAATACTGGCTCTATTCCCTGTGTTGTACAATATATCCTTGTAGTTTATTTTATACCTAATAGTTTGTACCTCTTAATCCCCTGCCCCTGGAATGCCCCTCCCCACTTCCCTCTCCCTACTGGCAACCACTAGTTCATTCTCTGTATCTGTGAGTTTGTTTCCTTTTTGTATATTACCGAGTTTGTTATATTTTTTAGATCCCACATATAAGGATATGATACGGTATTTGTCTTTGTCTGACTTATTTCACTTAGCATAATACCCTCCAATGCAAAACCCATGTTGTTGCAAATGGCGAAATTTCATCTTTTTCATGGCTGAATAGTATTCCATCGTATATGTATATACCACATCCTCTTTATCCAATCATCCGTTGATGGACATCAACAGATGCTAAGCTAAGCTTTTTTTAAAGTTGATGATTTCCCTACCCGGGCTCTTTGGTGGGGCTAGTGGCGGACTCTGGGAGGGTTCACGCCAAGGAGTACTTCCCAGAATTTCTGCTGCCAGTGTACTTGTCCTCACTGTGAGACACAGCCACCCCCCGCCTCTGCAGGAGACCCTCCAACACTAGCAGGAAAACAGGAAAATTCCACGAGCCTCTTAGGTAGCCTCATCCACCAGAGGACAGACAGCAGAAGCAAGAAGAACTACAATCCTGCAGCCTGTGGAACAAAAACCAAATTCACAGAAAGACAGACAAGATGAAAAGGCAGAGGGCTATGTACCAGATGAAGGAACAAGATAAAACCCCAGAAAAACAACTAAATGAAGTGGAGATATAGGCACCCTTCCAGAAAAAGAATTCAGAATAATGATAGTGAAGATGATCCAGGACCTCGGAAAAAGAATGGAGGCAGAGATTGAGAAGATGCAAGAAATGTTTAACAAAGATCTAGAAGAATTAAAGAACAAACAGAGATGAACAATACAATAACTGAGATGAAAACTACACTAGAAGGAATCAATAGCAGAATAACTGAGGCAGAAGAATGGATAAGTGACCTGGAAGACAGAATGGTGGAATTCACTGCTGCAGAACAGAATAAAAAAAAAAAAGAATGAAAAGAAATGAACACAGCCTAAGAGACCTCTGGGGCAACATTAAACTCAACAACATTCACATGATAGGGGTCCCAGAAGGAGAAGAGAGAGAGGAAGGACCCGTGAAAATATTTGAAAAGATTATAGTTGAAAACTTCCCTAATGTGGGAAAGGAAATAGCCACCCAAGTCCAGGAAGTTCAGAGAGTCCCATACAGGATAAACCCAAGGAGAAACACACCAAGGCACATAGTAATCAACTTGGTAAAAATTAAAGACAAAGAAAAATTATTGAAAGCAGCAAGGGAAAAACGACAAATAACATACAAGGGAACTCCCATAAGGTTAACAGCTGATTTCTCAGCAGAAACGCTACAAACCAGAAGGGAGTGGCCTGATACACTTAAAGTGATGAAAGGGAAGAACCTACAACCAAGATTACTCTATCCAGCAAGGATCTCATTCAGATTTGATGGAGAAATCAAAAGGTTTACAGACGAGCAAAAGCTAAGAGAATTCAGCACCACCAAACCAGCTCTACAACAAGTGCTAAAGGAATTTCTCTAAGTGGGAAACACAACAGAAGAAAAGGACCCACAAAAACAAACCCACAAGGGCTTCCCTGGTGGCGCAGTGGTTGAGAGTCTGCCTGCCAGTGCAGGGGACGCAGGTTCGAGACCTGGTCTGAGAGGATCCCATATGTCGCAGAGTAACTGGGCCCGTGAGCCACAACTACTGAGCCTGCGCGTCCGGAGCCTGTGCTCCGCAACAAGAGAGCCGCAATAGTGAGAGGCCCGCGCACCGCGATGAGGAGTGGCCCCCACCTGCCGCAACTAGAGAAAGACCTTGCACAGAAACGAAGACCCAACACAGCCAAAAATAAAATAAATAAATAAATAAATAATGATAAGAAAAATAAAGGAATTCCTTTACAAAAACAAACAAACCCACAACAACTAAGAAAATGGTAATAGGAACATACATATCGATAATTACCTTAAACGTGAATGGATTAAATGCTCCAACCAAAAGACACAGGCTCGCTGAATGGATACAAAAAGAAGACCCATATATATGCTCTCACAAGAGACACACTTCAGACCTAGGGACACACACAGACTGAAAAATGAGGGGATGGAAAAAGATATTCCATGTAAATGGAAATCAAAAGAAGGCTGGAGTAGCAGTACTCATATCAGATGAAACAGACTTTAAAATAAAGAAAGTTACAAGAGACAAGGAAGGACACTACATAATGCTCAAGGGATCAATCCAAGAAGAAGATATAACAATTATAAGTATATATGCATGCAACATAGGAGCACCTCAATACACAAGGCACTGCTAACAGCTATAAAAGAGGAAGTGGACACTAACACAATAATAGTGAGGGACTTTAACACCTCACACCAATGGACAGATCATCCAAACAGAAAATTAATATGGAAACACAAGCTGTAAATGGCACAACAGACCAGACAGATTTCATTCATACTTACAGGACATTCCATCCAAAAACAGCAGATTACACTTTCTTCTCAAGTGCGCATGGAACGTTCTCCAGGATACATCACATCTTGGGTCACACATCAAGCGTCAGTAAATTTAAGAAAATTAAAATCATATCAGACATCTTTTCTGACCACAATGCTATGAGATTAGAAATCAATCACGGGGAAAAAACGTAAAAAACACAAACACATGCCTAAACAGTACGTTACTAAAAAACCATGAGGTCATTGAAGAAATCAAAGAGGAAGTCAAAAAATACCTAGAGACAAATGACAATGAAAACATGATGATCCACAACCTATGGGATGCAGCACAAGCAGTTCTCAGAGGGAAGTTTATAGCAATACAAGCCTACCTCAAGAAACAAGAAACATCTCAAATGAACAATCTAACCTTACACCTAAAGGAGCTAGAGAAAGAAGAACAAACAAAACCCAAAGTTAGTAGAAGGAAAGAAATCATAAAGATCAGAGCAGAAATAAATGAAGTAGAAACAAAGGAAAACAATAGCAAAGATCAGCAAAACAAAGCTGGTTCTTTGAGAAGATAAACAGAATTGATAAACCTTTAGCCGACTCATCAAGAAAAAGAGGGAGAGGACTCAAATCAGTAAAATTAGAAGTGAAAAAGGAGAAGTTACAATAGACACAGCATAAATACAAAGCATCCTAAGAGACTACTACCAGCAGCTCTATGCCAATAAAATGGACAACCTGGAAGAAATGGACAAGTTCTTAGAAAGGTATGACCTTACAAGACGGAACCAGGAAGAAACAGAAAATATGAACAGACCAGTCAGAAGTAATGAAATTGAAACTGTGATTAAAAATGTTCCAACAAACAAAAGTCCAGGACCAGATGGCTTCACAGATGAATTCTGTCAAACATTTAGAGAAGAGCTAACGCCCATGCTTCTCAAACTCTTCCAAAAAATTGCAGAGGAAGGAAAACTCCCAAACTCATTCTATGAGGCCACCATCACCCTGATACCAAAACCAGACAAAGATACTACAAAAAAAGAAAATTACAGACTGATATCACTCATGAATATAGATGCAAAAATCCTCAACAAAATACTAGCAAACAGAATCGAACAACACCTTAAAAGGATCATACGCCGTGATCAGGTGGGGTTTATCCCAGGGACGCAAGGATTCTTCAATATATGCAAATCAATCAGTGTGATCCACCATATTAACAAATTGAAGAAGAAAAACCATATGATCATCTCAGTAGATGCAGAAAAGCTTTTGACAAAATCCACCACCCATTTATGATAAAAACTCTCCAGAAAGTGGGCACAGAGGGAACCTACCTCAACATAATAAAGGCCATCTGTGACAAACCCACAGCAAACATCATTCTCAGTGGTGAAAAACTGAAAGCATTTCCTCTAAGATCAGGAACAAGACAAGGATGTCCACTCTCGCCACTGTCATTCAACATAGTTTTGGAAGTCCCAGCCACGGCAATCAGAGAAGAAAAAGAACTAAAAGGAATCCAAATTGGAAAAGAAGATGTAAAACTGTCACTGTTTGCAGATGACATGATACTATACATAGAGAATCCTAAAGATGCCACCAAAAAACTACTAGAGCTAATCAATGAATTTTGGTAAAGTTGCAGGATACAAAATTAATGCACAGAAATCTCTTGCATTCCTATACACTAATGATGAAAAATCTGAAAGAGAAATTAAGGGAACACTCCCGTTTACCACTGCAACAAGAAGAATAAAGTACCTAGGAAGAAACCTAGCTAGGGAGAAAAAAGACCTGTATGCAGAAAACTATAAGACACTGATGAAAGAAATTAAAGATGATACCAGCAGATGGAGAGATATACCATGTTTTTGGATTGGAAGAATCAATATTGTGAAAATGACTGTGCTACCTACACTACACTACAGATTCAGTGCAATCCCTATCAAATTACCAATGGCAGTTTTTACAGAACTAGAACAAAAAATCTTAAAATCTGTATGGAAACACAAAAGACCCCCAATAGCCAAAGCAGTCTTGAGGGACAAAAAACAGAGCTGGAGGAATCGGACTCCCTGACTTCAGACTATACTACAAAGCTACAGTAATCAAGACAGTATGGTACTGGCACAAAAATAGAAATATAGATCAATGGAACAGGATAGAAAGCCCAGAGATAAACCCACGCACCTATGGTCAACTCATCTATGATAAAGGAGGCAAGGATATACAATGGAGAAAAGACAGTCTCTTCAATAAGTGGTGCTGGGAAAACTGGACAGCTACATGTAAAGGGATGAAATTAGAACACTCCCTAACACCATGCACAAAAATAAACTCAAAATGGATTAGAGACCTAAATGTAAGACTGGACACTATAAAACTCTTAGAGGAAAACATAGGAAGAACACTCTGACATAAACCACAGAAAGATCTTTTTTGATCCACCTCCTAGATAATGGAAGTAAAAACAAAACTAAACAAATGGGACCTAATGAAACCTAAATGCTTTTGCACAGCAAAGGAAACCATAAGCAAGATGAAAAGACAACCCTCAGAATGGGAGAAAATATTTGCAAACAAATCAATGGACAGATGATTAATCTCCAAAATATATAAACAGCTCATGCAGCTCAATATTAAAAAAACAAACAGCCCAATCCAAAAGTGGGCAGAAGATCTAAATAGAGATTTCTCCAAGGAAGACATACAGATGGCCAAGAAGCACATGAAGAGCTGCTCAACATCACTAATTATTAGAGAAATGCAAATCAAAAGTACAAAGTGGTATCACCTCACACCAGTTAGAATGGGCATCATCAGAAAGTCTACAGACCAACCACAAATGCTGGAGGGGGTGTGGAGAAAGTGGAACCCTGTTGCGCTGTTGGTGGGAATGTAAATTGATACATCCCCTATGGAGTACAGTATGGAGGCTCCTTAAAAAACTAAAAATAGAATTACCATATGACCCAGCAATCCCACTACTGGACATATACCCAGAGAAAACCATCATTCTAAAAGACACATGCACCCCAGTGTTCATTGTAGCACTATTTACAATAACCAGGTCATGGAAGCAACCTAAATGCCCATCGACAGACGAATGGATAAAGAAGATGTGGTGCATATATACAATGGAATATTACTCAGCCGTAAAAAGGAACGAAATTGGGTCATTTGTAGAGATGTGGATGCATCTAGAGACTGTTATACAGAGTGAAGTAAGTCAGAAAGAGAAAGACAAATATTATATATTAACGCATATGTGTGGAATCTAGAAAATGGTACAGATGAACCGGTTTGCAGGGCAGAAATTGAGATACAGAAGTAGAGAAAAAACATATGGACACCAAGCAGGGAAAGTGGCGGGAGGTGGTGGTGGTGGTGTGATGAATTCGAGATTGGGATTGGCATGTATACACTGATGTGTATAAGCAACCATCTTGTTTATGGTTTCCTTTGCTGTGTATAAAAAAATAAATAAAACAAACAAAAAAATAAAGATGATGATTTCCTTTTTTTTGTTAGTCCATGACAGCTAAATTTTGGGGTTGCTGACTATGTATTGCAATAACATACAACAAATATTTTTATTTTTATAAGTATTCCATAGCAATGCTAATTCTTCATCACTGTGTTGGTAGATAGTGTGGCTTGGAGGAAAGAGACCAAACTTTGGACTTGGATTCAAATCTTTACCTTTTCTGCTTCTTACTATTTGTGCAACGTTAGGAAAAGAAAAATTTTATGAGTCTTTTTTTTAATATCAGAGTTTACAAGGCCTGTAGGTTGAATGATCCTTTCCCCAGACAAAACTGAGTAGGATAATAACCTCTCTCAGTTAACATTAAACTTGGGGGTTGGATGTGGGTGTATGAGTCAGGTTATCCCAAGTGATGCTGCTGTAACAGACAGCCCCATGGTCTCAGTGCCTAGATTAACAAAACTCCATTTCTCTTTGATGCAAGTTCTCTCGGAGTCCTGGTGGCATCCCGAGTGGTTCTGCCCTTTGTGTAATCGAGGCTGCCTTCTACTTCCACATGAAGTCTCTTCCCTGATTACTGCAGGAAGAAAAGAGTGCTAGAACATTCCACATCATCAAGTAAGTGCTCCAGCATGAAAGTGACCAATGCTGCTGCTTCTCATAACACCTAGGCTGGCAGGCAGGTGGGAGTCAGGGAAGTGTAATCCATCCATCCAGAAGGAAGGACATAAGATGCCTCTACCACATGCAGGAAGTTAGAATTTTTTTTTTTTTTTTTTTTTTTCG
>NW_006790426.1:1022189-1027698 GCF_000442215.2 Lipotes vexillifer | reverse complement strand
ACCGGGGCACGAACCCGCGTCCCCTGCATCGGCAGGCGGACTCTCAACCACTGCGCCACCAGGGAAGCCCAGGAAGTAGATTTTTAACCAAATACATTAGATGTGTAGATCTCCAGAGAGCCAAATGGCTGATGTTTTCCAGAAGAATACTGGACTGTTGCTAATGGGATCAGACTTCCATAATCCCAGAAATACTCTGCCAGCTCATGAGATAAGTAAGAGTTAAATTCTGTGCTTTTATGAACCTGGATTTTCACTTCTGTATCAGGCTTCCATTTTTTGCCAGATTCTTTGGGGCAACTAGAAGAAAGTGCCATAGCTGTAACTTTAATGAGGTTATTTAAGTTTTCTCAGGGGTTGTCAATGAGATGGCAAGATTCGACTATTCTTTGTCCCTCTGCCACGCTGTTGTGGTTTCTATAGATTTTCATGGTCACTGTTAGTAGTCCTGAGAGACAGCCCTCCTGAACACACAGAGGACTCTAAGTGCTAGTGTGGACTTGAGTCTTTTCTGTTTTCTGCACCACTTGTAAGCACAAACCCTCTCTTCCTGTCTGCCTTTTTTTTTCCCTCAGAAATTTGCAGTTAGTGCTCTTGACAATAGAGAGCATCCATTTTTTAAAAGTCAAGTGGATTGAGGTATAATTTCCATACAGTAAAATTTTCCCTCTTGAGGTATACCGTTCTATACCTTTTGACAAACATATGTAGGTGCATAACCACCACTGCAGTTGAGATGCAGGATATCTGTCCCTTTATGCCACTGTAGTCAGTCTCCATCTCTCACCCCAGTTTCTGGCTACATTGATTTGATTTCTGTCCTTAGAGTTTTGTCTTTTCCGGAATGTCATAGAAATGGAACTGTAGAGTTGGTCGCCTTTTTTTTTTTTCCTTAAAGAAGATGTTGGGGGTAGGAGTTTATTAATTAATTAATTTATTTTTGCTGTGTTGGGTCTTCGTTTCTGTGCGAGGGCTTTCTCCAGTTGCGGCGAGCGGGGGCCACTCTTCATCGCGGTGCGCGGGCCTCTCATTGTCACGGCCTCTCTTGTTGCGGAGCACAGGCTCCAGACGCGCAGGCTCAATAGTTGTGGCTCATGGGCCTGGTTGCTCCACAGCATGTGGGATCCTCCCAGACCAGGGCTTGAACCCGTGTCCCCTGCATTAGCAGGCAGATTCTCAACCACTGCGCCACCAGGGAAGCCCGTGAGTTGGTCGCCTTTGAGTCTGGCTTCTTTTACTCAACATATTGCGTCTGAGAGTTATCCATGTTGTTGCAGCATCAGCAGTCTTTTATTGTTGAGTGGTGCTTCATTGTATCACTGTTGGTTTATTTAGCGTTCATAGTCATTTGGCGTGTTTCCAGTTTGGGGGCGTCAGAGGTTTTTAAGAGGGGAATTGAACTATTTTATCATTTGAAGGGTGACTGGGTTAGGGAGTGACCAGTTAGGAAAAGGACCATATATAAGGCAGTGGCTGTGGATTCGAGGAGTTGTATATTGGCAGTCTTTATCTTAGGTACGTGAAGCCTTTTACACACAGGGAACTAGAGGCTTACGTGGCCACTGGGAGAGGAGGGGCAGGGATACAGGTCTGGATGGAGACCTGATGATCTCAGCTTGCAGCTCTGATCCAGGTAGCTCTCAAGTGTTCCTCTGGAAGCTACTTGCGGATGCTCCTCCAGGTGTCTCAGTCTGCAGAAGTAATTCTCACTCTGTGGTCTCCCAACCTGCAGCATCAGTGTCATCTGGGCACTTGTTAGAAACTCATATTCTCAGGCCCCACCCCAGGTTGCCTGAGTCAGAGACCCTGGGTCTGGGGCCCAGCCATCTGTGTGTTACCAGGCCTTTCAGAAGATTCTGATGCATGCTAAAGTTAGAGAACCATAGGTCTGTAGCATAAGTACAAGGGGTCCCCATGAAGCTCACCTAAGAGCGGCTTCCAATCCAGTGTTGACCCATGTGTCTCCATGTCAGTGCTCTGCCTTCCAGATCTCATGCAAGTGGCTCTCATTGACTAAGTCTAATCAGAAACCTTATGGGGGAGGATATTATGGGAAATGTAGTTATCACCTTTCTTCTGAAATACACACAGGAAGCTCAAAGAGAATGGACATGATCGTAGGTTGATGAGGAGTGATCTAGCACAATATGGGGGAAGTTATGGAGTTAGCAAGATGTTTGAGTAATGGTTGGAGGTGGTGAATAACCGTGGGGATTCTTCAGATGCTTTTAGCTTTAAAACCAGGTCCTCACTCCAACTGTTCTTTCTTCTGCCTGGTTAGGTGGCACCTCACTGAACTTTCATATAAGTGAGCCTCAGTTCACACGTAGTGAATTTAGAGGCTACATGTGGGTATGTGCTATTTCCAGTCTCTGAGGCAATTACATCGAGTTATACCCGCACACATTGGCGAGGTTGCTATTTCCAGTAAGCTAAGGTGGTTTCTTCCTGCTATGTGTCACATCAGTCACATTATGTCTGTGGTTTTTCTGCTTGATATTTTAAGTCAAGGAGGAACGTAAATAATATTTAAGGAACTTGTAAGCCAAGTGTGTAACCATTTTGCACAATTCATGGTTTTATTTAATGAGCTTTAGTACCACAGGATGAGAGTTGTTCCCAAAGGGCCTCAGTCAACTAGACTATTGAACAGAAATGCAGAATGTAAATTGGGTTTTGACTAAAAGCATGCTGCTGTTACTTTTTATGGAACCCATACTTTCTGGTCGAGATCAGGCATGTAGAAAACTGTCATTATAGAAATGCCTTACGGGATTTGACCAACAGCATTTGGAGCGCGAATGAATACTTGGCAGCTTGATTTGTATGCCACTTCCAGTTGTATAGGGCTAAATATATATCACACGGTTCTTAGCAATGCTGCTTTCATGGCTTTGTGGATTCCACATACTATCTTTTAGATCCAGTGTGCCTCATAATTATTTATTTATAATTTTAAAGCCAGAGGGAAGATGTATTTTCTTTCCATTCTCAGGGCAGATTTTTCTTTGAGGATGATGGTGAGATGTTTGGAAAACATGGAGAAAAGGAAGACAAACCGAATAATATTTTCCTCCTGGTAACTGAATGTAAACAACTGCTCGAGACTGAATTTCTTTCTTCCTTTGTACTTCCTCCGGGGCTGCTCTGGACTTGGGAATTCAGAGTGAGGTTGGTAACCAGGTCAATACTTGCACAACTGATTTCAGATATTGCTTGCATGCTGACGATTCCAAAATTCCAAAGCTGCAAGTATGGATTTCTGTGTGTCTGCTGGGTGTCTTCATCTGAGGGTCTCGTACACAGTTTGTGCTGGACCAAACTGAGGAGACTGCTTTCTGCCGTACAGGTGCTAGTTTTCCCTTGCCAGCAGTAGTAGACATTTCTTGAGGACAGCATGCCTTAATCATCATTCTCTTACAAGGCTCGGAGTGTAGTACACACTTAACAAATTCCTGTTGATTGGAAAACAGTGGTGGCAGCAGCAAGTGGTGTATACAGGCGGGGCGCTGATTAGAATATTCACAATGTGTAGATTTATAATGTCTCCTGTAGCACACCTCTAATTGCCAGAATCCACTTTTAGCCAACAGCATCTTGGCCATTCCAGTGCCTAGTAATAAGAGTAGAAGGCAGTCTGGTACGTTGGAAAGAGCACATGTTTTAGCAGCTGTGTGTTCACATTCTGACTCTGCCCATTAGAATTTATTTAACGACTGACTGTCTCAGCTGTGAAATGAAGCTAGCAACATCCACAGTAAGAGAGTGCCTTGGAGTTGCTAAAGTATGTAAAACGCTTAAATGATGCCTAGTACTTAGTAGATGCTAAATAAACGATGACTTTGCTTTTGCTACTTCAAATCTGTGTCCTCCCTTGTGGTTAATAAGGGATCCTGCCAATCACTGCAAGAGCGTAGGGATGACTGTGATCTCCGTCTTGTAGATGGAGCCCTCAGCTGGTCAGTGGGGAGCTGGAACTAGGGACTGGACTTTTTTTCTGACACCCAATCCTTTGCTCATTCCCTTGTTTTAAACTGTCAGCGCTTTGCAAAAGCATCCTTATTCTACATCCAAGGCAGAATCAATTCCTGTTTTCTCCTCTCCTTGTAAAGTGCTCTGTATGTACTGTTTCTGTGATATTTACCATATTACCTTGTGATTAGAGATGGGTCTGAATTCTTGGAAGCATGCAGAGATCTTGAAAGCAGGACCTGGTCTAATTTTTCTGGGTGGGCACAGTGTCTGGCCCGTAGTAGGTACTCAGTGCAGGTTTGTTGAATTAGGGAGGGGAAGAGTCAGCATGCAGCAGAGCTAAAAGGTTCCCTTAATTAAAGAAAAAGGAACTAAGAGCATTGCTTGGTGCCCCCCCCCCCGAAAAAAAAAGAGCATTGCCTGGGGTATTATTCCAAAGCCAGTGTGAGCTAACAAGACAGGAAGCATCCATGTGCAAGTAATGTGCACAGCCCACCCACTGAGAATGTTAATTATGTTTTTAAAGGGAGACAGGGAGCCCTGGTTGCTTTTAGCACAAAGCAGTGGGGACAGGAATGGCCCGGGAAGCAATGCTAACTACTTTCTCTGATCTGAGTTGCCAGCTCTCTGTGTAACTCTGGGAAGGGAGAGGATTCATGAAAGGTAATTGTGCTGTTTATTCATGTGGAGAGAGATTTCATCTCTGTTGTTCTGAGGATGATTCCACAGGTACCCTTCTTGCCCAAGTATCTTTTTTAGTACCTCTCCTTATGACCTTGTCCACATCCTCTCCTGGTCTAAAGTACTCCGTATTCTCTAGAACTTGGCTCTGTCCATGGTTCCTCTCCCCTCTCGTATGTTCAAACTGATTCGACGTATTTTCAAGGAGAATTTTAAGATGCACTGTCAACATCTTAATGAGCTTAGTCTTTGGCTTACTATTTCCACTTTTAGGAATCTCTCCTATAGAAATTCTCCTTCAAGAAAGTGAGACGTATAGTACATGCATAGGCTTATGTAATAATAGAAATAATTAGAAATGTCTGCAATGCTCATCAGTAAAAGATTACTTAGATAAATCTTGCCATAGCCATTTTATGTAACTGTTAAAATGGATAAGGCAGATCTCTATGCAGGGATATAGTTCTATTATGTTGAGAAAGGCAGTTGTAGAACAATGTGTATTGTGTGGCCTATTTTCATCCACAGAAAAGCCCAGAAGCACACGCCCCACTCATTTATTCAATAAATATTTATTGGTGTATACTGTGTGCCAGACAGCAGACAGAAGAAAAACTCTGCCTTTCTGGAGCTTACATTTTCATCCAGGGAAATTAATAGTAAACACAATCAATAGGAGTACCTAGTATGGTAAAATTTTAAATAAGCATTAAGGAGATGTATAGAGTGAACAGGTAAACCTCTGAGGCTGAATGTGGCGGCTCCGGGGGGAATGCGCAGGGCTTTCGTTTTCGACTTTACTTCCGTATTGCTCAAATGAGTATGTGTTAGTTTCATTATTTTTTAAGGGGAAGGG
>NW_006790426.1:1007594-1021649 GCF_000442215.2 Lipotes vexillifer | reverse complement strand
GAAAGAGTTTCCCCTCTCCCCTACCTTCAACGTTTCTTATCCAGTGGGATGTCTGTTCCACTTGAAACATGGCAGTTTCTCTTGCGACTTTAAAATAAGTGAAAATCCTCCCTTATCCTTAAGTCTCTCTGGTTACAGACCTATTCTTTTACCTTTCCCTTCATCCTCAGGTTTTGGGGAGAGTCATGGACATTCAGAATCTCTGATTTTTTTACCTCCCATTTGGTCCTCTAGCAAGCCCACCTGGCCTTTTAGCCTCTGTGCCGCTGAAACTGCTCTGATTTCATCAGTGCGTTCTGAGGACACCCATCTCCTCCTATTCGTCTGGGTGGCTCTGCTCAGAGCCCTCTGGTGTCCCCCCCGCCCCTCTGGTGTCCCCCTCTGGTGTCTTCATGGTTCTGTCCTGAGGTCACTACTTTTCTCCCCTCTACCTGCCACATTCTCTCTGGGTGACCTCATCAACCCTCATCCTTCAATGGCCTATTTTCTAATGTCTCCCAAGTTGTGAGCTCCGTTTGAACTTCCTTCCTAGCTTTAGGCACCATGTGGCTGTCTCTTTGGGGTTTCAAACTGAGCATGTTTCTAAAACTGAATTTACATCCTTCCTCTTAACCTGCTCTTTCTCCTTTATTTTGTTCCATGGTTGGGGGTAGTATCGTTTAACAATCAACTAAGGTTGAAAGCTGGGAGTCATCCAGTGTGGAAATGTGTCCTCCTGATTATAGCCCTTAGCACCAGGCACCGTATCCGGCAGGTAGGGGGCGCTCAATAAATGTTTGCAAGTAGGAAGGAGGGATTAACTGGAGCTTTGCGACGGAGATAACACCATGAGTTTACCTCACTGTTTCATTTTCTTCCTGGGAAGAAAGGAATCGGGTATTTCTCAGTCCCTTTGTATCTACGTGAGTTCGCATCTCTAATTCTAGACAGCGGGGTGTGGGTGGTAGTGATGTTCATTACTTTCAGGTCTCGTCCTAAGACATCCCATGTGGCCTTCCACATCCTCTCTTACTATCCCCATCTGCATGGCTGGAAGCAAAGGGCTCCAAAGCTTAGAAGATAACAGCATGTGAACGGCAGGATCGAGGTCTCCTCTGCACCCCCGCTTGGAAGAAAGCCAAACAAGGGAGCCCCTCCTCCAGGAGTGTTGACATTAGACTTTGCCTGATCAAGAGAGAAATTCTTACTGGGTTAAGACACCAAGGTCATAAGGTTGTTTGTTGTAGCAGGTAGCATTAATTCGAATAGGCTTCACTCACTTTTTTTGTGTGTGTGCGGTACGCGGGCCTCTCACTGCCGTGGCCTCTCCCGCTGCGGAGCACAGGCTCCGGACGCGCAGGCTCAGCGGCCACGGCTCACGGGCCCAGCCGCTCCAGCGGCATGTGGGATCCTCCCGGACCGGGGCACGAACCCGCGTCCCCTGCATCGGCAGGCGGACTCCCAACCGCTGCGCCACCAGGGAAGCCCTAGAATAGGCTTCAAAATGCAGTTCTTCCTTTGGCACTTGACTATACAGAATTATGTTACTTAGCAAATATGTGTTATTTAGACACAAGTACAGTCACTTATCAGCATTGTATCTGACAGTTTGTGACACAGCGCCCTGTCTTAGGAATAAGTCTTCCACTTCTTTCAGATCTCAAGTTCTCACGTGCCTTGAGTGGTGGGTTCATCCTCCTACTCTGTATACAGTGGTTGGCCCATTCTGCAGGCTGAAGTTAGGTTCACATTGACCTTCAAAATGCCCAATGGCTGCCACTCCTCCCTCACAGCTTACCAGATCTTTAGTCTCTGTTTCCTTGACCATTTCCTGAAAGACGCTTTGAGTTGCCCTACGTTTTCATATCCATACATTAGATATTGGTTTCCTTACGGTAAGTCCAGTGCTCCCATTATACAACTTTTTGTCAGCCATTAGGGGGAACAACTGTGCACCAGATAGAAAGTAAATTGAAGATGTGTCTGTGGTGTAGGGCACACCATGCATTACGAACTTGCTTACTCAATACAGCCTGTCACAGTGCTCATTGGCTGCTAGTGTGTAGGGCCGTCTTGCAGGCTAGCTTTCCATTGGCCAAGGGCATAAAGCTGTGGTCAGAGCATCAGAAGGATACCTATCAACAGTGTACTCTTACGCAGTGCTGTGTATGCAAATGATATGTATTAGGGTTCTCCAGAGAACAGCCATATACGAGGAGATTTATTACAGGAAATGGCTCAGGCAATTACGGAGGCTGAGAAGTCCCACACTTTGCTGTCTGAAAGCAGGAGAACCAGGAAAGCTGGTGGTATAATTTAGTCCAAGTCTGAAGGCCTAGGAACCACGAGCCGTCGGTACCCGAAGGCGGGAGCTCAAGCAAAGAGTACATTTCCCTGCCTCCACCTTTTTGTTCTTTTCAGATCCTCAACAGGTTGGGTGATGCCCGTGGGATTAGTGAACGCAATCTTAATCTACCAATTTCGATGTTGACCTCTTCTAGAAATACTCTCACAGACATATCTAGAAATAATGTTGTATTATTTGGGAATCCCGACCTGGGAATCCCTTAGCCCATTTGAGTTGATGTATAAAATCAGCCATCGCACAAAATTTAGAAAATTATTTCAGAGGCAAACAGATGTTAGCTGGAGATAGAAGTGTGTGTGCCTGGTCTGCTCTAGCGTCCCAGCCAGGAAAGCTGAACTTGGCTGTGAATCCGTATTGTAGGGGGTTACGTCTGGTCGTGAATAGACTTGGAACAGGTCCTCAATAGTCTGAGAAAGCACTGGCACTTGAAACCAGGGATGCCCTGTAGAGGGAAATGGTTGTCTGATTCCTAGACTACTTGTCTGCTCTTGAAGAATTTTGCCTTTGGTTAGCCTGGGGGCTCCAATGTCAGTTTGAATTTGAAGCGTGAATTCTTAAAAAAGTAAGTGCATTTGTATCGGCTTTGTGACAAAGGTCAAGGCCATGGCTTTAATGACTGAGTCTCTCTTCCTTCCTGAATATCTCTTCCCATGGTGGGGATATGAGAGCTGTTATCACAGATATACTTTGAGTTTTATTGGCGTTATGAATGAATTTTGTCGATCATGGTTATTAGCAGACAGAAGGGAGATTTCTGAGCCTGACACATTTTTGCTAGATTTAACTGGTGCTCCAGGTTCTGTGCAGAAGTCTGAAGACGTCTAAGGTGATAAAGACTCTCCCTACCTCTTTTCTCAATATTTTCTCCTATGGATTGCCCAGCACCTCTCTGTATTTAATCCCAAACTATACATGATGACTCCTTACATCTATAATTTACAGCTTTATCTACCCATTTCCCTCTCTCCTTTAGTTTCAGTTTTAAAGTCTCTTGGATTAGTGGGACTCTAGGCAAGCACTTATAACTCTACCTAACAGTATTCGTTAAGAAAAAAGGCCACCTGTTTGGGTGATTTATATCATCATCTTTTTGCTTAAGCATATCTTTTGAATTTTCTAAATTAAATATGCATTTTTTGTACTATAAAAGCTGTTTTTTTTTTAAAAAAAAGATTACTTAAACTTGAATCAAGCTTATCAGAACTCTGAAAGACAGTCAAGGATTGATAGAAACCAATTGAATGCTTAGCCAGGAGAAAGGCCACTGAAACAGAGTAGGAGCTCCTTTTTTTTTTTTTTTTTTTGCATTTTTACTTAACCTTCCCTCCCCCGGCCCCTGGCACAGTGGTAGTCTTGAAGACAGCAGCTTGTATTTCCAGTGTGAGTACATGATTCTGGAGGGAGCAGAAGGGGTCTAGTCACAAAGAAATTGTGCTTTTCCGTTTTGACCTTACTGGGGTTTCCTGTAGGATTGACATTAGGGGCTTCCTTTTGTTTCACCTAACTCTACCTGGGAAGAGTGAGTACATAGTCTTCAAGGGAAAAAAAAAGAAAAAAGGCAAAGAAATGAACAAGTGGTTGCCACCTGAGGAAAAAATAACCGTTGAGGAAAACGATAAACGCACTGAAATCCTGGAAAGAAAAGCCAGGGATTAACCTTTTGTGAAGGAAATAGGGGCTTTGAAAAGCTACCATGTATTTGGGCAACCCAGAAGGACATGCACATGCTCAGGGCAGGACCTATGCTCAGAAAAGACCTGAGAAGACTGTAGGTTTTTACTCCTGGCTTGGTTTTAGGATCAGAATAAGTGAATACTAAGGCAGAGTTGTAAATGGCCTGCGTTGAAGGAGTGCTTTGACATAAAGTCAACTTGCAAAGACCTGGAATATACTTTTTTTTTTAACTTAAAAATTTTTTGAAATTTTTCCTATTCTTTTTCTTTCTCTTTGCACATAAGAATATCCAAAATGTCCACTTTTAAATGAAAAACGATGAAGCATGCAAAGAAACAAAAAAGTATGAATTATTCACTGCAAAAAAAAAAAAAAGAAAGAAATGAACAGAAACTGTCCCTGAGGAAGCGGACGTTGGACTTAATAGACAAAGACTTCTTTTGTTTTGTTTTGTTTTGCGGTACGCGGGCCTCTCACTGTTGTGGCCTCTCCCGTTGCGGAGCACAGGCTCCGGACGCGCAGGCTCAGCGGCCATGGCTCACGGGCCCAGCCGCTCCGCGGCACGTGGGATCTTCCCGGACCGGGGCACGAACCCGTGCCCCCTGCATCGGCAGGCGGACTCTCAACCACTGCACCACCAGGGAAGCCCTAGACAAAGACTTTTGATCAACTCTCTCAAATATTCTTGAAAAGCTGAAGGAGACTATGGCCAAATAACTAAGAAAACCAAGAGAGCTATTTCTCAATAAATAGGAAATATCAATGAAGAGAAAGTATAAAAAAAAATCAAATAGAAATTTTGGAGCTGACAAATACAGTAACTGTGGTGAAAATACTTACAGCAGGGGATCAGGAATAGATTTAAACAGAAAGAAGAAAGAATCAGTGAGCTTGAAGATATGTCAAATTAAATTGACCAGTTTCAGCAGCAGAAAGAAAAAAAAAAGGAATGAGGATAAATGAACAGAGCCTAAAAGACTTATGGGACACCCTCTTACCTACACACACGATGGGAGTCCCAGAAGAAGAAGAGAGAAATGGTCAGAAAGAATATTTGAACAAGTAATGGTCTAAAACTTCCCAAAATTGATTTTAAAAGTATGAATCTACACATCCAAGAAGCTCAATAAACACCAAGTAGGATAAATCAAAGATACCCACCTTGAGACACATCATAATAGCCAACTTCTTAGCAGAAACCATGCATATCAGAAGGCAGTGAGATGACATACTTAAATTGTTGGAAGATAAAAACTGTCAACCAATAATTCTGCATACGGCAATAATCTATTTCAAGAATGAAGGATAAATTAAGACATTTCCAGATAACAGAAGATGGAGTTTATTAATAGTAGACATGTCCTATAATAAATGCTAAAGGAAATCCTTCAGGCTTAAATAAATGAACACTAGGCAGTAACTTAAAGCCATGTGAAGAAATAAAAAAAATTGGAAAAACATTTATAAAAGATAAATATAAAAACCAGTGTTATTGTTTTTTGTTTATTGGGTTTTTTTTTTTTTTTTTTTTTTGGTTTGCAGCTTCTCTTTTTCCCCCCTATATTATTTAAAAGAGAAATGCATAAAACAAAAATTATAAATCTGTCATAATGTGCATGTAATATATAAATATGTAATCTGTGACAATAGCAATATATGGGAAGAGGAACAAAGATATGTAGGAGTAGAGTTTTTGTATATTATCAAACCTAAATTGGTATCAGTTCAAAAAAGTTACATAAGTATAAGATGTTAATTACAAGTCCAATGGTAACCACTAAGAAAATACTTTTAAAAAATTCAGGAAAGGAAATGAGAAGAGAATCAAAATGGTATACTATAAAAATCAATTAAAGGCAGTAATGGAGGAATTAAGAAACAAATAAAAATATATAACATATGGAAAAGAAATAGCAAAATGTCAGAATTTCTTCCATAATTATTTAAATGTAAATGGATTAAACTTTCTAAATAAAAGGCAGAGGCTGGCAGAAAAGATAAAAAATATGATTCATCTATACATTGTCTACAACAGAATCACTTTAGTTCCAAAGCAAAAGGAAATTAAAATTAAAGTGATGGAAAAGATATTCTATGCAAAGAGTCCATACAGTGGAACATTATTCAGCTGTATACAGAAATGAAGTAATGGGACTTCCCTGTGGCGCAGTGGTTAAGAATCCGCCTGCCAATGCAGGGGACACAGGTTCGAGCCCTGGTCCGGGAAGATCCCACGTGCTGCAGAGCAACTAAGCCTGTGCACCACAACTACTGAGCCTGCGAGCCACAGCTACTGAGCCTAAGCGCCACAACTACTGAAGCCCACATGCCCTAGAGCCTGCATGCTGCCACGACGGAGCCCACGCACTGCAACTACTGAAGCCCGCACACTCAAGGGCGCACGTGCTGCAACTACTGAGGCCTCTGTGCCTAGAGCCCGTGCTCCGCAACAAGAGAAGCCACCACAATGTGAAGCCCGCGCGCTGCAACGAAGAGTAGCCCCTGCTCACCGCAACCAGAGAAAGCCCGCACGCAGCAACGAAGACCCAATGCAGCCAAAAAAAAGAGAAAGAAATGAAGTACTGACACATGCTGCAACATGGGTGAACCTTGAACACGTTATGCTCAGTGAAAGAAGCCAAACCCCCAAGGCCAGATACTGTATGTTCCATTAATTTGAAATATCCAGAATAGGCAAATCCATGGAGATAGAAAGTGGATTAGTGGTTGTTACGGCTGTCAGGAAGGGGTAAGGGGTATTGGCTGCTTAAATGGTGCAAGATTTTCACTAGGGGTGATGAAAAATTCTGAAACTAGGTAAGTGGTGATGGTTGCACAACACGGTGAAAGTACTAATGCCACTGAGTGGTACAGTTTGAAATGGTTACATTGGTAAATTCTAACATACAATCAGTGGAGAATGACCCAAAGATAATGGAAATAGCAGAAAAGTATTTCAAAGTAGCTTTTATATCTATGTCCAGTGTCTTAATAAAAATATGTTAATAATAAATGAAAAGGTAGTGCTAAAGCCAGATGGCCAGTCAGAAAACTAGACCTCATGACAATTCAATATCAGGAGGGTTCAGATAACGAGAAATTAAATAATCCACAGCATGAGTCTAAGAGATTTCAGAATTTCAGAACTCTCTAAAGGAAGGGGTGCTTCCTTTCTCTGCTGCAACCCACAAAAGGCCTTACAGCTGGTCTTGAGCCTCTCTTTCAAACTAGTAAATTTAATGCATTAACATCTTTTACTTTAGGCTGCTTGAAACTTAAAATTAGAGTGGAATAATACCAAAGAGAGTCTTCAGTATCCTCATCTGGGTTTGCAGGGTTGAGCCTTCAAAAACTAGTGTCATTTCTTGAGATTACCTTCTGTGCCATAAATGTTGCCTTACATTCCTAAACACAGATCATGCACTCATATGGTTGGCTTAAAGGAAAAGCAGAATTTGAGGCTGAAGAGTCTCAAAGTATCCCTGAGTCCCTTCTTGCTCAGGCAACTACCAAAGTTTTATCAGGTGTCTAGCCAAAAAATTTGTCATTGGATCAAACAACATTTGTTATTTTGAAGTTGAACATTTAGTTCGCACAGATGCTATGTACATTCTTTTATTTTCTCACCAGAAGCCATATGTTACATTCTGACTGGTGATAGAAAATATTGAACAATGAGATGCAGAGCTGCTGTTATCAAAGCAAGAATAACACATTTAAAATATGCACTGTTGAATTCTGTAGCAGACTGAAATTAATTACTCTTAGGCATGAAATCTCTAAATGAGGTTGTTAACTTTTTCTTCAGAACAAAAAATAGAAAAATCTGACTCCTTCATACATTGTCCCCCACAAAGTAGTAATTTTTCCAATTGATTTCTTTTGTTCCCAAAGCTGAAAGGCATCTGGATTGAAAATCCAACCTTTAAAAATTATTGTTCACTTCATATATAATGATGTGTAAAGTTAAAAAATAACTATACCTGGTTATGAATCTTGTTATTTGGCAAATGAATATGACATAGGACAATGACTGTATAACTAGATGTAGTTCCCGGAGGGTTAGGTTGTAGTTTGTGGTCTATATTATTTCATAGTTGGCCACTAGGGTAAGACGGTTGTGCTCAAGTAGTGACGTGTAATTCCTCCTTTTCAACTTGAAAGGAATCTATTTTAAGAGTATGTCTCTCACAACCAGAATTTTAACTGGGCAAAGCAGCAAACACACGTACACTTCAAAACCCTATTTTCTAACCTGTTCCATGCTTCATACAAGGAGCCACATAGTCTAAGGATAGTTTGTCTGTAGAACACTACAGATTCTGTAAGTGAAAGCCTCTAGTTACTTGGTAATACCCCTTATGTTTCTTTTTTTCTTCCACTTCCTTTTCTTAATTTTAACAGCTTACCACCATTTCTCATTGTAGGTGTGGTAAATTGTATTATTCACAATTATTTGTTTGTGCTCCCTTTTTGACCCACATCCATACAGCCTTAGTATATTTCCGCACCCATTGACATTAAGCTTGGCCATATAATCTTCTTTAGCCAAAGGAACCTATCTGAACAGAGGCTTTAAGTGATTTGGCTTTGTACCTCTTGTTCTTGCTCTTTCATGAGATTAGCATGCTCTAGAACTTGGCTTTTCTTTCAGGCTGGAGTCTGTTATGAGAAGACAACTGGAGCTAAGCCTAGCAGAGGCACAGTTGTAGCCCTTTTGTAACATGAGCAAACAATAAATGTGTATTTTTGTAAATTACTGCGACATTGGGATACTTGTTACTTGGCAAAAACTGACTTATATACCAAAGAATACCAACAAATAAAACTTCTTTTTCCTTTGTCCCGTTCTCTCCATAGTAGACACATTGTCCATTAAAATCGGTATGAGGGACAGACTTTCCCAGAAATTTTGAGTTTCTTGACAGCAAGGCTGGGAACCTCCCTAGTCATTTTGGTATCCTCAATACTCAGCATAGGGTAAGACACCATGAATATTTGATGAATGAATAGTTACCTTGAGCTGCACATTCAATATTTGTGCCCCAAAGAGGACCTTTTAAACTCTCAACTGATTCTTCCCAACCTGTCACCCTTGGGTCTCTTGAGTTTATTCTCTACAGTCTCAAATTAACCTGTACAAAAGAGGTAAGGGGAAGAAAATGTTATAAAGAAATAATACTGTTAAAAATAACAGTTGTATATATAGACTTAGTCCCTGCTATGTGCTAAATGCTGGGATAAGTAGTTTAATCCATTTTATTATTTAAATCTCGCAAACAAACCAATGAAGTAAATTCAAGTAGTGTTTCTCCTTTTGTCTTTTTTGAACAGAGGAGAAAGTAACTTTCAGTCTGCAGCTGGTTAGTGGTTAACTTTAGGATTTTGAGCCCAGATACTCTGATCACAGAATTGTTGCGTTCTTAGGCCGTTGTATCATCCTCACACACTGTATTTCAAAGACAGTTGAATCTCAGGTTTGCATGATTTGATATTTTGTATTGCCCTCAGAATAGCTGACCAAGTAGCAAGTTTCAATCATGTCAGAATTCCCTAGGTTGGCAGTGCCTTGGGTTGTTGAGACAGAGAACATCAGAAATCTTTTTCTTTGCCCTTCTTGGGTTCATCATGACTAGCAGGTGATCTTTGAGGAAAACTTTTGTTTTTGACAGTTGTTTTTTTTTTAAATTCTGTGAAGTGCCCAAGGATTAATGAGAGAATTGCCTGCAAAACGCTTTGACCTCTGGGGAGCCAAGAGGAGATTTAAGTGCAAGGAATTATTCCCCAACATAAGTCAGTACTGAGTTTTTAATAGAATCCTCTTTAAAGAGTAACACGAAGGTTGTGATAAAAATCAACAAGTGCCAAACAATTTAATAAGGTTAAATGCCTCCCAGCGAAAGTGAGATGTGAGAGGCTGTCAAAAAAGAAACGTAGAACCAAAATCTAAGCCAGGGAGGCCCTCGGAGGTGTCCAGTTTAAACCATTTATTTAAAAAAAAATGAGGAAACATGCCTAAAATGCAAAACTAGTTGGGTTAAGTGTCTTGCCCAAGGTCACACAGCTGGTTAGGATTAACGAAGAAGGGAATATTGATGTATGGTGGATACCAATGACGTGTGTCATAAGATTCTATAATCATGGGCTTGCCTGGTGGTGCAGTGGTTGAGAGTCCGCCTGCCGATGCAGGGGATACGGGTTCGTGCCCCGGTACGGGAGGATCCCACATGCCGCGGAGCGGCTGGGCCCGTGAGACATGGTTGCTGAGCCTGCGCGTCCAGAGCCTGTGGTCCACAAGGGGAGAGGCCACAACAGCGGAGAGGCCCGCGTACCCCCAAAAAAAAAAAAAAAAAAAAAAAAAAAGATTCTATAATCAAGGAGAAGGAAGCACAGGGGGATGGGTTGCTGGGTGGAACTTGTACTGAGCTGAAGGACTGGCGAGATTTGAGTAAGTGAAGGAGTGAGGAACGTACATTCCATGTCATTAAAACGGTGTGACCTCAAGTTTAGAGGCTGAAAAAAATCACACCACCTTAATACTATAATTTGATGTAGGCTCAATAGAAGACGCAAACCTGTTATTTACTGATGTTTTCTCAGCCTCTTGCTCCAAACCTCTCTTCCTCTTTTTGCAAACACAAGTGGTATCTTGCATGTGTGAGGCATTGGACTGAGTCCTAGGTTCTTGGAAGGAAAGTACAAGTACAAATTGATAAATTATGCTCTATACTAAGGAGATAATGTATCTATTGATTGATCATTCAGTCGTCTGTCTATCCATCCATCCATCAACATATACTCCCTTGTTACCGAGTAGATAATGAGAACATAAGAGGTGGAGAGAGAATACCGTGTTTGTTCAGGGAAGGCAGAGGTTGATTCCAGTAGGAGAGACAGTAGTAGCAAAACGATAACCACCATTTACATTGGGCTTATTATAAGCAAGTCTATGTTTAAGGACTTTACATGCATACTTTACTTAATTCTCACCACTATTCCATGTGGTAGTTTCTATGTCATTAGGAGTCTGTCTCTCCACGTCTCTTGGGTCTGTTTTCCTCTGCCTTGGCTAGATCCTCAGTATAGTCTCCAGAGTGGTGGCAGAGTTCCAGTGGAGTATGAAGCCTAATTGGAGTCTGAGGCCAAGGGAATAATCAGTATAATACTAATCCTGCCTCCCTGGTAAAATCTGATATATTTTTTATTATTTTTGGCATTATTTTTGATTTTTAAAAATAAAGTATTGTGATTACTGAGTTTCTAAAAGGATTTTAAAAAGGTTTTTGTGAAAGGATTCCCCCCACTAGTTAATTAACATGCCTGTCATTTCACATATTTATCTTTTATTCTGAGGGTGGAGAACTTTTCAATTCTACTCTCAGCAAATTTCAGTTACATAATACAGTGTTATCAATTATAGTCACCGTGTTTTACATCAGATCCTCGGACCTTATTTATTTTATGCTGGAATGTTTGTTACTTTTCCCAGCCTCACCCTGTTTCCCCCAGTTCCTCCCAATACTTGGCAACAACTCAACCACTTTTCTATTCTGTTTCTTTGAGTTTTT
Source organism: Lipotes vexillifer (assembly GCF_000442215.2). NCBI lineage: Eukaryota > Metazoa > Chordata > Mammalia > Artiodactyla > Lipotidae > Lipotes > Lipotes vexillifer. The sequence goes on along the minus strand of NW_006790426.1, from coordinate 1,010,060 downwards.
TTTTTTTTTTTTTTTGGTTCCATGTATGAGTGAGCCCATAGAATATTTGTCTTTGTCTAGTTTATTTAGGTCAGCATAATGCCCTCAGGGTCCATCCGTGTTATCACAAATGGCAGGATTTCTTACTTTCTCCTGGCTGAGTAATGTGTATGCCGTAATATATGTGTGTATATGTATTCAGTTATGTAGGATATATATATTCATTAATGGACACACTTAGGTTGCTTCCACATCTTGGTGATTGTGAACAGTGCTGCAGTGAACATGGGAGTGCAGATCTCTCTTTATATCCTGTTTTCATTTCCTTTGGATATACACCCAGAAGTGGGGTTGGGTAGTTCTCCGCATTGTTTTCCATAGTGGTTGTACCAGTTTACGTTCCGTGATTAAGAGCTTCCTGGTAACCCTCCTTAGGTTTTGCAGCTGAAGCAAGTGCCACGCTCCCCTCTCCTCACCCTAGTCCCAGTCCTGAAGAATGGCCTCCACCAGTTCCAAAGAGTTTCCTTCACAGTAGTCCTACCAGGCAGGGCTGTCATTGGCCTGACATTGGCCCCGCACGCATCCCTGGACCATTGCAGTGCTTAAGAACAGTGCAGTGCTTTCACTGGACTCTGGAACAGGGAGAGTGGGATCAGGTCCCTTTCCAGCTGCTGAGAGCAGAGCGTGGTGGAGGGACAGCTTACTTACGGCTTCCCAGAAGCAGAGCCTGAAATAGGGATTTGTATTCAGGTGATTTGGGGAGAGGGCAGGAGTTGTGCTCCGGAGATGGGGGTTGAGGAGGTAGACGATCGCTGAATGAACGTATGTGGTTTCAGGGTAAGGCCCGCCTTCAGTGTGATGTCACTCCGTGGAAGCAGGGACCCCACCTTTTGTGCCCTCCTGCTTGTCAGTCCCTGGCTGAGGCCTGGCAGTCGGGGAGGGAGGCAGCTCCATCCGGCTGAGGCCACTTAGCAAACTGGGCAGCTGTGAATTATTATCAGCCAAGAAACGGGAGCCAGGGCTGGCTGCAAGGGCCAGTCAGGGCTCTGGCCAGGGCCCCACCAGTGTCCAGTACAAGGGGTGGTCCTGAAAGATACTGTTCCCAGAAAGGGAAATGGATCCATTCAGCGCTTACGGGATGTCCTCTCCACTTAGCTCCTCAGCAAAGGAAACGGAATTAACTGTCCCTTAATGACAACTATTTTAGCGAAAAAACGGTATCTCACACACAGACACACACAAACACTTTCATATATCCTCATCTGGAATATGGAAAAGCAGAAGCAGCTGCCTTCTTGCTGCCTGGTTCAGAAGTAAAAGCTTTCAGCCGAGAGTCGTGGACAAGCTCACCTGGGTTCACTCCCGCACGACCCACCTGGGTCCCAGGACGCCGGTGAATCATGCCGACAATCCGTGCAGGCCCCGGAGTGGCTCTGCAAGATAGCATTACGATGAGCAAAATGGACTTCCTCCTTGAAAATTCCATTAGGGAAAGTGTCATGGCATTCATTTAGAGTTTCCATATACCGGGGAAATTGTACTGGCGGAGTGAACTGCAGTCAGGAGAGGAGAGAGACCGGCTGTCAGCTGCACGCCAGGCCGGGCAGCCAGCAGACTGCTCCTCTGTCACCCGGGGGGAGCCCTGTCACCCTTTCATTAGCAGTAATTGAGTGCCTACAGAGGTGGTAATTACCAACACCAGCCGGGCCTCCCAGGCTCATCTGTCTTTATCATCTCCGTAAGAGTATTGATCATTACCAGGGCCCTCCGTTCCTTTGGAGAGGGACTGGGAAATGGGATTAATAAGGCCTGAAATGTATTGTGTAACACAAGCCGGCAGGGAAGACAAAGCGGAAGTACTGAGGAGTGGTGAGCCCTTGACTTCCTGGGGTGTCCAGGCTGCTGAGACTCCTGGGTGCTGCCTTTTCAGGGACTTATGCTCAGATCCTCTGGCACCCCAGCATCCTTGATTTTGTAGGAGCCACCACAGCTCCACAGATACAAAATAAACTCAATCGCTCCCCTCCAAAGGCATCTTTCTGCTGGTACCGTCGAAGTCAACAAAGTAAATAAAAAAAGTAATGATGGTTGGGGAACCAAATCATTATTCTGAAAGCTGGTATGTAAAGGGAAAGAATCAAGCATCTAACTGGTTTGGCTGTATGAACTGTGTCAGGGTAACCAAAGAGTTGGTGACGGGAAGTTTCAATAAAAAAGGAGTGGTGAAATTAGAACAGTGGTACTCAAATACCAGTGCTCATCAGAATCCCCTGGAGGGCTCATTAAAGCACTGATGCTGGACCCTACTCTGGAATTTCCGATTCAGAGGTCTGGGATAGGGCTGGAGAATTGCATTTCTAAAAAGTTCCCAGGTGATGCTGAAACAAGTTAAACAACGTCGCCCACGAGGATGCAAACAGCAAAATCCCAGCTGTGGGGAACTCTTCAAGACAAACAAGTCATTTATCACTGGGAGGGAAAGAGAGG